>NC_057711.1:52705611-52788724 GCF_004010195.1 Chiloscyllium plagiosum
TTCCTCCCACAATCCAAAAGATGTGCAGGTCAGGTGAATTGGCTATGCTAAATTGCCCGTAGTGTTAGGTAAGGGGTAAATGTAGGGGTATGGATGGGTTGCGCTTCAGCGGGGCGGTGTGGACTTGTTGGGCTGAAGGGCCTGTTTCCACACTTAAAGTAATCTAATCTAATCTAATCAGTCAGCGGTCTGCATAGGTACCAAGCAAAGTGTATATCTAAGTTAGTCAAAGGAGCCATGGTCAGGCTTGGGAACCTGTCCACTATAGGTGAAGCAGGAATGTCAGGGCTACAGAAGCAAAGTTAGAGAACTCAATTGTGGGGATAGTTAACAACATGCTGTGATAGAGATTGAATGCAGAGGATAAGCAAGGGATAACAGAGAAAGGAATAATGTGAGAAGGAAAGTCTTTGACAGTCAGCAACAACATGACTTAGATGGCGACATAGTGTGTCACTATATCTGGCATGTTGACACAATATATGCTTGGGCTGAAGGGTTAAAGTGGATAGATGAATCATTAGATAAGGTCAGGTGGGAATATTGGTAGGTTCAAAGAGATGAGGAATATGTCCATACGTTTACCAACAGACACTGAGAATGCTGTCTTGGCCTCTCCATGGCAGTCACCATGCTGTCCATGGAGAAGCCAGTAGCATTTTGGTATAAAACAAAATGACATTATCTTGGAGAAGAGCGGGATATTGTCTTTGAGGTCCTAACCAATACTTAACCTTCTATCAACATCAGCAAAAGATATTAAGAGTTATTGTTGCCACATGTGGAGTTTCAAAAATACTCCAGAGAAGCAGTCAGGACTGGGCCTGTAAAATTGTAGCAATGACATTCCTGGTGCTTACATGTCTCCAAGTGCCTGATCCTGCTGCAAATTTACTTACCGTGGGGTAAATGTTGGGCCACCCATGCACACTCAGAAATTCTCTTTTGACCCATTAATAACCATTGAAGGACCTTGTTCCACTCTGACTGGGAGAGGCCAGTATGAAGTATTCTGTTCATCATATAATCCTGACACTCCCCTAGACGTGCTACTTGTTGGAAATTGGGATCCTCTTTAAAAACTGAAATTGTTTCAATGTTTCATAAGTGTTTCCTGTGTAGTATGAAAATTCATTTAATTGTGGTACACTAGCAACTAGCCTTCCACAAGCAGAAACAAAAGATTTATGGAGAACCACACTACCCTGTTTGAGAGAGTGTTTTCAAAAATAAGGTTTTGTTACAAACTGCAGTCCAAGCAATGACCATTACACTTGGTGCCACTGTTGGGACAAGAGATCTGCCAGTCCTTGGACTTACTTGGAGCTCTTTGACGTGGGACTTCCTTTGTGATGGAATCGCACCCACAGCTCTTGGCATCTGGACATTGGCTGTAGCAGTTCTACATGAGAAATAAGTTAATGGATGGGAGGTGTTTTTGACACACCCTGAGGTTGTGAGAGATACTTCATAAATAGAACTCTTACTTCCGGGTCTTTGGTTTTAGATTGGGATTCACACTCATCTCCCAGCACCATCAGCTTTCTGACATGACACATCAAAACATAAAAAACACAAAGTAAATAGGAGCTTGTGTCTTCAACCATACCTTTTATGTGAAAATGCAGATATTTATCCACAAGGGGGGCAGAACACTTATACAAAGAAGCCTGGGATGTGGGCCTGAAAATGTATGGGTCATTCTGCCCATGTCCATGTGTTGACGATATTTGGTATTGGCTGCAAGGTCAAGAAGAAACCATCTCATTTAAATTATGCTTGCGGGCATCCATTGATACACATTGGTACTCTGTTAACTAATCCAGCAGGAGAATGTAGGCTTAGCTAAATAAGTTGCCTTTCCTTTTCATCTATATGTAGATCTTTGCCATTGAGTAAAAGGGATAAAAGAGTCTGTTAAACTGAGGAATGTCAAAGTTCCAGGCCACCAACCAAGGCAGGAATTTCCCAATGAGCATTAGCTCTGCTAGACTGAAAGTGAGAACACCTGCCTACATTTATGGAACAGCTCTGTTGTTCTTCTGCCAGACCAGGGACCAGGACAGTTTGAGCTTTGAAACCACCTTACCCTCCAATACCCATTATTCGGTTACTGCCCTAGCCATGAGGGAAAGCTTCTGCCTTAGGTTATTTCTAAGCAAGTGCTGCTTGGTAGAACTGTTCATGAGCTTTTCCATCACTTTGCCAACGAACAAGAGTCGACTGATAAGGTTATAATTAGCTGCATTGGATTTGTCCTGATTTTGTGTACAGGATGTCCCAGGGCACATTTTCCACATTGTCAGGTTGATGCAGTGTTGTATATGTATGGTGCAGCTAGTTCTGGAGCACAAGTTTTCAGTACTATTGCTGGAATATTGCAAAGGCTATGGCTCTGAAACATTCAGTGCCTTCAGCTGTTGCTTGATATCACATACTGAATCAAAATGGCTGAACGCTGGCACCTGTGACACTGGGGACATCCGCAGGAGGCCAAGACAGATCATCCCTCTGGCTCTTCTGGGTGCAGAGTTTAAAAATGTGTTGCTGGAAAAGCACAGCAGGTCAGGCAGCAACAAAGGAGAAGGAGAATCGATGTTTCGGGCATAAGCCCTTCTTCAGGAATGAGGAGGGTGTGCCAAGCAGGCTAAGATAAAAGGTAGGGAGGAGGGACTTGGGGGAGGGGTGTTGGGAATGCGATAGGTGGTAGGAGGTTAAGATGAGGGTGATAGGCCGGAGTGGGGGTGGGGTCGGAGAGGTCGGGAAGAAGATTGCAGGTCAAGAAGGCGGTGCTGAGTCTGAGGGTTGGGGCTGAGAAAACGTAGGGGGAGGGGAAATGAGGAAGCTGGAGAAATCTGTACTCATCCCTTGTGGTTGGAGTGTTCCTGGGCGGAAGATGAGTCGCTCTTCCTTCAGGTGTCGTGTTGCCATGTTCTGGCTATGGAGGAGGCCAAGGACCTGCATGTCCTTGGCGGAGTGGGAGGGGGAATTAAAGTGTTCAGCCATGGGGCGGTTGAGTTGGTTGGTGCGGGTGTCCCAGAGGTGTTCTCTGAAACGTTCCGCAAGTAGGCGGCCTGTCTCCCCAATGTATAGGAGGCCACATCGGGTGCAGCGGATGCAGTAAATGATGTGTGTGGAGGTGCAGGTGAATTTCTGGATATTGAAGGATCCCTTGGGGCCTTGGAGGGAAGTGATTGGGGAGGTGTGGGCGCAAGTTGTGCATTTTTTGCAGTTGCAGGGGAAGGTGCCGGGAGTGGAGGTTGGGTTGGTGGGGGCTGTGGATCTGACAAGGGAGTCGCGGAGGGAGTGGTCTTTCTGGAATGCTGATAGGGGTGGGGCGGGAAATATATCCTTGGTGGTGGGGTCCGTTTGGAGGTGGCGGAAATGATGAAGGATGATCCGATGTATCTGGAAGTTGGTGCGGTGGTAGGTAAGGACTAGTGGGGTTCTGTCCTGGTGGCGATTGGAGGGGCGGGGTTCAAGGGCGGAGGAGCGGGAAGTGGAGGAGATGTGGTGGAGAGCATCGTCAACCACGTCTGAGGGGAAATTGCGGTCTTTGAAGAATGAGGCCATTTGGGTTGTTCCGTATTGGAATTGGTCCTCCTGGGAGTAGATGCGGCGAAAGCAAAGGAATTGGGAATATGGGATGGCGTTTTTACAGGGGGCAGGGTAGGACGAGGTGTAATCTAGGTAGCTGTGGGAGTTAGTCGATTTATAGTATACGTCCATGTTGAGTCGGTCGTCCGAGATAAAGATGGAGAGGTCTAGGAAGGGGAGGGAGGAGTCTGAGACGGTCCAGGTAAATTTGAGGTCGGGGTGGAAGGGGTTAGTAAAGTGGATGAACTATTCAACCTCCTCGTGGGAGCACGAGGTAGCGCCGATACAGTCATCAATGTAGCGGAGGAAAAGGTGGGGGGTGGTGCCAGTGTAGCTGCAGAAGATGAACTGTTCCACATATCCAACGAAGAAGCAGGCATAGCTGGGGCCCATGCGGGTGCCCATGGCTACTCCTTTGGTTTGGAGGAAGTGGGAGGATTGGAAGGAGAAGTTGTTAAGAGTGAGGACCAATTCAGTCAGTCGAAGGAGGGTGTCAGTGGAAGGGTACTGGTTGGTTCGGCGGGAAAGGAAGAAGCGGAGCGCTTTGAGGCCTTCATGATGGGGGATGGAGGTGTACAGGGACTGGATGTCCATGGTGAAGATAAGGCGTTGGGGACCGGGGAAGCAAAAATCATGGAGGAGGTGGAGGGCGTGGGTGGTGTCCCGAACGTAGGTGGGGAGTTCTTGGACTAAGGGGGACAGGACTGTGTCAAGGTATGCAGAAATGAGTGCGGTGGGGCATGAGCAGGCTGAGACAGTCAGGTTTGTGGATTTTGGGAAGGAGGTAGAAACAGGCGGTGCGGGGTTGTGGGACTATGAGGTTGGAGGCGGTGGATGGGAGGTCCCCTGAGGTGATGAGGTTATGGATGGTCTGGGAGATGATGGTTTGTTGGTGGGAGGTAGGGTCATGGTCAAGGGGGCAGTAGGAGGAGGTGTCCGCGAGCTGGCGTTTAGCCTCAGTAATGTAAAGATCAGTGTGCCAAACTACCACCGCGCCTCCCTTGTCTGCCAGTTTGATGGTGAGTTTGGGGTTGGAGCAAAGGGTGTGGAGGGCTGCACGTTCCGAGGGTGAGAGGTTAGAGTGGGTGAGAGGGGTGGAGATGTTGAGGTGGTCAATGTCACGGCGGCAGTTGGCTATGAAGAGATCGAGGGCTGGTAAGAGACCAGCAAGGGGTGTCCAGGTGGATGGGGTGTGTTGGAGGCGTCAGAGGTTGGGTGGGAGTCCTGGTTGGAGAAGGAGGTGAAGGCGGCAGAAGAATTGTTCGATGTCTCGCTGTGTGTTGAATTCGTTAATCCGGGAGTGCAGGGGAATGAAGGTGAGGCCTCTGCTGAGGACTGATCTTTCATCCTCAGAGAGGGGGAGGTCTGGAGGGATGGTGAAAATACGGCAGGGCTGGGAGCTAGGTCCTGGTGTGGGGCTGGAGCTGGGAGTGGAGGCGGGGTTAGGCGTGGGGGCGGAGATCAGCGCGGGGGCGGGGATCAGCGCGGGGGCGGGGATCGGCACGGGGGCGGAGACACATTCGGCATGGTCGGTGTGTAGGTGAGTGACGTCACTGAGGGCGTAAGTAGATGCTGCGACGGCAACTCCGGGGGCGGAAGTGGCTGCGGCGAATGCAGAAACGGTGTTGTTCCCGCTGGCTGTGGACCCTGCGGAGGCCGCGAATTTGTCGGCGATGTTCTTCCTGGCGATCGTGGAGGTGGTTGTCCGGGCGGTGATCGCGGAGGTTGCATGGTCCATGGGGGCGAAAGTTACGTCATGGTTCGCGCATGGTTAATGGCGCCCGAGGCCGCGTGGTTAATGGCGCCCGAGCGTTTCCGGAGGCCGATGGAAGATTCTGGAATAGTTGAGGAATCCAGAGTGTGGGGGTAAGTACATGAAAGTTTTTGGTACTTGCTGTCTTTAATTTCCGATATGGCTAGGAAGAGCCTCTTCTGGGTGCAGCCTGAACATTCCTGTTTCAGCCTTAATTTGCGCACTGATGTGCTGGGCTCTCTCATCATTGAGGATGGAGATATTTGTGGAGTCTCCTCCACCTATAATGAGATGTTTAATTGTCCAGCACCCATTCACAACCGGATATCGCAGGATTCTCGAGCTCTGATCTGATTCATTGGTGGTGGAATCACTTAGTTCTGATTATTACTTGCTAATTGACATCCGAGTAGTCCTGTATTGTAGTTTCATCAGGTTGACACCTCATGTTTAAGTTTACCTGTCCTGCACCTGGCATGCCTTCCTGCACACTTCATTAAACCAAGGATTATCACCTGAGTTGATGGTAATGGTTGAGTGGGTTGTAATTCTGCAGATCTGAGGTTGCAGATTGTGTTGGAGAACAATTTTACCGGTGCTGGTGGACCACCGCACTTCATAGGTCCTTAATCTTGAGTTGCTTAATCTTTTAAGATTTATTCCTGTCAGCACATTGGTAGTGCCACGCAACATGGAGTAGTTCCTCAACGTGAAGATGGGACTATGCGGTCGTTACTCCTAGCAATACTACCAAGGGCAGTAGTCATTAGATTGGTAAGGATGAGGTCAAGTAAGGTTTTCCCTCTTGTTTGGTCCCTTACCACCTGCTGCAATCCAGTCTGACAACTATATCCTTTAGGATTGAATGAGCTTTGTCAATAGTGCTAGTGTTGAACCACTCTTCAGGATGGATATTGAAATTTCCCACCAAGAGTATATTCTTTGCCCTTGCCACCCACAGTACTTCTTCCAAGTAGTATGCAACATTGTAGATTACAGATTCTTCAGCTCAGGGGTCAGTATTAAGACGATAAGACATAGGAGTGGAACTAAGGCCATTTGGCCCATTGAGTCCACTCCGCCATTTAATCATGGCTGATGGGCATTTCAACTCCACTTATCTGTACTCTCCCCGTAGCCCTTAATTCCCTGCGAGATCAAAAATTTATCAATTTAATGGCCCAGCATCCACTGCGCTCCGTGACATTGAATTCCACAGGTCCCCACCACTCTCTGGCTGAAGAAATGTCTCCTCATTTATGTTCTAAATTTACCCCCTCTATTTCTAAACCTGTGCCCATGGGTCCTAGTCTCCCTGCCTAATGGAAACAACTTCCCAGCATCCACCATTTCTAAGCCATGCATTATCTTGTAAGTTTCAATTGGATCTCCCCTCAACCTTATAAACTCTAATAAATGCAATCCCAGGATCCTCAGCCGTTCATCGTATGTTAGGCCTACCATTCCAGGGATCATCCGTGTGAATCTCTGCTGGACACGCTCTAGTGCCAGTATGTCCTTCCTGAGGTGTGGAGCCCAGAATTAGACACAGTATTCTAAATGGGGCCTAACTATTGCTTTATAAGATGTCAGAAGCACATCGCTGCTTTTATATTCCAAACCTCTTGAGATAAATGACAACATTACATTTGCTTTATTAATCACAGACTCAACCTGCAAGTTAACTTTTAGAGGATCCTGGACTAGAACTCCCAGATCCTTTTATACTTTGGTTTTATGAATTTTCTCACCATTTAGAAAATAGTCCATGCCTGTATTCTTTTTTTTCCAAAGTGCAAGACCTTGCATTTGCTCACTTTGAATTTCATCAGCCATTTCCCGGATCACTCTCCTCAACTGTCTAAATCTTTCTGCAGCCATCCCACATCTTCAGTAGTACCTGCTTGTCCACCTAACTTTGTATCATCAGCAAACTTTACCAGAATGCCCCCAGTCCCTTCATCCAGATCATTAATAAAAAAAGTGAACAGCTACTGCCCCAACACGGAACCCTACGGAACACCACTTGTCACCGGCTGCCATTCCAAAAAAAGAACCTTTTATCTCAACTCTCTGCCTTCTGTCAGACAGCCAATCCTCAATCCATGCCAGTAGCTCTTCGCGAACACCATGGCCCTCACCTTACTCAGCAGCCTCCTGTATGGCACCTTATCAAGGGCTTTTTGGAGGTCAAGATAGAAAACATCCACTGGATTTCCCTGGTCCAACCTACTTGTTACTTCTTCAAAAAATTCTAACAGGCTGAATCCATGCTGACTTGTTCTAATCCGACTCTGCACTTCCAAGAATTTAGAAATGTCATCCGTAACGATGGATTCTAGAATTTTACCAACAACCGAGGTTAGGCTAATCGGCCTATAATTTTCCATCTTTTGTCTTGACCCTTGCTTGAACAAGGGGGTTCAACAATGATTTTCTAATCATCTGGGACTTTCCCTGACTCCAGTGTGTTTTGAAAGATCACAACCAATGCCTCCGCTATTTCATCAACAACCTCCCTCAGAACTCTATGATGGAGCCCCTCGGGGCCAGGAGATTGATCAATTTTTAGACCTTAGCTTTTCTAGCACTTTCTCTTTTTGTAACGGCTGCCATACTCAACTCTGTCCCCTGACTCTCCTCAATTGTTGGGATATTACTCATGTCTTCCACTGTGAAGACTGACACAAAGTTTTATTAAGTTTTTCAGCTATTTCTTTATCTCCCAGCACTAGCCTTCCTGCATCAATTTGAATCAGCCCAATGTCTACTTTTGCCTCTCATTTGTTTCTTATGTATTGAAAGAAACTTTTACTATCATTTCTAATATTACTGGCTAGCCTACCTTCATATTTGATATTTTGCTTCCTTATTTCTCTCTTTGTTATCCTCTGTTTGTTTTTGTAGTCTTTCCAATCTCCTGATTTCCCAGTGCTCTTGGCCACTTTATGGTCTCTCTCTTTTTCTTTAATACATTTCCTGACTTCCTTTGTCAGCCATGGCTGTCTAATCCACCCCCGGATAATCTTTCATTGGGATGAACCTCTGTTCTGTCCTCAGTTACACCCAGAAACTCCTGCCATTGTTGCTCTACTGTCTTCCCCACAAGGCTCTGCTTCCAGTCGATTTTCGTCAGTTCCTCTCTCATGCCACTATAATTATCTTTATTTAACTGTAACACCATTACATCCGATTTTGTCTTCTCTCTTTCAAACTGCAGACTGAACTCTACCATATTTTGATTCTGTCTCCTAAGTGTTCTCTTACTTTAAGATTTTTATAAAGTCTGGCTCATTACACAGCACTAAATCCAGAGTAGTCTGTTCCCTTGTGGGCTCCATCACAAACTGTTCCAAAAAGCTATCCTGTAAGCATTCCATGAATTCCCTTTCTTTGGATCCACCGGCAATATTATTCAGCCAGTCCACCTGCATATTGAAGTCCCCCATGATCACCGTTACCTTTCCTTTCTGACATGCCCTACCTATTTCCCGGTATAACTGGCACTCCTGGTCCTGACCACTGTTGGGAGGTCTGTACATAACTCCCATTATGGTTTTTTTGCCTTTGTGGTTCCTCAACTCCACCCACACAGACTCCCCATCATCTGACCCTATCTCACTCAGTGCCATAGATTTAATTTCATTCTTAACTAACAAGGCAACCCTGCCCCCTCTGCCCATCTCTCTGTCTTTTCGATAAGTTGTAAATCCTTGGATGTTTAACTGTCATTCCCCTGCAACCACGTCTCTGTGATGGCTACCACATCATAATCATTCATGATGATTTGTGCGTTAATTCATCTGATTAGTTACGAATTATACCTGCATTCAGATAAAGTGCCTTAATGCTAATTTTCTTATCCTCATGATTTCCAACATCTCTTGTAATATGTCCTAACCTAAGTTATCCTTCCTTTTTGCTTCATTCCTAGTCTGCCTTGAACTTAAACCCTGCACACATGGTAACCTGCTGCTTATCTTTCTACTTGACTCCATTCTCCCTGTCGCTTTCCCTTTCCCTTCCTCCCAACTCATAAGTTTAAAGTCCTAGTGATCACCCTATTTATCCTTTTCACCAGTACACTGGTTCCAGATCAGTTCAGGTGGAGATTGTCCCATCGGTACAGATCCCTCTGGTTCCAAAACTGATGGCAATGTCCCATGAAATGGAATCCCTCTTTCCCATATTAATTTCTTAGACATGAGTTTACTTCCCTAATTTTCTTATCCCTATGCCAATTAGCATGTGGCTCAGGCAGTAATCCACAGATTCTGACCCTCGAGGACCTGTTCTTCAATTTCTTTCCTAGTGCTTGATAATCCCCAACAGATCCTCCTTCCTAGCCTTACCTATATTGTTAGTGCCAACATGGACTACAACAACAGGATCTTCTCGCTCCCGCTCTCCAATATCCTTTCAAGCTGGTTGTAGATGTCCTGCACCCTGGTACTGGGCAGGCAACACACCACTTGGGACTCCCGATCCGGCTCACAAAGGATACTATCTGTTCCCCTAATTATAGAATCCCCCTATAACAACTACATGTCTTTTTGCTCCCCCCTCTTGAGTGGCCTTCTGCACCATGGTGCCATGGTCAGCTGACTCATTCTGTCCACAGCCCTTTCGCTCATCCAAACAGGGAGAAAAAATGTCATACCTGTTGGACAAGGTCAAGGGCTGAGGCTCCTCCACTCCTGAACTCAGAATCCCCCTACCTGCCTCACTCACAGTCATTCTTGATGAAGGGCTTTTGCCCGAAATGTCGATTTTCCTGCTCCTCGGATGCTGCCTGACCTGCTGTGCTTTTCCAGCACCACTCTAATCTTGACTCACTTACAGTCACACCCTGTTGTCCCTGAGCACTAACTGAATTTGAATTACTTAATCTACCAGGTGTGACTGCCTCCTAAAACAAAGTGTCCAGGTAACTCTCCCCCTCCCGGATGTGCCACAATGTTTGAAGCTCAGATTCCAGATCATCAATTCTAATCCGGAGTTCTTCCAGCAACCAACACTTGGAAGTTTCCTTGTCCATGAGGTGATAAAACTTCGCGAGGTACAGAATCAATATTGAGGAAACCAAGGACAATTGCCTTCCATCTGTGCTGCCACCTCTACTGGTTTTATCCTGGCAGTAAAACAGGATATGCCAAGGGTTGCTGATGGTGATGGCTGTTGGTCATTGTCTACAAAATACAATTCATTGTATATGACAATGTAAGGCTGTTGCTTTACTAGTCTGAGAGACAATGCTTCCAATTTTGACTCTCTCTCCACTCCCCCCCATCCCCACCACTGACCCCAGCTTTTAGTAAGAAGACTTTCACAGGGTCAACATGGCTAAGTTTGTCTTTGCTGCCATTTCTACTGCCTAGATTGATGCCAGGTTGTCTGTCCAGTATCGGTAAGGAAGATGTATATGACATCTTAATTATTGGCTTTTCTGTTGCATTCTAACTGGAATTATTGTGAAGGTCTGCCAGAAGGACTGTAGATTTTAAATCTTCGTGTTCATAGATGACCAAAATTAACCAGATCATGGTATAATATAGCTGAAATTCCCTACATGACATGTTTGTATCACAAGCAATTAATCCGCTAGTTTACACTGAGGAAGCTGACAGCACAAGATAAAGGATTTGTCTGCTCCTGCAAAGCTCGTAGCATCTTGTTTAAAGAGTGAAATTGGCCAATAACTGGAAGTCTGGTAATGTTCTCAACTAGGGCTTTGAAGAGGGAGAAAAACATACACAAAATAAATAGATTACGATGTAAACTCAAAGTAACTAACTGGAGGGATTATACTTCCTTTTGTGCAATAAATTGTTTGGCTTTGGTAAACAGTTTATAGAAAGGTTGCAAATAGTAAATAATTAAACCACTAAATTAGATGGTAAAACTAATCTCTGAGTCATCATTCTTGCAAACTGCATAGCAGCCAGAACAGGACAGTAGTGTGAGGGCTTAGAATGGATTTTCATCTAATCTTTCGGGTGGAATTGAAAAGTTAATTGAGAATATAAGCTAGGTGTTTATTGACACAGAAAAATATTGTTTGATAACTTTGTTAACTTTCTTTTATTGATCTCCACAAGATGCAAGCCATTTGTTTTCACTTTTAATAACAGTATAACTTCTTTTTTCCTACCAGAAAAGACTTGCATGCTCTTTGCAATACATAGAAGTGAAGTGTCTTAAAATGAAGACAGGATATGTCCATGAGATCAGGCCATTTCTGAACTATTGTTAATGTAATTGGTCTGTTAATGTGACAGAGAAAGGATATACAATTTACAATCTCTAAACTACAAAACACAAGCAACCTGTTAACAGGGAAACCATGCTATCCATCTGTTAATGGGAATGATGGTCTGTAACAGCCCACTTAAATGTACACCTGCAACTTGTTAATAAATGAACACACAAGCTCTAACATTTGTTCAGTTGTACAGCTCTTAATAATTACTGAAAAAGAGACATTTGTTAAAATATTTTATTTTGCACACATTGGGGCGATACAGAAAAATACCAATTCAAGGCTGGAGGATAGATGGCAAACCAATATTTGTACTGCATGAGACGAGATAAATGGACTCTGATCGAAATGTTGCCATGGAGATTCTGCCAGTAATGCTGACTGACAGTTAACTTGGTTAAATAGTCAGGTTGACTGTGATTGGTCAGAGTATTGCCCTAAGAAGTGAACTATTGAATGACTGTCACCTATTTTGTTAGATTTAAGCAGACGGTGTACATGTACGTTTGTTCAGTCTGCAAAGAACAGAGCTCTGGTTAATATGCATAGCTTCCAGTACACGCAAAGACGCCACACTATCAGCCTGACTGACAATCCTAAATTGGTTGCCAGTGCAAATCGTCGTACACTCAGGATTATCCATCAAATGTTGTTCCATTGTATAAACAAATCTAATTTTAGTCACTATGTTATGAATTTTGCAAGCGTAGGCTAGTTTGGTACTGTCAGTCTCTTGATGCAAACAGCTGAATTGACATTCTCTTTGAAAGGATCCACCAGTCTTTGAGATGTATGGCCTCCATATCCGGTGTCACAATAGCAGTGATCTTCATATACCACATTACTCATTCCTGTAATAGACAGATGTCTTTTTAGGCGAAAGTGAGGACTGCAGGTGCTGGAGCTTAGAGTCAAGATCAGAATGGTGCTGGAAAAGCACAGCAAGCCAGGCAGCATCCGAGGAGCAGGAAAATTGACTTTTTGGGCAGAAGCCCTTTGTCAGGAATGAGGCTGTAAGCCTCGGGGGTGAAGAGATAAATGGGAGGGGGTGGGGCTGGGGAGAAGATGTCTTTTTAGATTGAGGCAGCATCCTCTTAGAGGCGAGTACCCCTCATGTTGCTACTATATAATAGCCTCGTGAAACACCTAACTTCACCTTTGGTCAAATCTTTGAGACACTTTTCAAATCCTAATTTGCATCACTCGACCCATAGCCTTGCATGACTTTGCATCACAGTGTATATTTAAATACGTCTTAAATGTTATGAGTGTTTCTGCCTCTGCCACACCCTTACAGGCAGTAAGATCCTGATTCACCCCACCCTCTGAGAGAAAGCCATTTTATCACATCCCCATTAATACTCCTGCCCCTTACCTCAACTCTAGGCCAGCGAGGAAAAAGAAATTCTTGTCCACCCTGTCTATGCCCCTCATTATTTGATATGTCTCAATCATATACTCCCTCAGTCTCCTCTGCTGTATGGAAAACAACCCTGGTCTGTCCAATCTCGCAGGTAAGAAGAACTTCGCAAGATCAACAGGGCTAGGTTTGTGTTTGTTGTCGTTTCTGATGCCTAGTTCGATGCCAGGTTGTCCTTGCAGTACCAGCAAGGAAGATGCACATGACACCTCTGGTCTTGACTCAATTACTAGCTTTTATGTTGCATTCTAACTGGAGTTGTGAAGGTCTGCAGATTTTAAATCTTTGTGTTCATAGAAGACCATGGTCTGATATGGCTAAAATTCCCTACATGACACATTTGTAACATAAGCAATTAAGCAGCTAGCTTACTGAAGAAGCTGACAGCACAAGATAAAGACAGCACAAGCTCTGATCTCCAGCATCTGCAGTCCTCACTTTCTCCTAGAAGACTTCCACCTATTGCATTTCCAACGTCCCTCCCCCAAGTCCCTCCTCCCTACCTTTTATCTTAGCCTGCTTGGCACACTTTCCTCATTCCTGAAGAAGGGCTCATGCCTGAAACATCGATTCTCCTGCTCCTTGGATGCTGCCTGACCTGCTGCACTTTTCCAGCAATACATTTTCAGCTCTGATCTCCAGCATCTGCAGTCGTCACTTTCTCCCAGCACAAGATAAAGGACCTGTCTGGTCCTGTAAAGCTCATAGCATCGTGTTTACATCTGTTTGTCTCCTCTGCTCCATGGAAAATAACCCTGGTCTATCCAATCTCCCTTCACAACTAACATTCTTCCCCAGGCCATCCTGGCAAATCTGCTCTGCATCATCTCCAGTGCAATTATATCTCTCCTATAATGTGCATTCCAGAGCTGTGCACAGTAATCTAGCTGTGGCCTAACAAATTTTTATTTAGTTCTAACAGCCCCTCCCTGCTCAAAAATGCTATGCCTCAGCTAATAAAGGCAAATATCCCATTAGCTGCCTGCGCCACTATGTTAAGGGTCAGTGGACATGCATATCAAGGACCCTCTGATCCTCAGTAGAATCAGGGCCCTACTGTTCATCATGTATTCCCTTGCTTTTTTGTCCTACCCAAGTGCATCATCTCATATTTATCCGGATTGAAATTGCCACTGATCAGCCCATGTGACCAAAATGTCTGTATCTCCCTGAAGTGTAATGCTATCCTCCTCACTTTTAACCAACCCATCAATTTGCATGTTATCTATGAACTTACTGTGATATTAAACGGCGAGGGCTCCAACATTGACCCCTGTAGAACTCCACAGCACACACTCACAAAACCACCCTTGGACCGTTACCCTATACTTTCTGCCACTCAGCCAATTTTGGATTCAATTTGCCAAATTTCCTTGGGTCTCACGGCCCCTTACTTTTGTAATCAGTCTCCCATGCAGATATTGTTCCAAACTGGATTTAACATTCCATTTTAAGAGAAAACATTGGCATGAGATTTCATTTTTTAAAAGAAACCCAATCATATAAAAGACTAAAACTATTAATGATATGGCTATAACTACAAATGTCACGTACTCAGCCACATTTCTTACATCCCCCAAGAATTCTCTTGTAAGGCACATCAGTCTGAAAGTTATTTGCCTCTGTAGGGATTATTCACAAGTGTATCATGGTCTGCAGTTAGCTAATGTAGTTGTCCTCAGCTTTTTCAGAGCTCAGCTTTTTTATTTACTAACCCATGTCTATAGATACTGTTATGACAAGGAGGTAAACTCCTCTGCTAATGAAACCAAATATCCAGAAAGGCTCACCTCACCTCATAATCTGTTAAAGTATGAGTGATAGAAAACTCACAAATTCCACTAATGAAAGAAAAGAACAAATTATTTATTAATTTAAAAATGAAAATTAAACAATTATTCACAATTCTATTCCTCCTTGCTCTTAACTACTTATTAAATGCCTCCAACACTAAAACAATATGCTATTCCAATAAGACAATTACTAAAATTACATCAACTTAATTTCAAAACCACACAGATATTGTACTCTTCTGCGTCTTTCTTCTTCTAGCTAAGGATCTCTCTAGGTTGTCTTCTTTCCCTTTACTTCAAATATGTTTAATATTAAGAGATACCTTTGTTAGAGAGTGTTTCCAATTTCTGGGAGAGCAAGGTGTTAGATCTCCAGGCATTTCTGTCTTGATGGCAGTCAGTCTTTCTGACCAACTTTCAAAATTGGTAATTTTATACCTCCAACATTGGATCATGCCATTGGTTCAATGCTGGCAAAACAATAAATTCAAATTCGATTGGGTGTGTGTGTCCTGATAAGAATGTGTATAGGGTATAAGCAGGCCGAGAAACAGTTAGGTTTTGAGTTTTGTGAAACAAGAGGTTCAGGTAAGCATGACTCAGATAGGAACTTGCAGTTAACAATGGGGTGCTGGAGGCAAGGGTAATAGGTTAATAAGATGGAAAAGCAATCATAATGCACAGCCATTTAACAAGATGAGGTGGTATTCAGTAAGTGAGGTCAGTTTAACAAGGTGACAAGTATTCATTATGTGAAGCCCTTATTAAGGGTGGGGGGAAATTGGATGACACTGGGACATAATTTAAACTGATTGTTTTGACAACAATTCAAATTTAACCAACAACCAGAATTCAGATATGCCTTCCATAGCCAAATGTTACATATTTTCAATTTTCCAGTACACTCTTGGACTGCCAACTGGTCATATATACAGGTGCTTGTAAGTTCTCAGTTCAGAACAACATTCGCTCTCTCTTAAAAGTTACAAACCATGCCTTCGAATTCATAACAACTCCCCCCATTATGATGAAATACATAGGTCATTAATCTCAGTTATGCTTTTCATATTAATTTCTCCACACATAAATAACATTGGAATCTGTCCAATCTTATGTACATTTTTTCCTTTAAATCCGTGATAATGCATCTGCTATCACATTTTTACAACCTGCAACATGTACAATTTGTAAATTAAAAGTCTGTAACATAAGACTCCAACAAAATAGTCTCATATTTTTTGTCTGTAAATCTTTCCAAGAATGTAAGTAGATTGTAGTCCCTGTACACAATCGTCTGCAACACATTGCTCGTCACAAAAGATTAAAATGTCCAAACTCAATAATTCTTTTTTAATGATAGAGTATTTTCTCTGGTAGGTGATTTTACCAGATAGCTTACCTGACTTAACTTTTTCCTCAATTTGATAGGGGCCACTGAACCTGGCTTTGAAGGGATCGCGTACCACTGGTAACAATACTAATACATCATCCCCATTGGAAAATGTCCAGAATTTACAGTTTTTAATCTGCAACCTGCTTCATTCTATGCTCTGCCCTCTTCAGGTGCTGTTTAGTTAACTCACCTACCCAATTTAACCTCTCCCACACCTCACATACATAATCCAAATGTGAGATCTCCAACTATAGTCCTATCAATTTTTCCTTAATTAATTTCAAGGGGCCTCTTACTTCATGTCTGAATATTAACTCAAAGGGAGTAAACTGAGTAGATTAATTTGGGGCATGTCTGATGACAAACAATACAAATGGGATACCTTTATCATAATCATTTGAGTAATCCCGACAGTATGCTCTTAACATGGCCTTCTGGGTCTGATGCTACCTTTCCAAAGGTCCCTGGGATTCAGGATGGCATGTATTTGATTGAGAGTGTTTGTGTGCCTAAGTTATCCAAGACTTCCTTAAACAGCCTAGCAGTAAAATTAGACCCTTGGTCTGACTGAATCTCTCTGGGTAGCCCATACCAGATTAAGACAGCTACTAACACCTCACCACCCTTTTTGCCTTAGTACTCCACAATGGAACTGCCTCCAGAAATCTGGTCGACACATCCATTATGGTTAGCAAATGCTGGTTCCCACTTTTAGTTTTAGGGAGAGGACATACACAATCAATCATAACCCATGTGAAGAGTTCTTTGAATGCATGAACTGGCAACAAAGGTGCTGGTTTTATTACTGTGGCTTACCTACCATTTGGCACATGTGACATGTATGGCAATATTTAACCACATCCTTGTGCAGTCCAGGCCAATAGAAATGCTTTTGTACCTTAACCGGAATCTTCCTCACTCCTAGGTGACCTCCTATTGGTAATTTAATTGCTACCTGTAACACTTCCTTATCTGTATGCTACCGGCAACACAATCTGGTGCACTTCCGCCCATTTCTTTTCTGCACTAACCTTCATAGTCTCATCTTTCTGTTGTAAGTCCCTTAACCTTTCAGGACTAAACACTTCTGACTGACTCTCTGCCTGTTCAGGTTTTTCCTGCAACATTACATCAAACAGGGTGTCAGGTAACTGAACCTCCACTCCTTCGTCTTTCTCTTTAGCTTTTGCTTCTTGTTGTGACTTATGACAGTGGGAGCCTTCTACTACACAGTTTGAAAAATTCCAGGGCACTTTTCTTTTGACTTCTCAGTTCCCTGGTCTTCCTTTGGCTTCTTCGCAACAAAGGGTGTCACTCCCACCTTGGATCCTGCTAAATCATTCCCAAGAACAAACTGTATTTCTGGAACTGACATTCTATCAATCACTCCCACTGTTACTTCTCCAGTCTTGTTTTGGCTTTCCAACCTGGTCTTATACAGGGGAAAGCTAAATTTCTGTTCATCTATTCCACAAATTACCACTCTCTTGGGTAACATGTCAAAAAAGGTACAAATACATTCATCTCTTACTATTAGAGATCGATTAGCTCCTGGTGTCTTTTAAAATTGTAACTTCTTTCCCTTCTCCTCCTGTTCTTCCTGAGTAAACTTTATCCACAGAGGATAAAGAGGTCAGGCACTATCCCAGCCCCTGCCTAGGCTGTGCACTGTCCTGCAGCTCCAACTTTTCTTGGGGTTTCCTTTACTTCCACTAATCCCACTGGTTTAGCCTCTTTTACCATATCTTTTACCACAGTGCCTTTCTTCAACAACCAACACTTTGATTTTGTGTGTCCGACTCTCTGTCAATGAAAACACCTTTTCCTAGTGCCCTTCTTAATCCATCGGCACCAGAATTTTCTGTGTCCCACTGCATTACAGTGAAAACACCTGAGGCCTTTCACCTCCTTTCCACCCTCTTGGGCTTCTTTTTTTAACCGGTGGTAAACTATTACCAGTGTGCTCAACTCTTTTGTTTTGTAGTGAAGAATCTCCCCTTCTCACAATTTCTATCCCTCACAGGATGAAATACCTGTTGGAAACTAAATTTTGCCTTATACACCAATACATATTCACCTGCCATCTCTGCTGTTCTTCTCACTTCTTTAACATTCTGTTCATCCTCATGAATTTTTATCTCTGGAAGTGAGTTTTTCAACTCCTCCAGCAGAATAATCTCTCTTAGAGCTTCATAGATCTTATCTATTTTTAAGGCCCGCACCCATCTATCAAAATGACTATGTTTAATTCTTTCGAACTAAATGCAAGTCTGACGTGGTTCCTTCTTTATGTTTCTGAACACTGTCTATGGTTCTAATTCATAAGCAGTCAAAGTAGCCTTTTTGACATCTGTATTATCTCTCGACGCCTCATCTGACAGCACTGCAAGTATCTCACTAGCTCTGCCTACTAGCTTAGTCTGAACGAGCATTACCCACAAGTTCTCTGACCACTCCATCTGCCTAGCCAATGTTTCAAATGAAATAAAGAAGGCTTCGACATCTTTCTCATCAAAATGTGGCAATGTTTTAACATATTTGTATACATCACTATCTTCGCTCTTCATCTCCATCCTATTAACTTGACTTTCCAGACTAATTTGCAACTTCTGAAGTTCAAATCTCTGTCCCTTTCTTTCTTCTCTCTCTCTCTTTGCTCAGCTAAGAATATTTTCTCCCTTTCTTTATCTTCTACTTCCATTTGCCTCATTTGGAATTTAAGTTTTTCTAACTCTACTGCACTTGTCTGTTTCTCTGATATACCTAACTGCCTGACCAACTCCATTACAATTTCAGCGTTTCTTTTGTCCCTGGTTGAACCTAATTCTACCATACATCTAAAATTCTTAAAGTACATCCTTCCTCTGTCTTCCTAAACTTCCTTGGCAAATTTGGGATGCATCTTCAAACCCCAGAACATCTTTAGCAATGTTAAAAGCCATTTTTCTCACTTTTAATTTAACCAACCACAAGTAACTGAAATTAAAAAAAAAATTTCACCTACATTTCATTTAAACATCTAGGACACTAATCATCAAGTGTTCAAATCTGCTGGGATCTTTCGTGCCCCAAATCTGTTCAAATCTTAGACTGGTTCTGTCTAAACCTGTCCAAGTCAAGCCAGTCTCAGACCTGAGCCCCCAAACTGTTACAACACGGAGGTAAACACCTCAGTAAATTACACCAAATACCCAGAAGAGCTCACCTCGCCTCATAATCTGGTAAAATGAGTGACAGTGAACTCACAAATCCCACTAATTAAAGAAAATAACAATTTTTTTCAAAATTCCAAAAGTGAACATGAAACAATTATTCACAATTCTAATCCTTCCTTTCTCTTAACTGCTTATTACCTGCCTCCAACTCTATAACAATATGCTATTCCAATAAGACACTTCTTAAAATTAATTTTTTTTGTAAATATATTTATTAGCAAGAAAGATGTTTTAACTTTACAAAAATTTAGGGCGGCACGGTGGCACAGTGGTTAGCACTGCTGCCTCACAGCGCCAGAGACCTGGGTTCAATTCCCGACTCAGGTGACTGACTGTGTGGAGTTTGCACATTCTCCCCGTGTCTGCGTGGGTTTCCTCCGGTTTCCTCCCACAGTCCAAAAATGTGCAGGTTAGGTGAATTGGCCACGATAAATTGCCCGTAGTGTTAGGTGTAGAGAAATGGGTCTGGGTGGGTGCGCTTCGGCGGGTCGGTGTGGACTTGTTGGGCCGAAAGGCCTGTTTCCACACTGTAAATAATCTAATCTAATCTAATCTAATCTAAAAATATAAAGTTATTGAAAATATAACAAATACCAGTATAATGAAGAAAAACACAAATTATAATACTACTGTCTACTAACTACTAACCTATAATACAAAACAAAATCTAACATTGTGCAAAACACCAATAAATAAGTAAGTGACTAATAAAACAAAAGAACACACAAAAACACAAAATAGCAATGCTTGGCTCAAAGTTCCCAAACCAAAGAGCGGGAGCATTGTGTGTGTATATATACCCATGTTAACTCAGGAGACCCCCTCCAGGGCCCAGGGCTCAGCAAACGTGACCATCCTGGTTAAACAAACGCCCTAGTTAAGATAGCAGACAAATCTGTATCCAAGTAACTCAAAAAGGACTGCCATGTCTTATAAAAAGAGATGTTTGTGTGGTGCACCATGTTTGTAAACAAATCCAAGGGAATGTGCTCCATAATTAATTTCTGCCATCTCAGCAAGTCCGGCGGGTTCCCAGACACCCAATTCAGCAGAGTGTTCTTCCATGCACAGTAAGAAAGAATATTAAATAATTTCTTCCCACACCAGTCTAAAGATGATAAATTCAGCAGACCTAGGAGGAGAGATATCAGGTCTACTTCAATCCTCAATACCCTCCCTATCTCTCCCGCCACAATGCTACAATAAACATGGAAGCTGTGGCATGTCCAGAAACAGTGGGTAAGAGTACCTACACTTATTTTACATTTGGGGCACATTAGAGATGCCCCTTTTTTAAACTTCGCCAAACGGTCCGGTGCCAGATGAACCCTGTGCAGAACGTTTAACTGTATAGTGCATGTCCTATTACAGATTGAGATCTTTTGCACATTCTCCCATATGTCTTCCCACATTTCAGAAGAGATCTCCTCTCCTCGCTCTTGCTCCCAGACCTCACATAACTGGTTAATATCCTGCTAGGCCCTTTCACCCAGTAGGCGATAGAGGGCACTAACCAGGAGGGTGCTTGTGGAACGTAGCAACATCCTCTCTGTATCGGGCTCTTAGGGCTTAGTGAGAAGCATAGTTTTCTTCTGGATGAAATCCCTAACCTGAAGAAAACGGAAAAGATCTCTGCTGAGTAGCCTGCATTTGCGGCTCAATTGCTCAAAAGACATCATAACCTTCCCCTCAAACAAGTCTCCCAAACTGGAAATTCCTCGCGCTGCCCATAGTTTGAACCCTGAGTCCATCATCTCTGGTCAGAACCCCAGCACGTCAAATGTCGGAGTGAGTGGTGAAGTCTTGGATAAGCAACTCTCACTCTGATGCATCGCCCTCCATGCACTGACCGTACTAATAACATTGGGGTTTTGGCAGTGGTCCATAACTGTCCTCATCTTATCCATGAACAACAGGTTAATAAGAGGGCACTTTGCCTGTGAGGCCTTGATACCCAGCTATATTGAGCCTGGATCATTATCTGCCCAATTGTACACGAAGGACAACAGGGAACTCAATTGATACCACTTGGTGTCTGGGAATTCAACGCCTCCCCATCCTTGAGGCAACTGCAATTTAGTAAGTTTAATGAGGGGGCGCCTAGGATGCCAGACAAAGGAACTAAACCAACACATAAGTTTCTGCAGTGTTGACCTGGGAAACATTATAGGGAACATATGTATTGGATACAGCAAATGATGAAGGACATTCATCTTAATGGGCACTATTCAGCCCAACCATGAAACTGGAAGAGCATCCCATCTCTGGAGATTGCACCTAATATTGTCAAGCAAGTGAGCAAAGTTAGTCCAAAATAAAAGATCAAACCTGGGGGCAATACAAATGCCTAGGTATCGGAACCCAACCTTTGACCACTTAAGTAGGGAACCTAGGGCCACTTTTAACCTCTAGCACTTCCTTGAGGTTCCACAAAGGCATAGCCTCCGATTTTGCAAAGTTGATCTTATATCCTGAAATAGTCCCAAACAAATTGATACATTGTATCAGATGGGGTACAGAAGTCATTGGGTTCGATAAAAACAGAGGGATATCATCCGCATACAGTGTAACCTTGTGTACCCTCAATCCCACTTCCAGAGCGGTTTTGTGGAAGTCCTGACGAATGGCCTCTGTCGGCAGCTCTATCACCAACATAAACAACAACAGTGAGAGGGGCAGCCTTGCTAACGCCCCTACGAACCCTAAAGTTCCCAGAATTCACCCAGTTTGTTATGACCGCGGCCAGAGGGTGGCGATATAAAACCTCTACCCACCTAACAAAGACCCCATCCAACCCAAACCACGCTAAGACATAAAAGAGATATGGCTATTCCACCCGGTCAAATGCTTTCTGTGCATCTAAGGAAAACACCAACCCCTGAATCGGTCGTTGCTGACAAACTTGGACCATATTCAACAACCTTCTAATATTATTAGAGGACCTACGACCCCTTATAAAACCTGTATGGTCTTCTTTGACAATATGGGGCAACAACTTCCAAACTCAGCGCCAAGACCTTAGACAGAATCTTGAGATATGAATTTAATAGAGAGGCACAATCCTTCCCCTTCTTAAGAATGAGGAAAATATTAGCTTTTCTCAAAGATGGTGGCAAACATTCATGCATATAGGAGTGATTGTGCAACTCCAACTTCGGCCCTGACAGAATCCCTATAAACTCCTTATAAAACTCACCAGGGAGACCATCAGGCGCTTTCCCACTCTGAAGTTGCCCAGCTGCCTCCTGCATTTGCTGAACTGTCAAGGGGGCATTAAGGAGAGAGGTCTGTTCCAAGGTTACCCCTGGGAGGTCCAGTTCTAAAAGGCTTCCATTTTAGCCCACCTATCCTCGCAACCTTCAGACCAATACATTTCAGAGTAAAAACTCTGAAAAGCCTCATTAATCCTTTTGGCATCATATGTAAGCAATCTGGCACTGTCTCTAATTGCAGTAATGAATTGGGGAGCATACCTTTTTCCTAGTCAGATACACTAAATACTTCCTGGCCTATCCCCATAGTCGAACAGCCTTTGCCTAGCAAAAGCAAGTTTTTTCTTTGCAGTTCGTGTAAGTATTGAATTCAAGGCAGCCCGGAGGGCCATGATCCACTGTAGCTTAGTCACTGAAGGCAGCACAAAACGTCCCCATAACCGCTCCCAAAGTGGGATTGAGGGTACACAAGGTCACACTGTATGCGGATGATATCCTTCTGTTTTTATCGAACCCAATGACTTCTGTACCCCGTCTGATACAATGTATCAATTCATTTCGGGCTATTTCAGGATATAAGATCAACTTTGCAAAATCGGAGGCTATGCCGTTGTGGAACCTCAAGGAAGTGCTAGAGGTTGAAGGTGGCCCTAGATTCCCTACTTAATTGGTCAAAGGGTTCTGATACCTAGGCATTTTTATTGCCCCCATGTTTGATCTGTTATTTTGGACTAACTTTGCTCACTTGCTTGACAATATTAGGTGCATTCTCAAGTAGATGCTGCTGTTCCCCCTTCTGTCATTTCCAGCTAGCCGAATAGGAAATAGCTAGGCCCCCAGCAAAAGCCTTAGTGGTCTCCCGTACCATAGATGGACTACTAGCCGTGCCCGAGTTAATAGTCAAGAACTCCTGAAACTCCTTCAAAATGTATTCCACAAATTTGAAATCCTTAAAGAGAAAACAGTCCAAATGCCAGTGCCGCAAACCTAGTCCCTCATTCTTGGCCTTAACCTCCAAATATACTGCTTTGTGATCAGAGATAGCTATGTTCCCAATCTTGCAGCCCATAATCAAATCCAGAAGGGTTGCGGGAGCCAGAAAGAGATAAATCCTTGTGTGGCATTTACGTGGGTTTGATAAAAAGGTGAAGTCCCTGCCGGTAGGGTGAAGACATCTCCAAATATCTACCAGCCCCAACTCCTCACATAAGTCAGTCACTTGCTTGGCCTGTGAAGAAATGTTTGGGGGCCCACTAGACGTCCTGTCCACTGTTGGATCCAAAAGACAATTGAAATCCCACCCTATAATATTATGCCATGTTCTAAAGGCACTCAGCTTAGAGAAGGTACTAATCAAAAATTTCAGGGGATGCGCAGGAGGACAGTAGATATTTAAAATGCTATATTCCTCCACAATGTATCAGAGTCTTAAGTATCACAAGCCACCTTTGATCATCTTTCACCTGCTCTAAAAATGTGAAGACAAGATTTTTCTGGATAAGTACTGCTACTCCCCTACTTTTAATAGTAAAGGATGAAAAGAATACCCAGTCATAACCACCCTGTTATAGCTTCAGGTGTTCCCCTTCATCAAGATGGGTTTCCTGCAACAGAGTGATATCAACCCTTTCCCTCATGGCAAGAAAGCACTTTTATTTCCTTTTAACAGGTGAATGACTTCCCCTGATGTTCCAGGTGCACCATTTAACAAGACACTTAGCCATATCCCCTTTCAGAGACCCTTGAACCCCTCAGAGGGAGAACCCTGCTTACAAACCGCCAAGCACAAGTAAAGAAAGACTCAGAGTCACAAAATTGTGTATACAAAAACTACTCTATCATAACTACGAACTATTGCTACCAAAGGATTATAAAGAAAACCAACTATAAAACCTCGAATGGAAGACTCTTCCCCCTGCCCATAGGGGGCACTCGCCCTACCCATCCCCTCCTTCACAGCTCTTTGAAGCCTGGACTGTGCCCCAGCCTGAGGCAAAAAAAAACAAGATGATCATCCTTAAGTGAACAAAAAAAAGACAATGCTGAAAAATGTGTTGCTGGAAAAGCACAGCAGATCAGGCAGCATCAAAAGAGCAGGAGAATTGACGTTTGGGGCATAAGCCCTTCTTCAGGAATGAGGAGGGTGTGCTCCTTTGATGCTGCCTGACCTGCTGCGCTTTTCCAGCAACACGTTTTTCAGCTCTGATCGTCAGCATCTGCAGTCCTCACTTTCTCCTAAAAAAAAGACAATGTCAGGATAAGGAGTCCGCCCATCCCCAGCTCCATGTCACCCCTACTTGTGACTAAAAGAGAAAAAGAGAACAAAAAAAGGGAGACAAAGGACACTCACAAAATTTACCTTGACAAAATCCAGTTATAAAAATATACTAGGAACAACATATTCCAAGATTGTTTAAATTATTAGGGAAAGAGAAAGATAAAAAGGAGAGAAAAAGGGAGAACTCAAGGAAAGGAGGAAAAGAGGATTCTTCAGATCAGTCAGTCTATTTTAAAGTGTTTACAGAGTTCTTAGCTTTATCCGCTGAGTCAAAAGTATAAACTGAGTCCTCATGGCTGAAATGGAGCACTGCGGCATACCTCATGGAGTTTTAGATACCCAGGTTCCTCAGCTTTTTTAAATTCATTGAAGGACTTCCTCTTTAGAATTTCAGCTGCCAAGAAATCCTGGAAAAACATGATTTTTGACCCCTTGTACAGCAGTGTCTGTGGGTCTTTTCCTTGTATGTGTGGAAGTGTACTAGAACCTGGTGGAGGCGTATTACCGGCCCAGACCTGTGCACTGCAATCCGATTGGCCTTTTCAATCTGCAACCGGCTAGACTCTATTTGAAGGCCCAGGAACTGCGGCAGCCAGTTTTCAAAGAAGCTGACAGGATGCCCACCTTCTTCACCCTCCGGGAACCAGATAATCCAAAGATTTATCCTCCGACCTCAATTTGAGGTCGTCGACCTGGTCTCCTGAGGCCCCCACCTGTACTGGATCAGACTGGATGAGGACTCCATCGCCGCTTCCAAGGCCTTGGTTCAGCCCTCCACCTCCTCCATCCGATCCCCAAGGCCCTGGAGCTCCCATTTATGCTTCTGCAGCATGGACATGATGGGTTGGATCTTGGCAAGAATCTCCTCACGGATCTCCTCAATCGCAGCCCCAACCTTCGAGGTAAGTCTCGCCATCGCTGCCGCCAATTCCTGTGAGTCTGTCAGGTCTCCTGGAGATTCAGGAGATATGCCCAGTGCTGCAGGAGAATGTCCTCCCTGCTGCTGTTTGCTTGGTCCTTTTTCTTTTGGCATCCTTCCCACTCCCAAAATTTATTGAACACGTATTCTGTAAGGTTTTAAACTAATAATTCCTCCACATAAGTTGGCCAGGGAGCACAAAAAAAACTCAATATGCCTTGGCTGTTAGGCAGAGTCATCCACTGCAGCTCTACAGAATCAACACCATCTTGCCAAGTCCCAAAATTACATCAACTTAATTTCAAAACAACACAGCTGCTGTCATTTTCTGTTTCTTTCTTCTGGCTGAGGATCTCTCTGGGACATCATCTTCTTTCTTTTTACTGTGAGTATCTTTCATATGTAAAGGTACCAATGACAGAGAGTTTCTTGGAGAGCAAGACGTTAGATCTCCAGGCATTTCTGTCACAATGGCAATTGCTCTGTCTGACCAATTTTCAAAAGGTCTGCATTTTATACCCCCAACATCAGAGCATACCATGGGTTTGATGTTGTCAAAACAATAAATTCAAACTCGATTGGGTTTTAGTGTCTTGGGACTTTGGTTAAATTTGAATTGTCAAAACAGCAACCAAAACTCAGGTATCCCTTTCACAGCCAAATGTTACATATTTTCAATTTTCCAGTACACTGTGGGACTGCCAACTAGTCATATACACAGGTGTTTGTAAGCTCTCAGTTCAGAACAGCATTCACTCTCTCTTAAAGATACAGCACATGCTTTCAACTTCATAACAAAAACTTGGTCCCTTATTGTGGTTAGTTTTCCAATACTCACAAGCTAATCTTGATACTGTATAAGTATTTATGAGGATTTGGGTAGATTCTTCCATGTGTTTCACAAAATTCAAACTGTGGTTAAGCCTCACCAGTATTGCATGTACTAAATGAAGAAGTTAGTTTTTTAAACTCTGCTTACAGTGCAGATCTAACTAATTTTATTTATTTTACCTCTCTTCTCTTAGCCAGCTGTAAACAATACACAGCAGTTCCAAGCTGCTACTTGAAGGCTCTATGTCCTTTTATTTAGCTCTGACCAGTTCAATCTACCCAGAAGTTTTGGTTTCCAAACCATTGGTTCAGATTTTGTTCCTTCAAAACAGAAGACCACTCTCCTTTCTATGTTTCCCTTTACTCTTTGCATTTCCAGTTTCTTTTTTCAATTAGGCCATGTATTACTTATGTTTTTCCAGGTGCTGTTTAGTAGCTCTAACTCTTCTATTCTGATCTTTTACATATAATAACCCAGTTTATTTATATTGCATTTACCTAATTTTCTACAGTTAAAAACATTTACAACAAAACGTGATGTCCTAAAAGACATGAACAATTAACTAGATAATTATAAGAATGCATAAATGGTATCAATCCCCATTGTTCTATTTTCTTTTCTTATGTAGGGTTTACATCTAAAATGTTACTTTGTATTTGATTTTATAAGCAACAGGCCTGCAAGCATTTATATTTGCAGCAGTTTCTATTGTTATTTCAGATTGCTACTATTTGTAGTATCTTTATTTTATGGATAATTTCTTATTGTTTAGCCCCAATTCCCCAAAAAAACCTTTTCCACGTTTGGCCAGGTAAATATTTTTGGTGTTTTACATATGAAGACATAAAATAGGAACTGATATAAGCCATTCAGCCCCTCAAACCTGTTTCATCATTCAATAAGATTAGGTTGGATCGGTTTGTTTTTTCAAAGCCTCATTCCCATTGAGTCCCTAAAACCTTCGATCTCCTTCCCTAACATGAGTCTGAATCTATCTCCCCCTGCCTTAAAAAATATTCAATTACTTTGATTCAACTTCTGAGACCAAGTTCCAAAGTCACCTGAACCTCTGAGCAAAAAGATTTCTCCTCATCTCAGTCCTAAAAGAGGGCTCCCATTTTTATTTTAGACAGTGTGCTTACTCACAAGAGGAAACATCTTTTCCACATCCACCTTGTCAAGATCATTCAGAATCTTACACATTTTAATCAAGTGACCCCTCACTTTTCTAAACACTCCTTTTCCATAGTACATATTGTTCCATTAAAAGAAGTCTAATAAATTGGTTAAATATTTAACTTTCACAAAAGCATGTTGACAGTTCCTGATTACCATATGTTTTATCAAGTACCCAGTTTTAATCTGTTCCATGATCTATTCTGACACATTCCCTTAGTATGCAGTTGAAAGTGAAAACAGACTAATTAGATTCATAGAGTCATAGAGATGTACAGCATGGAAACAGACACTTCGGTCCAACCCGTCCATGCTGACCAGACTTGAAGGGAATGGGGGTATTCTAGCGAAGTTTACTGATGATACAAAGTTAGGTGGACAGGCAGGTAGTACTGAGGAAGTGGGGAGGCTGCAGAAGGATCTAGACAGTTTGGAAGAGTGGTCCAGGAAATGGTTGATGGAATTCAATGTGAGCAAATGCGAGGTCTTGCACTTTGGAAAAAAGAATACAAGCATGGGCTACTTTCTAAACGGTGAGAAAATTCGTAAAGCCAAAGTACAGAGGGATCTGCAAGTGCTAGTTGAAGATTCTCTAAAGGTAAACATGCAGGTTGAGTCCGTGATTAAGAAAGCGAATGCAATGTTGTCAATTATCTCAAGAGGGTTGGAATATAAAAGCACCATTGTGCTACTAAGACTTTATAAAGCTCTGGTTAGCCCCCATTTGGAGGACTGTGTCCAGTTTTGGTCCCCACACCTCAGGAAGGACATACTGGCACTGGAGCGTGTCCAGCGGAGTTTCACACGGATGATCCCTGGAATGGTAGGTCTAACATATGAGGAACGGCTGAGGATCCTGGGATTGTATTCATTGGAGTTTAGAAGATTAAGGGGAGATCGAATAGAAACTTACAAGATTATACATGGCTTGGAGAGGGTGGACGCTGGAACATTGTTTCCGTTAGGCGAGGAGACTAGGACCCGTGGACACAGCCTTAGAATTAGAGGGGGTAAATTCAGAACAGAAATGCGGAGACATTTCTTCAGCCAGAGAGTGATGGGCCTGTGGAATTCATTGCCGCAGAATGCAGTGGAGGCTGGGACGCTAAATGTCTTCAAGGCAGAAATTGATAAATTCTTGATGTCACAAGGAATTAAGGGCTGCGGGCAGAATGTGGGTAAGTGGAGTTGAAATGCCCATCAGCCATGATTGAATGGCAGAGTGGACTCGATGGGCCGAATGGCCTTACTTCCGCTCCTATGTCTTATGGTCTTATGGCCCAACCCAATCTAGTCCTACCTGCCAGCACCCGGCCCATATCCCTCCAAACCCTTCCGTTTCATATACCCACCCAAATGCCTCTTAAGTATTGCAATTGTACCAGCCTCCACCATTTCCTCTTGCAGCTCATTCCATACACGTGCCATCTACTGTGTGAAAAGGTTGCCCCATAGGTCTCTTTTATATCTTTCCCCTCTCACCCTAAACCTATGCCCTCTAATTCTGGACTCCCCGATCTCAGGGAAAAGACTTTGCCGATTTACCCTATCCATACCCCTCATAATTTTGTAAACCTCTATAAGGTCACCCTTCAGCCTTCGACGCTCCAGGGAAAACAGCCCCAGCCTATTCAGCCTCTCCCTATATCTCAAATCCTCCAACCCTGGCAACATCCTTGTAAATCTTTTCTGAACCCTTTCAAGTATCATAACATCTTTCTGATAGGAAGGAGACCAGAATTGCACGCAATATTCCAATAGTGGCCTAACCAATGACCTGTACAACCGCAACATGACCTCCCAACTCCCGTACTCAATACTCTGACCAATAAAGGAAAGCATACCAAACGCATTCTTCACTATCCTATCTACCTGCAACTCCACTTTCAAGGAGCTATGAACCTGCACTCCAAGGTCTCTTTGTTCAGCAACACTCCCTAGGACCTTACCATTAAGTGTATAAGTCCAGCTCAGATTTGCTTTTCCAAAATGCAGCACCTCGCATTTATCTGAGGTGCTGCATTTTGGAAATATGTCACTTCTCAGCCCATTGGCCCATCTGGTCAAGATCCTGTTGTAATCTGAGGTAACCCGCTTTGCTGTCCACTACACCTACAATTTTGGTGTCATCTGCAAACTTACTAACTGTACCTCTTATGTTCGCATCCAAATCATTTATGTAAATGACAAAAAGTAGAAGACCCAGCACCGATTCTTGTAGCACTCCACTGGTCACAGGCCTCCAGTCTGAAAAACAACCCTCCACTATCACCCTCTGTCTTCTACCTTTGAGCCAGTTCTGTATCCAAATCGCTAGTTCTCCCTGTATTCCATGAGATCTAACCTTACTAATCAGTCTCCCATGGGGACCTTGTTGAATGCCTTACTGAAGTCCATATAGTTCTCATCTACCACTCTGCCCTCATCAATCTTCTTTGCTACTTCTTCAAAATACTCAATCACGTTTGTGAGACAGGAGAATCCTGTCACTCAGGATTCCCTCCAACAACTTGCCCACCACCGACATCAGGCTCACGGATCTATAGTTTCCTGACCTGTCCTTACCACCCTTCTTAAACAGTGGCACCACGTTAGCCAACCTCCAGTCTTCTGGCACCTCGCCTGTAACTGTCAATGAAACAAATATCTCAGCAAGAGGCCCAGCAATCACTTTTCTAGCTTCCCACAGACTTCTTGGGTACACCTGATCAGGTCCTGGGGATTTATCCACCTTTACGCATTTCAAGACATCCAGCACTTCCTCCTCTGTAATCTGGACATTTTGCAAGATGTCACCATCTATTTCCCTACAATCTATATCTTCCATATTCTTTTCCACAGTAAGTACTGGTGCAAAATATTCATTTAGTATCTCCCCCAATTTCTGCGGCTCCACACAAAGGCTGCCTTGCTGATCTTTGAGGGGCCCTATTCTCTCCCTAGTTACCCTTTTGTCCTTACCTGTATTTGTAAAAACCCTTTGGATTCTCCTTAATTTCTGGATTCTCGTTATCTCATTTCTGAAGGCTTCCTATTTTCTAGCCGTCCCTTTACCTGCGAACATCTGCCTCCAATCAGCTTTCGAAAGTTCTTGCCTATTACCATCAAAATTGGCCTTTCTCCAATTTAGAACTTCAACTTTTAGATCTGGTCTATCCTTTTCCATCACTATTTTAAAACTAATAGAATTATGGTCGCTGGCCCCAAAGTGCTCCCCCACTGACACCTCAGTCACTTGCCCTGCCTTATTTCCCAAGAGTATATCAAGATTTGCACCTTCTCTAGTAGGTACATCCACACACTGAATCAGAAAATTGTCTTGTACACACTTAAGAAATTCCTCTCCATCTAAACCTTTAACACTATGGCAGTCCCAGTCTATGTTTGGAAAGTTATAATCCCCTATTATTCTTACAGATAGCTGAGATCTCCTTACAAGTTTGTTTCGCAATTTCCCTCTGACTACCCGGGGGTCTATAATACAATCCCAATAAGGTGATCATCCCTTTCTTATTTCTCAGTTCCACCCAAATAACTTCCCTGGATGTATTTCCGGGAATATCCTTCCTCAGCACAGCTGTAATGCTATCCCTTATCAAAAATGCCACTCCCCCTCCTCTCTTACCTCCCTTTCTATCCTTCCTGTAGGATTTGTATCCTGGAACATTAAAGCCTCCTTTGCTTATCATAATGTTTTTGGGACTTACTCCATGTACTTCTTCCCAATTTTCTTGAACATTTCTAAGAACTTGCCAAAGTTAAAATAATTCAGAAGAAATAGCTTTAATCACTCTCCTGCATTTGGAAATTCAGATTGCCAAGTGTAAGAACAATTTATTAATATCATGCATTGACAAAAGTGTTCATATGGTTGGGAAATTCATTGATTCTTACAGCACATAGACCAGCAGATCAAGAAGTCAACTCACCACTTTCTTGAGGGCAACTAGGGATAGACTATAAATGCTAGCCAGCCAATCAGTAAATGTCCCATGAATAAATAAAAAAAATGTAGGCAAAGAATAACGAGAAATGGACAGGTATTCTAATTGGCAGACAGTATCTAATTATCCAGTTAGGACTTTCTGAGACTTCAATTATTCATCTATTTGAAATTCTCAATGCATTCATTATGACCATCACTTTATATCCGTATAGACAATACACATTTGTAAAAGTAAAATGGGATCATGGATGCTGTACGCTCACATTTTGGAAAGTCAGGAAATTTCAGTTTGTGGTTTCTGGACAGACACAGATAATATGCTTGGCAAGTTACTAAAACACTTCCCACAATGAACCAAGCAGGGATAAATATCATGAAGGGATCACACCCACCAGGAAATTAAGAACTGTCTGAAGCAAACAAGACAAATCAAGCAGTGAAAATGAACTAATTAAATTTATCCATGTGAACTGGGCCACCATTTTATCTGAGAAAGCCAGAAGGATCCAAACTCCATTTGTCTTCAAAAGAAAATTAAGGAAGCGAATCCTTAAGCCTGCAATTCTTTTCAACTTCCATTCTTAAAGGGTTGATTAAAATAAGTGATATGTTTCTTATTACTCCATTAGCTATTTCAGTGCATTTTACAGCTCTAGAAATCATCTTGTGTAGTTGTGTGTACATATACATATCACACAATCCCTACAGTGTGGAAGCTGGCCATTCAGCCCATCAAGTCCACACCAACCCTCCAAACTGCATCCCACCCAGACCTAACCCATCTCTATAACCATGGATTTCCTATAGCTAATCCACCTAGCCTGCACATTCCTGGACAATATGGTGAAATTTAGCATGGCCAATTCACCTAAACTGCACATCTTTGGACTGGGGTAGAAACCGGAACACTCAGCAGGAACTTATGCAGACATGGGAAGAATATGCAAATGCCACACAGACAGTTGCCTGAGGATGGAATCAAACCTGGGTCCCTGGCAATGCGAGGCAGCAGTTGAGTCACTGTGCCGCCCTGCACCTTTGAGGAGTCAGGAACTGTTGCATTTATATCTTAGGTATTATGCAAATAAATTCACTTTTTTTTAATTTAAACTTACAGGGAAGTCTGTCCAGGTCATTCTGTTATAAACGCGTTTTGTCAATATGAATTACACTGTAATGCGATTGATGAATTGGGGATATTGTTTCTACAGCACAAACTTTTAAAACGTGTTGGCTTTAACACAATTACAGAGTCAACACTTTTAAGTGCTGTTTCTAAAGCATGAGTTTTCGATAATGCGGGGTTGCACAAGAACAGAACTATCACATTATAGAAGAACTGACTGTATATGTCTTTTCTTTAAAAGTCACAAACTTTCAAACTGGTAATACATTCTCAAAAGTGCATCTTGTTGTGTTTGGCTGAAAGGTGAGAAAAAGCAAGAAAAAGCACCTCTGCCCATCACGACAGCATAGAAAATTACACCGCCAAATTTGCTGATGACTCAAAGGAAGCTGGAATTGTAAGCAATTTAGATAAAAGCATAGAGTTACAAAGAGATTAATTCTGTAGCAAAGGGATTTCAATCGAGGTAAAAATGAGATCAGCGAGTTTGGAGAAGGTTTGTAGCTCAGGCTGAGGTTGTGGATGTGAGACCATTCACGTTGGACCTAGAAAAATTAGAACGAGATATCTTCTAAGTGATTTAAAGATAGAGACAAGAGCGGTCTCAAGAGTAATTATGCCTATTCAGTTAATGTAAACAGGATCAATTGCAATAATGAACTAAACTGTGATGTCATTAAGACAAGTGCACCTTTTGTTTAGAGTCACCAGTACTTTATCCTCTACCATGATAATCACATATACCCTAGTCTCAGCCGAGAGAAAGGAAAATTGATGGGTACCCAAAAAAGACCACCAATGCCTGCATTTAGTGCTATCTGAAAATACAACCGATTCAGAGAAGTTTTGTTGGCGATGTACTCTCAAATACATGTAAATGGGATATGGGGCCTACTGCAGCCAGACAAACAGGCCAAGCCAAGGATAAGGAGAGTGCTGAAGCTTTGTGTAGTGTTGCTATTGGGGTTAATGTGTACCCTCAGGGTCTCCTCCATGGTACAAATTATTCCTGAAAGGAAGGGAACTCAGTAGGTTTCTCAGAGGCTTACTTGATGAGCTCCCCTATCTGTGGAGGCTGCTTCCTGCCCAAATGCAGGTAAATTGGCAACAGAAGGAGGAAGAGTTTTAAATAGCCACTTAAGAGTCTAAATTGGGAGCAAGGCTATCTGCCACTTTTGCCTTTGCTAACAAGATAGCATAGCAGTTGGAAGATACCATCACACCATTTTCTGTCTTCCTTCTCACCTCCTAGTCCATCCCCAAAGGCCTGTCAGAATCTAGCCCATTACTTCCTCTGGTTGACGGTGAGAGGAAATGATTTAAAAATTAGAACCAGGCCTTTCAGCAGTAAAATCAGGAAAAAACTCTACACACTGAAAAAAGTAGAAGTTTAGAATTTTCTTCCAAAAATGCAATTAATGTTAAATCAATGTTAGCTTTAAAACTGTGATGGACACATTTTTGTTAACCAAAGACATTAACAGGTCTAGGGCAAAAGAAGATGTCACAAATCAGTAATCATCTAACTGAATGAAGCAGCATGTTTGGGGGATTGTGTGACTTATGCCTGTTCCTAAGCAGTGGCAGGAACAATTGACTCAGCAATGAATCAGACCGAGTGATGAGTCAGATGGGAGACTGTCTTAGGAAGCAGCTTGAAAGTTCCCAAACATATAAGGAAGACCTGAATCCTCATTTAATCACTTTACATTTAAAGACCTTTCATTCCAAATGGATGAGAACAACGTTTGGCTAAAATAGAAAATTAAGGACTTGTATTAATCTGGTTAAATTTTGCAAGCCAAACAAAATAATAAGACAAGTTATTGATTCATTATGCAAGTTGTGAAATGAAAGAACGAGGAGCCCTTCACAGAAACTCAAAAATTCCAAAAGCACTAGGCAAGGTGGACCCAGAAAGGATGCTGTTAATGACAATGGAGACAAAACCAGGGGTCACAGTCTAAAGGTAGGAGATAAATCATTCAGGGCTGAGATGACAGATTTATTCACTCAGAGAGGTGTGATCTTGTAGAATTCTATGCCACAGAAAGTGACTGAGGGCAACACATTTAATTTTTTTTTCAAGAAGGAGTTAGATATATTTCTCAAAGCTAAAGGGCTCAAAGGGTATGGGGAGAAAGTGGGAATAGAATACTGAGTTGGAAGGACAGACACAATTACATTGAATGGTGAGCAGACTTGACAGGGAGTTGAATGTTCTACTCCTGTTCTTATTTTCTGTTTCTATGGTGCGTCCTTCCAGACATTCCAATCTGGATTCCAAGATGGATTACCCTATAGGATAAATCAGAATAAAACGTGCATCATTATTTGCTTGTTTTTCAAGACATTAGAATTTTTCTTTGTCTTTTTTGACAGTGTGAATTTGGCATGAAATTTTCCTTGAAAATGACTTTTTTTCAGCAGGGAAGAACATCCTACACTGTTGGAAAAAGAAGTTGATTAAGTAGACATGAGAAAACATTTACTCTCACCATTGTATTGTTTCTTGATTAGTTAATGCTGTTCTTCAACAGTGAGAGGCAATGCTTGTATCTCAACTTTGTCACAAAGAGGTATGAGACTGACTAAGTTCCTGTTGGAGAATTGCAGTACCATCTTCCCCTCCTCAGATGGAGTCATGCAGCATACAAAAGGCCCTTCAGCCCATAGAGTCTGTGCCATCCTATCTACTCTAATTCCACTTTGTGGCATTTGGCCCATAGCCTTGAATGTTCTTACATTTCAAGTGCTCATCCAAGTACTTTCTAAAGATTGTGAGGTTTCCTACATTTTCCAGCATCATAGTGCATTTCAAATCCCACCACCCTGAAGTGAAAATATTTTTCCTGTAAGTCCCTTTAAACTTCCTGCATTTCACCTTGACATTACGTCTCTTGTGTTTGACCCTTTAATGAAGAGTAACGGTACTTTCTATCCATCCTGTTCATGCCCCTTGATCTTATACACTTCAGTCAGGTCTTCATCAACCACCGCCCCCCACCACCACACTCACCACATGCACACCACCTTTCTCAGCCTTCCCTGCTCTAAAGAAAAATACCTGAGCCTATTCAGCCTCTCTTCATAGCGAAAATGCTCCACCCCAGGCAACATCCTGGTGAATTTTTTTGCACCCCCTCCAGTATAATCACACCCTTCCCATAGTATAGTGACCAGAACTGCACACACTACTCCAGCTGTAGCCTAACAAATGGTTTGTATAACTCCAATGTAATCTCTGTCCTCATAATCTTTCCCAGAACTAAAGGCAGATGTCTCATTTGCCTTCTTAATTACTCTATTAACCAGCCCCGCTGCGTTAAAGTATCAAACACCTCAAGGTCCCTTTGATCCTCTGAACATCTTGGTGGCCTGCCATTCATTGAGTGCTCGCTTGTTTTGTTTCTTCTTCTAAAGTGCACCACCTCACACTTATCAAAGTTAAATTCCCTATACCACTGATCTACCCATCTGACCAAATGATCTGATCATACATCTGTAACCTAAGACCTTCTTCCAAACTACTTAACAACCCTGCCAATCTTTTTGTTATCCACAAATTTACTTATTACCAATAGCATCCCCACCCAAACAAACATTCTCATATACATTTATATATATCACAAACAGTAAGGGACACATCACTGATCCCTGTGGTATGCCAATGGACACCAGTTTCCAATCACAGAAACAGCCTTCTACCATACCCGTTGTCTTCCAACACTAACACCAGGCCAAGTTACCCTGGATCCCATCTGCTTTTACTTTATTTATTAGTTTCTTATTTGGGATCTTGTCAAAGGTTTTGCTGAAATCCATATAAATCACATCAACTGCATTATCCTCATCTACAGATCTGAATATACCTCCTCAAAAAAAAATCAATCCAATCTTTTGGGTAAGCCCTCCCTCTGATCATCCCTGGTCAAATCTTACGTCTCCAAGTGGCAATTAAGTCTCTCCTTCAGAATTTGTTCCAATAGTTTCATTACCACCAATGTGAGGCTCACTGCTGTATGGTTTGTCTCCACCACCCTTCTTGAAATGTAAAATCACATTAGCTGTCCTCCAGTCCACTGGCCTCTCTCCTGTGGCTAGAAGAGAATTAAATTTTGGGTTAGAGCCCCTATAATTTCCTCCCTCACCCCCCACAGCCGTCTGGGACACAATTCATCTGGACCTAGGGATTTATCCACCTGTAAAGCTGCCGAAACCTCAGGCAGCTGGATGGTTTGTTTGTGTTGCAGAGTCATTCTAACAGTATGGGTACAGTTCCCACACAAGCTAAGGTTGCTGATGACAAACTCTGTTTTTCAATCTCTTCCCATATCGGAGATGTGGTGACCCTCAGGTCATCTTCCTTTAATGAAAGTCTGGGATTGTAGTGGATTTAATTCACAGCAAAATGGAGTTCTGTTAGATTATAACCATTGCTCTGGATATTGTTTTGCAGTGGCATAGTAAGCTTGCACATTTCATATTCAACCTCACCTCCTGCAGCGTCTTTTTTAATCCATTATGGCAAGGTGTGAGGGCCAGTTTGCAAACAATATAAACATCCAGCGTAAACTGTACAAAAGTACTGTCCTGGAAGGCATTGTTATTTTGTCAGATATTGGGAAACACAAATGGCGAAGCACAGGATGCTCTGATGATTTATGAAAATAATCAGCACCACAATAACTAAATGTATTTTAGCTCAATCCTGTAACAGTTCATTAGCATTAATTTTCTTCTGTCATGTTCACAGACAGAGATACTTCAGCATGAATTTTCACCTGCTGCCTTACATTCTGCTGTCTTCTTGGCTTTATTTTAAAGATCTAGCAATGTACCATACATGCTACAACCGAGTCCGAGAATATGGTGTGCTTTTAACAGTGGTACCCATTGTCATGAGCAGTGATTAAAACCCTATATAAGGGAATAAATGTACTACAAACTAGCCTAATCTCCTGGAAGTTACCTCAATCTCTGAACATGACAGGAGAAAAAAACATGGCGAGACACAGTTTGTACCTTCCCTTTTCAAGAACACATTAAAAAAAGGGATAAAGAGTCAGTTTAATCCTGGTCTGGACGTGCCAGTGGAAGGCTATACTAGTGAGATATGGTGCTAATGTATGCCAGTGGGCTGAGGTGCATGTTTAGCAGTCAAGTGCTAGTGTACTGTGAATGTTGCAAAGACCACTGGTGACCCTGTGCTACAGGTACACCCTTACTGACTTCTCAAATCCAGCAAACCAATCAAATGGAAGTAGACTTGCTAAAACTATACAAGCCACTAATCAGACAAAATCTTGTTTATTGTGAAAGTTCTGGTCCCCTTATTTAAGGAAAGATTGCACTGGCATTGGAGGAAGTCCAGAGAAAATTCATGAGGATGATCCAAGGTATGGAGGAATTGTCTAATAGAGACATACAGAAACAGACCCTTCTGCCCAACACATCCATGCTGACTAGGTTTCCCAAACATTTGCCTGCTTTTTTTATTCATTCATAGGATGAGGGTGTCACTGACTAGTCTACCATTTATTGCCCATCCCTAATTGCTCAGAGAGCAGTTAAGAGTCAACTGCATTGCTGTAGGTCTGGAGTTATGTAGGCCAGACCAGGCAAGAATGGCAGTTTGCTTTCCTAAAGGAAATTAGTGAAACAGGTGGGTTTTTCCCTAACAATCAACAATGGATTCCTGGTCATCATTAGACTCCTAATTCTAGTTTTTTAAATTGAATTCAAATTACTCCATCTGCCAGATTTAAACCCAGTATCTGGGTCTCTGGATTAACTGACCAGCAATATGTGTCTAAACCTTTCCTATCCATGTACCTGTCCAAATGTCTTTTAAATTTTGTAGTTGTACTCACCTCTACCACTTCCTTTAGCAACTTGTTCTGTACACGCAACATCCCCTGTCTGAAAAAATGCTCCTTGGGCCCCTTTTAAATCTTTTCCCTCTCACCTTAAATCTATGTCCTCTAGTTTTGGACTCCCCTGCGGAAAAGACCTTGGCTATTCACCTTATATATACCATTCATGTTTTTATAATCCTCTATAAGATCAGCCCGCAGCCTCCTACACAGCAAGGGAAACAGGTCCCAGCCTATCCAGTCTCTGTAACATTCTTGGAAATCATTTTTGCACCTTTTCCAGTTTAATAAAATCCTTCCTGCAGAATTGAATGCAGTACTCCAAATGTGGTCTTACCAACGTCTTGTACAGTTGTAACATGACGTCCCAACTGCTGAACTCAGTGCTCTGACTTATGAAGGCAAGTGCACCAAATGCCTTTGTTACCACCTTGTCTACCTATGATGCCACTTTCATGGAACTATGACCTGAACCTTAGGTCACTCCCCATGTCCCACCATTAACTGTGTAAGCCTTGCCTTGTCTTACCAAAATGCAACACTTTGCTATATCTAAATTTTTTGGCCCACCAGCTCAGTTGATCAAAATCATAGATAACCTTCTTCACTATCCACAAAACCACCATCTTTGGTGTCATCAGCATACTTACTAACCAATCCTCTTATATTCTCCTCCAATCATTTGTATAAATGACAAAAAGCAGTGGACCACCACTAGTCACAAATTTCCACTGTGAACCCTCTACCATCACTTTGTCTCCTACCGTCAAGCCAATTTTGTACCCAATTGGCTGGTTCTCCCTGTTATCTAACCTTATTAACTAGTCTACTATGTGGAACCTCATTGAACACTTTGCTAAAGTTGATGCAGACAATGTCTACGGCCTTGCCTTCATTTATCTTCTTGGCCACATCTTCAAAAAACTCAATCAAGTTTATGAGACACAATTTCACACGCACAAAGCCATGCTGACTATCTCTAAACAGTCCTTGCCTGTCCAAGTGCACATAGATCCTATCTGTCAGAAATCTCTCCAACAATTTACCCATCACTGATGTCAGGTCCACTGGACTGCAGATCTCTGGGTTTTCTTGGTACACTTTCATACATAATGGAACAACATTAGCCACTCTCCAGCCTTCTGGCACCTCACCCTTGTCTATCACCGATACAAATATCTCAACTACGGGCCCTGTAATCTCTTCCTTAGCTTCCCACAATGTCCTGGGATACATTTGATCAAGTCCAGGGATTTACCTACCTCTATGTGTTTTAAGATTACAGCATCTCCTTTTCTGTAATATAGATTCTTTTTGAGACATCACTATTTATTTCCCAAAGTTTCACGGCTTCCACGTCTTTCTTCACAATAAATACTAACAGAAAATATTTGTTTAAGATCTCGCCATCTCACATAGTTGTCCTCATTGATCTATAAAGGGCCTTAACCTCCCTCTAGTTACTCTTTTGCTCTTAGTACATTTGTGGAATCTCTTTGTATTCTCCTTAACCCTATCTGCCAAAGCTATCTCACGTCCTCTTTTTGTTCTTGTGATTTCCCTCGTAACTGTACTTCTACACCTCCTATACTTCAAGGGATTCAGTTGATCCCAGCTGTCTATACTTGACATATACTTCTTTTTCTTGACCAGATCCTCAGTACTTCTAGTCACCTAGTGCTCCCTACACCCATCAGCCTTGCCCTTCACACCAACAGGAACATCTGTCCCTGAACTCTCATTAGCTCACTTTGGAAAACCTCCCACTTACCAGACGTCCCCTTACCTGTGTACAGCTCCCCCAATTAACTTTTGAAAGCTCCTTTCTAATACCATCAAAACTGTCCTTGCCTCAACTTAATTTTGGACTTTGATTTGTGGACCAGGCTTATCTTTCTCCATCATTATTATAAAACTAGTAGAATTCACCACCAGTACCTTAGTCTCTTGCTCTGCCTTAATTTTCAAGAGGAGATTGAGTTTTGAGGGGATGTTGAGGAGGTTAAGTACTTGTTGGAGTTTAGGAGAATGAGAAGAAACCTATTGAAACATCTAAGATTATTATAAGATGTCAAGAGGTTGTTCCCTCTTGTGGGAGAGTCCAGTACTATAGAGCACATGGTCAGAGTAATTTAAGACTGCAATTTGTCCTCAGAAGGTGGTGAATCTCAGAATTCTTTACCACAGAGGACTGCTGCACTCTGATCTGATTCCCATTCCAGATTCACATCAGTTCAACTCTTCATTGAATTCAGTCAAGTCCATCGTGATACTCATGTGACAGATATGCTGTAATGTTCCCACAACATCCTTGGAAATTTCACAAGTGTTGGGGTGCTTTTGGCCAGAATTCGCCTCTTTTTTAAACTCATTGCTTCAAATTTCTGCACCACTGAGAAAACAGTGATAGATTTCCAAGCACCAATGATGCATCATAGCTGTTGACTAGTAATTGATGCCGAAGTACATTGCAAATGGATGAGGATTTAATTGCAAATGAAATGAAGCTGCTGTTTGCAAATAAATCCTTCATATATTTGGCCCTTTGATGCACTGGACGCCAGCAAATATGGATCCTGTGTTTTCACCATCAAACTGACACTGATTTCACCCACCTTGAGCATTGTCTCAGCCATTTTCCAGTTGCAGTTTGCACCTAAAGAAATGGCTGGGAATATAGTGTACAGTGGATGCCATAGCACCAGACTCTGTCTGGTCATGACGTACTTTCCCGGAGCCTCTATGTCCCCTTTAGTCTCACTTTACTTTGACACCCCATTTCCACCCATCCTCTCCATATGGAGACCCCCACATGGAGTTTTGTCTCAAATGAACCTCCCTGACCAATGAACCCTGACATTATTTCTGATGCCCACCTTGATGCTCCATGCCTCCTCCACCCTGTGAAAACCACAGTGATGGTCACTATTGATAACCACTCCTGCCATACACTACCTGATGCTGTTCTGTATATCTCCCATATACCCTGAGCTTCCCCATCACTATCCTTGTCCTCGATTCTGAGACTATCACTACCATCTAAGGACAAGGCTGGCAGATACATGGTACCACCACCACGAAGTTCACCTCCAAGCCACTCACCATCCTGACTTGAAAATATATCACTGTGCCTTCAGTGTCATTGGGTCAAAATCCTGGAATTCCCTTCCTAATGGAACATTGACTACTGCAGTTCATGGAGGCAGCTTGTAACCACCTTCCCAGGAGAATTAAGAACAGACAAAAATGCTTGCTCAACCAATGTATAAAAGTAAGCTGCTGGTGCACTGTGCAACGCAAATCTGTGCTTCCTAAGTGGATCAGAGAGGTGTCATTAGGTCCATAAAGTATTGATAAATATTAGTTGCCAATGTCCATGGATGAGGATTGCATGTAGCTGGTGGCCATAGATCATGCCCTGACATACTGTTTGGTGCTAGGTAACAGTGAGCTGAAGTGGTCAGGTACCCACTCCGACATCCTCAGAGAGACTTCTGAATGTCAAGATTGTTCAGCTAGTTTGATAAGTTTAGAAGTGAATAATGTTTATAAGGAGCTATAATCCTCATTACTTGTTAGACAGTAATGAGTTTTTAAAAAAAACTCACTTTGCACACTTTACAAATGCATAAAAATTGCAGCAAGTTCCTCCTGAGATTGAGACGGACCTTGTGGACATCTCGCCCAATTCTGTCACATATTTCACCATTGGTCATGTCATACAGGCTACAAGATTCCGTTTTTGAATATTTTTCAGACAGAGGCATGTAGATTCTTCATTAGCAAAAGGCAAACGCTTGTTACAGATAGGGAGAAACTTTGGAGTTGACATTAAATCAGATCAGCCATGACCTTATTGAATGGTAGAGCAGGCTTAAAGGGCCATGTAGTCTCCTCCTGCTCAATGTGTATATAAATCAGAAAATTGGTGAAAAATGTCAGACTAATACCTTCTATTCTTTATCCCCGATGTGAGAAAAACGGAACCAAAATTGTGTGTCTTTTTACAAGACAAACACATAGGAAGTGACTGACTCTTGCAGTTTTAATAGGGCACAGTGGAATACTAGCTATGTTAATAGACTAGTGAGTGGTTAAGACAAAAAAAACTATGAATGTGAGTTCATATCACATCAGGACCCTGGTGAGAATTTAAAACCTGTTTAAAGAATAAATGTTGAAGAAAAAAGGCGGACATAAGTTAATGTGACCAAAATGGTTTTGTCAGATCTCTGTGAAAACCCAATTAGCTAATGTTCAACATGGTTTACGCAAGCAATCTCTGAAGTGTTCCAGTAAACTATTCAGTTGTATCAAACCACTGTGTGCTCATGATATTCCAATGAGGGCCAAAGTTAAAATGACTCAGACCTCATGCTTAAGCCCCTATGGATGTTTTCCCCTCGCTCAGCGGAGTTAAAATTTAATGATCGAAATGGAATTTCAGCCAAAATCAGATTCTAAACAGAAATTAAAAATGGACATTAAACTTTGGAGAAGTGAATCTAAAATTCCCTTATCTAATTATTTTGTTATAACGAGTTGAGCTGTAAGCTGAGGAATATTCAACAGGGAAACGATGCTGTGTTTGTCCCATTATCATGCAGCGGGAAAGACCAATATAATTATCTGCCTGAAGCTGTCTTAAACACTAGGCTACTGTTGCAATGGCAAACATGATAATCATGAAAGTAAATATTCGCATTATCCTTTGGGTTTTAACTGCGTCCAGAAAGTCTCCATGAAATATAACTGATGCCAGCAGCAAGTGAGCAAGTGACTGAATCAGTAAATTATTAGTCGCACTAATGAGGTTATGATTGTAATTAGAAGTGCATTTGTTTTTAGAATGGATGATATAGGAAATGAGTTGAGGAATAATGACTTTTCTGAAAGCACTATGATTTCCAGGGAAGGACTATGAGTCAGAACTTTCCAGCTGATTGGAAAAGACTGAATAATTGAATACAAATTTTCTAAAAATGAAATACCACTTTCTTCATGGTTTTGCATAGGGAAACATTCCAAATTCACTTTCGAAATAAAAGCAGTTCCCAAGCTGAGAGAAAAGAATACCTGTTCCTAAGCAATCACATTTTGTTGCCACTGGAAAAGACTAATGGCGGATTTTTTTTGATTTCCCCTTTCTCTCTCCTGTATATGTTTATCATTTCTATCTACTGTATAGTGAAACAGACTAGATAAGCCCATACCTTGGGTACACGGACCCCATTTAACTACCATGTAGATGAGTATAGTGTAATCCCAATGTATTTCTGCTGCACTTTCTTAATGTCACTTCATTGCAAAATCCAAATAGCAATATTAAACCCCAAGGCAAAAATCTGAAGGCATACTTGCTTTGCAGAAACTGGTTTTACTTTGAATTTTGTGCAACCGATAAGATGGTGAAGAAACAAATCAAATGCTGCAGATTTATGCATCAAACTAACTTAATAATCTCATAAATAAGACCTTATTAGTACCAAGGCATAAATAACATCACAATGCTGAATACTATGGATGCTGGAAATCTGAAATAAGAACAGTAAGTGGTGGCAATACTCAGCAGCTATTTTAACAAATAATTAATCACTTTTTACAATAAAACTTGTAGCAATATTAGTGCAAATAATTATCTTTTATTTTGTTTCAAGTATAAAACTATACTGCTGGTTGTTTCTTAAATTGAAACAATCAATAATTATCTAGGAAGGACCCTACCTCCTGATCCTCAGCTTTCAGCCTCCCACCCCAGCCTCCAGCAGACACTTCCCTGGCAACTCTTTCACTGACTGTAGTAAACTACCCGACTGCTCACTGCTCCACCCATCATAACTTGCTTCTCTCCTACATTTATCGCACATGAGCTCCCTTGTATAATGAGCCTATCAGCAGCAAGCACCAGAGGGAACCAGCCTACGATAGAGGTGTAGCACCTCACTATTTCCTTTCTTTCAACTAGCAAGGTGACATTCTTCCATTGAGCCGGCCACGTGAGTGAATTTTCTAAGGTGCCTTTTGAGGTTCAATCAGCAGTTTTGGAATCCTCACCTTATTTTATTTGATGACTCCTCCTTGCTTTGTGATTCACCATTAAGATAACATAGCCTGATTGTTTGCTTTCACCTGCTGTAAAATCCACAGGAAAAGCCATATGGCTTTCAGTGCCATTTTGTAACACTCTTTATGTCCATTTGAAAGAGAAATTAACTTTAATACAAAATATATTCCATACCATACATTTGTGCAATTAGAATGAAAGGCATTGTGAGTCTAATTCTTATCATGGAATCTCTCTGTCTTCCACCATATTAGAGACCTTCTTTCTGTTCTGTCACATTGGCCCCTTACTTCAAACCAATTGCATCTCTAATGTTTTCATAGTTCTGATGAAAGGTCATCAACCTGAAACATTAACTATTTCTCTCTCCGCAAATGTTGCTTAACCTATTGATTATTTTAATATTTTTTGTTTTATTTTATTGCCGATCTATGCTGATTCAGCATTAGCTTCAAAACTTCTACTCGCGTGGTGATTGAAATAATATTGTTCCTATAATACTGTGTAACATATAGCCTATTATGAGACAGGCTTTATTACAGATTACAGCCTTTAAACATTTCTATCCTGCATCATCTATTATCTAATAACTATAATCTCATTTATGTAGAGCTGTCGAAGATTGACTTGGTTGAATGAGATCAATGCTTTGTGTTACTAATAGGCATATTAGACTTGACGTACATTTGTAGAAGGACTGCTTGTTGTTTTGAGGACAGTCATTATGCTCAGAGCTATCATATAGGTTCACATTTCTAGTTTTACAACAGGGAGTAATGAGTCCCTTAGGGCTTGTAAAATAATAATGTCAGAACAAAATTATACCATTACAGAAAAAGCAAAATTTTGCAAGTGCTCCAAGTGTGACCTTATATGGAGGCATTACATAAAAGAAAGGGTGTCATTATTATCTGAAATGTTCTGGCTGCGTGCAAGGTAATGCTAGCAACACAGGGCCTTTGTCAAGTGTACCCTTTCTACAAGCTCGGGATATTCTCCTGAGAAATTGTGCATAATTTTCTTGTAAGATTTGGCAGGCTAATATTCCCTTTCCAGCTCTGTTCAGAAGATTCTGTAATAGTTAGCACACAAGAAGGCAGCATAATCTTTAAAAACACAGATCAAACAAAAGCGTCATAAGAGAAGCAAAGGTTTCTGAACAATCAAAGAATTATCTAGAGTCATAGAGATGTACAGCATGGAAAGAGACCCTTCGGTCCAACTCGTCCATGCCAAACTGATATCCCAACCCAATCTAGTCCCACCTGCCAGCACCCAGCCCATATCCCTCCAAACCCTTCATATACCCATCCAGATTCCTTTTAAATGTTGCAATTATACTAGTCTCCATCACTTCCTCTGGCAGCCCATTCCACACACGCAACAGCATGAAAAAGTTGCCCCTTAGGTCCCTTTTATATCTGTCCCCTCCCACCCTAAACTTATGCCCTCTAGTTCTGGACTCCCCGCCCCGGGGAAAAAAACCCTGTACTTATCCTATCCACGCACCTCATGATTTTATAAACCTCTATAAAGGTCACCCCTCTGCCCCTTAGGTCCCTTTTATATCTGTCCCCTCTCACCCTAAACTTATGCCCTCTAGTTCTGGACTCCCCCGCCCCGGGGAAAAAAACCCTGTACTTATCCTATCCACGCACCTCATGATTTTATAAACCTCTATAAAGGTCACCCCTCAGCCTCAAATTCCAGGGAAAACAGCCCTAGCCTATTCCACTCTCCCTATAACTCAAATTCTCCAATCCTGGCAACATCTTTGTAAATATTTTCTGAACCCTTTCAAGTTTTGTTAAAACAGAATCTATAGTGTCTTCAAGATGCTCTAAAGCACTTCATAACCAAAACACACATTTTGAACAGGATGATTCTTCTACTATCTTCAAATGGTGCCGTGGGATCTTCCAGAACAATCGTATATGGCATCAATTTAAATGCACCATAAAGATAACACGGCATAAAGCAGCAAAACAATTTCCGGTTCTAAAATGACCTTCAAGAATTCAGGCAATATAAAGTGCTGTACAGCCAATTAAGCATTTTATTCTTTAATATTATAAATTTAGAGTCAGAGAGATGTACAGCACATAAACAGACCCTTTGGCATGGACAAGTTGGACGAACCTGATATCCTAAATTAATCTAGCCCCATTTGCCAGCACTTGGCCCATATCCCTCTAAACCCTTCTTATTCATAAACCCGTCCAGATGCCTTTTAAATGCTGTAATTGTACTAGCCTCCACCACTTCTTCTGGCAACTCATTCTATACATGCACCACCCACTGGTGTGAAAATATTGCCCCTGGAGGTCCATTTTAAATCTTTACCCTCTCATTTAAACCTATGTCCTCTAGCTTTGGACTCCCCCTCACCAGGGAAAAGATCTTATCTATTTACCATATCCATGCCCTTCATGATTTGATAAATCTCTATAAAGGTCAGCCTCCGACGCTCCAGAGAAAACAGCCCCAGCCTGTTCAGTCTCTCTCTATAGCTCAAACCTTCCAATCCTGGCAACATCCTTGTAAATCTTTTCAAAACCCTTTCAAGTTTCACAACAGCCTTCTTATAGCAGGGAGACCAGAATTTCATGTAGTATTCTAAAAGTGACCTAACCAACGTCCTGTATGGCTGCAACATGACCTCCTAACTCCTATACTCAATTTACTGACCAATAAAGGTAAGCATGTCAAATGCCTTTGTTATGAAGATATGGGTGTACTGTACCTTTCAGAGAATCAAAAGCTAGCAGTGTTCTCAATAAGATACAATGTAACATGTGCTCCAGCCACTCGGGTAGCTAGTGTAGCTGGTTGCCTGGAAACGACATTTCAAATTTGAATTAGGCCAATCAGGTTAAATTATACTCCGAAAAATACCAAACTCCAATCCAGTTTGAATTGAGTATGTTGATGATCTTAAGAGCCAATGACACAATCTGATGCTTTGGGGATATAAGACCAGGGAAAATTGAACAGTTGGGAGGAGGACTGCCAAGTTACCCGCATATAAAGGCTGCCTGAAAAATAGCTCTCTTAAAAAGTATCTTTATCAATCAGTAACTTGTGAAGCAGAACCTCCAAAGAGAAGAAAAGAAGACAGGAATACAGAGAAAGCGGAAAGCTGCCTTGTTTTGAGATAAGAAGTTTTGTATTGTAAATCTTAATTGAGAGTTTTAGTGGATCAGTATTGTAGAAGGGGAAGGTAAAAGATAGTTGGAGGAAGGACTTGTAAATAGTTGGTTAATTATTCTCTGTTTTACTTTAAGAAATAAAGTTGTTAATTTTTCTCTAAATAGTGTGTGGCCTCTTGAATTTTCACAGATTACTGCATAAGATAAATCTTTTCAGCATTGCAAATTTTAAATTAGCAGAGGGGTTTACCTCATGTCAAAACACATTCTTTATTAACCTACCTACCTGTGACTCCACTTCCAAGGAGCTATGAACCTGCACTCCAAGGTCTTTTTATTCAGCAACACTCCCCAGGACCTTACCATTAAGTGCATAAGTACTGCCCTGATTTCCCTTTCCAAAATGCAGCACCTCGCATTTATCCAAATTGAACTCTATCTGCCACTCCTCGGCCCATTGGTCCATCTGATCAAGATCCCATTGTACTGCAAGGTAACCTTCTACCAGACCACCAATTTTGCTGAAAATGTGTTGCTGGAAAAGCGCAGCAGGTCAGGCAGCATCCAGGGAACAGGAGAATCGACGTTTCGGGCATAAGCCCTTCTTCAAGAATGCCCGAAACGTCGATTCTCCTGTTCCCTGGATGCTCCTGACCTGCTGCGCTTTTCCAGCAACACGTTTTCAGCTCTGATCTCCAGCATCTGCAGACCTCACTTTCTCCTCACCAATTTTGCTGTCAACTGCAAACTTGAATTAATCTGATTAAAATATACCTTTAACCAAAAGTATATTTTCATTTACATTTTTTTAAACAAATTCCAGTTATCCCTGAAATCTCCTTACAATACAGCTAGAAATTTACAACTTGCTACAACTGCCTCCTGGTATTTCCAAATGTTTCAAAACAGCTGTATTTATATGGATTGATGTAAAAACTGTAGATGATCGGTCAAATCTTATAAAAATCAAAGCGACGTGCGTCATAATATCCTGAGGTGGGCAGGAATGAAAATAAAAGACTTAGAGTAAAAGAAGAATAAACGGAATTGTCATGCAGTTTTCTGAAACCACTGGCTATTTTAACATAGCAAACAAAGTGAGGACTAAAAATAAAGAACTAGGATATGTTTGACCTTCAGTACAAAAGCAAATCACTTGTATTCAGAATAATGAGTCATTGCTTGTCTCCTGTTTGTTTATTGATTGACATTTAAAAACTTCTTGTCAAAGGCTGGATATTTGTGGTAGCTCTCCAGCTGCTGTAAAAAGGTTCTTTTGTGCCATTTTACCTCATCACTAGATTTCATCTCTTGGTAGAGCCAAGTGCAGCATTTTACAGTCAAATGTTTATTGGGTGTTTATTTCTTTCAACTAGGGCAATTATAAGCTATTAAATTTTCTTGGCTGGTTCGTTGTTTAGAATGAAGAAAGAAATTTGTCTCCAGTCCATTTTAAGAAAGGTTCTACTCTAAATCATTAGCTTCAGGATATTCATGTGAAATTGATAGACATGTAAAAATATAATTCTGGATTAGTGGTGCTGGAAGAGCACAGCAGTTCAGGCAGCATCTGAGGAGCAGTAAAATCGATGTTTCGGGCAAAAGTCCTTCCAGCACCACTAATCCAGAATCTGGTTTCCAGCATCTGCAGTCATTGTTTTTACCTATGTAAAAATATAAACATGAACCCAGAACACCCAACAATTTCCCCACACCCATTACAGTGGGGAAAGGAGGGAATTTATAGAAAGCAAAGCCATTTGGGGACTGCAGGGGCAGACATTGTACAATGCACTAAAAAAAAACTCCAGTCTGGTGCAAGATTATAAAAGATATAGCTCGTCAAATCTAATTTATCCTGCAATCCTACTGAATTGTAATGTCACCAGCAGAGATGGAGGAGACTTGCACTAAGGAACTCGGAGTGTGGGACAAACCAAAACAAAATTAAAAGACAGGCAGTTTTAGGGGAATGGTGTCGTGGTGTTTTGGGGTAAAGGGGTGGTGGTTTGGGGTTACCCGGGTCTTGAGGAACAGCCTGAGAGGAAGGGCTGGCAGAAAGGCAGTAAACCTGCCTCATGTTGCAAAATCACAGAAAGATACATTTCATTACTTTTTAAAAAAAAAACAAGCCTGAAATTAGAATATTTGTCTGTGTGGGGGATCCAGTTCTCCTTATATAATCTACTAAATCAATCCCTCAGTGCAACACTGTGTAGTCAAGACCAAAAGTGTGTGCATTTTGACAATTAGTAAAGTTAAGAAGACAGAGACTGAATTTAGAAATAGATACGTTCATATGCAAGATTAAAATATGAAAATAAGAAAGCAAAATTGAAGTTGGACAATTCCATACTTTCCATAATCGTCCAAATTTCACACATACTATCAACACCCCTTTGATTAGATCCGGTCTCTGCCTTAATATCAATGCCTCAGCTTTTTGACAGTCTTTAGTTCTATTCCAAGTCTTTATCTTTTCAACATTTGCATCTTGATGCAACCAGTATTCTAGAGTTCCTCATGTTACACTAATAGGAGTGCCCAATGATCACAGGACTGCAATGTGCACCCTCTCCAAGATGCAATGCAGCAAGTCAACAAGGCTCATTTGACAGCAGCTTCAAAACTCTCTTCCACCTAAAAGGTCTAGGACAACATGGTGGCTCAGTGGTTAGCACTGCTGACTCACAGCACCAGGGTCCCAGCTTTGATTCTAGCTTCAGGCGACTGTCTGTGTGGAGTTTGCATATTGTCTGTGTGGGTTTGTTTCAGTTTCCTCCCACAGTCCAAAGATGTACAGGTCAGGTGAATTGATCATGTTAAAATGTCCATAATCTTCTGTGCATTAGTTAGAGGGAAATGGGTCTGTGTGGGTTACTCTTAGGAGGGTCATTGTGGTTTTGGTGGGCCGAAGGGCCTGTTTCCACACTGTGGAGAATCTAATTTAGATTGATAAATTAAGGGCTATGGGGAGAATGCGGGTAAGTGGAGTTGAAATGCCCATCAGCCATGATTGAATGGCGGAGTGGACTCGATGGGCCAAATGGCCTTACTTCCACTCCTATGTCTAAAAGGTCTTAACAGACAAATGGAGAAACAACCCCTTGGAGGATCCATTCCAAACCATCCTGACTTTGAACTATGTTGTTATTTATTCACCACCATTGCATCAATAACTTGAAACTTCCTTCCAAACAGCATTGTGGTATACCTACACTAGATAGACTACAGCGTTTAAGAAGATAGTCCACCGTTACCTTCTCAAGGACAATTAGGGATGGACAATAAATTCTAGACTTGCCAGCAATACCCAAATCTCAGATTCTCAATGCAAAAGGAATGAGCAGTTAATGTGATTTTGGCAGTATCACCCAAATCTTGAGAATTAATATGTTAGAAAATCAGTACTGTTTGATAGCTTGGCATCCTATTGAAGTGATTGAACATTTTGTTGTTTGCAGCAAGGCGCATGATTCTCTTAGCAAATCAGTTGAGTGGCTAGCTTTGCAAATGTTTTCACCATCTCTCTGTAGGATACAACAATCTTCCCCTCAGGAAAATAGTTCTCATCAGATGAATCTGCTTGAATTACATTGACTGAGTCAGTTTGCAACGTCCTTGACATTTGGAAAAGTAGTTAGCAAAGCTCCCATAGTTCTTCTGCTTTTTTGATGAGAAAATGTAGAATGTGCTTTTCAGATGTGGAAGCAACACATTAGTTCATTCAGGAGAAAAAGCAATGAGTGATATATTATGATGAACTCTTATCTACAATTCATCCACAACAGGTGGATGTATCAGACAGCCATGTCACTGAGGGCATATGTTCCCAAAAACTAACTTGGAATCAGAGTTTGGAGGATTCAGGTTCTTTCCCTTTCTCTCAGAAACAGTGTTGAAATGTCACCAAGTTATCTATCTTTCGGGTCCAGACCTCATCGCTGATATGGATTTCTGGGCAGGTACCACATTGACAGATTGCTATGTTATGACGACGGGCCATAAACCAGAAATGCCACTGACATTTTTTAAGCCTCTTTCCAAAATGGGTTTTCCAAAAGATGGCTAATACAGCCAAAATGGGTGCAGATGTAAAATTAGGTGGCTCCCTAGAGAGAGAGAGATACACAGAGACAGCCACAGAATGTCACACCTACAGATACAAAGGGAACCTCAAAATAACAGCCCTTCAAAAAAAAAAGGGGGGGTAGGGGTGATGTAAGTCAATACAGACTAGATTGTGATTTCAAAAGATGATGAAGGATTGATGACCCTCCCTACTCAATAGCAAGTCACCTTCTATGGATTCTGTCACAAATTACAGAAACAAATTTGTGTTTTATCCTTTGAAGAATATCAATGATCAATGGTTTAAAGGAAGTTTCAACTATACTGGGTGTGCTAGTGGGGCTGAATGCTCTCATGTGCACCTGCTTGAGTTCAAGCATTGGCACTGCATGAAGGTTACAGTTGAAGAACTGTTCTGCAGTTACCAGTGTTGCAGGCAGAGGGACCCTCTCCAAATAAGACAAAAGGAAATGGGTCAAGGAAAACAACTCTGTCCCTCATGATTTCTGTATCTTCTTGTTCAGAGATGTATAATACAACTCGGGAGTAGGTAGAACCTGAATGATGGTTGCCTGGCTCAGAAGTAAGGACACTACCACAGCACCCAAGGAATGCTGGAATTTAATCCAGTCAAAAGGAACCAGAATAACAGAAACTTAGCCAAACAAAGCAAATCAATTCTTCAATTATCGATGTCAACGCTATCAGCAGCTTCTACTTCAATGGCTGTAAAATTCAACTATAATTCTTCACAAACAATTCAGAGACTGATCATATAACTTTTTTTTACTTTTAGCTTTATGGACTCACCTCTTATTTCTAATCTGTGGGTATGTGTGTTGCATTAGTATTTCTTCTTGTGTGTAGTAATTAATGAACTCACTTTTTATTAATTAGGGAAAGCCCGACTAAAATTTAAAACATACTCATTTGGATTTGGGAGAAGGTTGTCTATAAGGAAAGGACATTTTTTAAAAAACGTCTTGTTGCAACAAACCAAGGGTGTTAGGAGAACCAGTTTATCCATCTTCACCCCAGAAGCTCAATGATTGCAGTATCCTGTCTGGAACTAAATTCGACTTGAGAAACCTCACCGAAGGTCTGATCATAATGCATGCCTGGTCTGTCCTAATGTACCAGCATGCCATTTCATTTCTATTAAATAGAAACACTTAGCCAGGAACATCCATGCTCTAACCATGCCCATTTTAAAAATTGAATGGAGGCTCAGCCACAAGTGTGTCTTGTGGAAACTATGTGAAAGATTAGAATTCCCATCATAGAATCACAACCTTGTTACAGCACAGGGACTCACCAGTCCACTATGTCTGCTTTGGCCTACTGTGGGAGCAATTTACCAAGTGCTACTTTCCTGTTGCTTTGCTCCTTACCACAATTATCGCCCTTCCAATGCACTTCTCATTTTCATGATAGAATTTCTCTGAAAGAGTCACAAGGTCATTTCATTTATTGCAACATTGTCATTGCTGACTAGAAGGTTGCTTCCTGTGGTAAACATTTCCATATCCTGGTGACTCAGAAGTTCATTTAAGTATCTGCTCTATCAAAACATGTCTATTTAACTATCAATTTTTTAATTGAAATAACTGGTCATCTCTTTGATCTTAATCTGAATTTCACACATAGAAATTTATCAGCATCATCATTTCCCAGAGATTAAAATATCAAAGAATTGTACATTTTCAGATTATCTTATTAAACAAACTGTCTGCTTACTGAAATAGCAAACATTAATTTTTGTTACTATTTGAAAGACAAAAGCCAAACATGCTTTGATTACATGACTGTACAAATGAACATTAAGGTAGTAGAAGCAACAAGTCATTTTAATTACTGCTATTGTAAAGACCACAGCTTGTTAAAAATATTCACTATTAATTTTCTACTTGAATTCTTATTTCTTCACATTCCAACTGTACACATTAAATGGTTATTTCCTGTGTTATTGTATTATTCAGCTTCTAATTTGTATTTTCCATTCTAATTCACCAGCATGTTTAAGAAGGTGTGCAATAACTGTTCCCTTTCTGTGTACCGAAGACTAATGAGAGCAAGATAAGTAAACTGTTTTTGTATTTTCTCTCTGGAAGGAGGGAGGGAGGGAGAGCGAGCCAGCATTTATTACTAATTCCCAGTTACCCTAATTATCGCAATTTAATTCTAGACAGTAATTTGCTAGGTCACCTCACAGTTAAATGTAAGCTAATTTGGTGTGGGACTGGAGTCACATATGGGCCAGACCAAGCAAGGTTGACAGATCTCCTTCCCTAAAGGAAGGATGAACTGTTGTGGTTCTGTTCACCGAGCTGGGAATTGTGTTGCAGACGTTTCGTCCCCTGTCTAGGTGACATCCTCAGTGCTTGGGAGCCTCCTGTGAAGCGCTTCTGTGATGTTTCCTCCGGCATTTATAGTGATTTGTACCTGTCGCTTCCTGTTGTCAGTTCCAGCTGTCCGCTGCAGTGGCCGGTATATTGGGTCCAGGTCGATATGCTTATTGATTGAATCTGTGGATGAGTGCCATGCCTCTAGGAATTCCCTGGCTGTTCTCTGTTTGGCTTGTCCTATAATAATAGTGTTGTCCCAGTCAAACTCATGTTGCTTGTCATCTGAGTGTGTGGCTACTAAGGATAGCTGGTCATGTCGTTTCGTGGCTAGTTGGTGTTCATGGCTGCGGACTGTTAGCTGTCTTCCTGTTTGTCCTATGTAGTGTTTTGTGCAGTTCTTGCATGGATGAACACCAACTAGCCACAAAACGACATGACCAGCTATCCTGTTCAGCCTCTCCCTATAGCTCAAATCTTCCAACCTTAGCAACATCCTTGTAAATCTTTTCTGAATCCTTTCAAGTTTCACAACATCTTTCCGATAAGGAGACCAGAATTGCACGCAATATTCCAAAAGTGGCCTAACCAATGTCCTGTACAGCCGCAACATGACCTCCCAACTCCTGTACTCAATACTCTGACCACGAACAATGAATAGCAGTTTACAACAAACAGCAATTTACAGGGGAAAGGGACAAAGCCAGACCTGCAAACCCCACTGTACAACCAGTTCCCAGGGAGGAGAAGAGGACAAACGTCAAATCCTACTTTATATCAAAAAGGAAACAGTAAACACAATCACATACAGATAGCCCAATAAGCCAAACAATAAGATAGTGCATATAATACAATGGCAACCCAGCAAACCACCAGTCCCTTCCACCTTCCAGCCACTCTAAGAGAGCCTGTTCCTACGCCTCTCCTGGCTCTGTCTGCCCCAATCCCTTTCCCACTCTCAGTCTGCCCTGAAACCTTCCAGCCACCTCTAAAACAGCCTGTCCTGTTCTCCGGTCCCCCACCCCTAGTGATCAGGACGGCCTATCCACCTTCCTTAACCGCCCTTCTGCACCTTCCGGCCACCTCCAGGACAGCCTGCCTCGGTACCTTTTGGGGTGACAGTGCTAAGCCTGACTTACCTGCCTTCCGGCTCTTGGAATGCCCCTACATACCATTTGGCTCTCGCCCACCCCAGCCTGTGGACTGCGCTGACAGATGTCTGGGCCACGTGTAGAACAGTCAGTTCCTCTCCCTGGGACAATGGTGCACAGGGCAGCCCACAAGCCTTCTGGATCTCAGCCTGCCCCTATGGGACTTTTGGCTCTCAGCTGCTCTGACAGACCTTCTGGTCACTTCTAGGACAGTCCATCCCAATTACCCCTTCTTGGAAGGACAGCACTCAGAGCAGACTACCCACCTTCTGGTTCTCAGAATGGCCTATCCACCCTCTGCTATCAGGGTGACAGCCTTTGAGATGACTTATGAGCCTCCCAGATCACAGCAAGGCCTGCCAGACCCAGGGACACACAAGCCAGAGTGGGTGATAAATCCAACCACCAACAAAACAGAGTCAATTACAAACAAACAGAGTCCTTTCTGGTAGAGTCCATTATCACAAATAATTCTCTCCAGAATGCAGAGTCCATTCCAGTGTTCAAAATGCATTGTCAGAAAGTGTCCACTCCAGGAGACGGAGTCCATTACCAAAAACAGAGTACACAACCAAAGGCAGAGTCTACTCCTGAAGGCACACCCCAAAGCACACATACCCATTCAGTCTCCATTGAGGCCCAATATATTGTAAAGGTACACAATATATTGTAAAGGTACAGTTAAGTCCTAGGGGTTTGGTCAACTCTAGGGATGCAGCAAGTGTTCACCTCCTAATGCATACAGGTGTTCAATCTTCACAGAGGCCTAGTCTACCCAGAGGGCCAGGCCTACCCACACAGGAACAATTCATCTGGAACTTTCTCATAGGGGTTCAGTCCAAACACAAAAAAAGTGAAAACACACAAAAACAAAGTGCAAGGGCTAAGCCCTACCACAGAATCAGCATAATCCTTTTCTCAAAGTAAAAGAAAAAAAAAAAAAAGAGTACCACATAGGCTATAACCAGCTAGTGAAACAACAGTTCCCTAATGAGAATTGTTAAGATCAGCCAGTTTAAAAAATCAGTTCTTAATAAAACAAGGAATACTAGTTAACAAACTGCCTTTTTGGATCAGTCAGTTCAGGAATCAGTTCCCCTCCAAACAAGCAAAAACCAACAGCAGTACACACTGGCTATGGCCAGCCAGCTCAGAGTCAGTCCCCTAAACAGACGAGATTCTAAATCTCTTGTTAATTTTGTTTTATTTAACCTATTTTCTTTTCTTTATCAACCTGCTATGGAGCAAGTAGAACTTGCACCTAAGCTTCTCAGTCCAACAGTAGGGACTCTACCTCTGCACTTCAACAGCCACTAATCCTCTGTTAATATTGGTCAGCCAGTTGATTAACTTCAACTAATCAGGTGCTTGTGATCACCAAGATCCACTTTGATCCATTCACTACACAATCATTCTCTTTACATATCACATTTACCAGGTTCATGAAATTTCCAAAATATGAGTTGAAGTTATACCCAAATCCAGGTCATTCATATATATCAGAAAGAAGTGGTCCTATTATAGACACCTACAACAAAACTTTATTATTCCTCACTCTGAAAAATGGCTACTCTGTTTTTCTCCCTAGGTAATGTTGAACATCTGTAGTTCATTTAATTCCATTGATTTATTTCTTTAATAAACCTTTTTGAGGTACTTAAACACATTTTAATTCTTATACCAGCATTAACTGTACTACCCTCATTGATTAACTAATGGAGAGAGTCAAAGAACTTAGTTAAGTTAGTCAAATATGATCTGCCTTTAACAATTCCATACTGGCTTTCATTTATTAGTCTCAACTGTTTGAAGTGCCAAATAACATTGCTTTGAATTATTGAATTTAAGAATTACTCTATCACTGACATTAGGTCAACTGGCTAGTATTTTCTTGTTTGATCCATCCCTTCTTTTTCTTCCTAAGGTAGGTTGCATCATTAGCCAAGGTGCAGAAATTCAGAGAAATTAGAGTGTTTTCAAAACTGATAGCTTTCAACAACTCTTAAAACATTTTCTGTATCCCAGACTTTCAAGTTTAAAAGAATCAAGCCTACCACCACATAATGCATTAGCATCATGCTGACAGAATATTAATAAATCTGATGCATACCCAGCACAGTTATTTCCTCAGCCATTATATATTGTTAAACAGTTACAGAGTAGATCTCAGTAATTGATATGAGTCACCTGAGTCCAATGTGCGTCAAAGTTACTGACACTAAGCACAGTTATTATCAGCCCCTATATATGTACTAATTCCTTTATGCCTTCAAGGCTGTTGTAAATTTTCTAATCAATCTGTTCAAAGATTTTATCATACAACTCTAGAATATGTGATACTTAAACTGAAGTCTAGAGGTAAGGACATTACCACTGTGCCACAAGATCTCCTCAAGGCTCCTGTATTTCTAAAGTAGAAATATCATTCAGTACATGGAGAACAGATTTGCAATTTAAAAATAAGATCCGACTGAAAGAATAGACACTTTGTGAATAATAACCTTTAGATAATGAACTAAAAGACAATCATATTTCCTAATAATTTAAATTAGCAGTAAGACATGTGTTTGGAAATATGAATCAGTGGACTATTATAAACTTTAGTCTCTGTTTATAATTGATGTTTTGAGATTTGAGCTATTGCCACTAATTAAGGTAAAACCCTAGAAGTGCTCAACAAGTCTAGTGACTTCTGCAGAGAGAGAGAGAGAAACAATGTGAATGTTTTAAGTTGAATACAACTCTTCTGTAGATGAAGGACTGTGAGATTAACTTTTTTACTGTCTCTATAGATCTTTGCAGATCTGGGAAGTATTTCTTGCATGATTTTATTTGAGTTTCAGCATCCACAGGAATTTAGTTTTATTTCTAAACTCCCCACACTACCACCAAACAGCGGTAGTGCTTATTTTTCCCAGCACCCATGTCATGTGTGCACAGGTGTAGAACACTGAAAAAATGAGTGCAGGAAACTTTATTCATATTCCACCACCAGGAAGAAAGGAAATGTTAATTTAATTTTATTTGATTCACTGATTGACATCTCTGTCATCATTTCTGAGAATTAGCTGTGCACCAACATTCATGACACGTCCACTGTCTCTCACAACTACTTTGACTAAATCTCCTCACTACATGCCCCCGTGCAACACCAGGCTACACAATAACTCCAAAGGGTAGCACATCCAGACCCATTCCCCCCTTCTCTATATTTACCCCGACTAATGCACTTAACACTCACAATAACCGCTTACATGGCAATCAGACTGCATGGGCTTCCAGCAAATGGTCTTACCAGCAAGTCAAAGGGGAGTAATCTTTAATGGGGTCAATTCAGCAGCTTGTCTGATTTCAATCTGGGGGTTAGTCATAGCGTTAGAATCCTTGCTGATTTTTTCATTATTTTTAATGTTTATTCTTTTGTTCATTTTGCTTTGGACTGGGAATTGAGTGGAGGATAACCTGTGGACTTTTTGAAACAGTTTGTGGTAAAAGGGCAGCATGTGGCTCAGTGGTTAGCACTGCTGCCACACAGCGCCAGGGACCCAGGTTAGATTCCCACCTCGGGTGACCGACTGGGTGGAGTTTGCACGTTCTCCCCATGTCTGTGTGGGTTTCCTCCAGATACTCTGGTTTCCTCCCACAATCCAAAGATGTGTAGGTTAGGTGAATTGGCTGTGCTAAATTGCCTGTAGTGTTAAGTGCATTAGTCAGGGGTAAATATAGAGTTGGGGAATGGGTCCGGGTGTGCTATCCTTTCGAGGGTTGGTGGGGATTCGTTGGACCAAAGGGCCTGTTTCCATACTGTAGGGAAATCTAATGAAAAGGAAACCGACAGACCGAACAAGCTTTGTTTGTGAGACCAGGTCTGGAGGCTAATTGAAGACTGATCCTTTATTCAAGTGATATTATTGCTGGGCTGTTAATATCTGGGAATTAGTTCCAGCAAGTCTGGGAGAGACACCATGTTCAAGCAGATGGCAGATGTTGAAATGGCAATTTGAAAAGGACAGTCAGTCTCTTGGAGCAGAATCAGTGTTGGAGCTGTTTTTGCTCTGTGTTTTCTGGAACATAGCTGCTGACAACACAGCATGAAAGTTTGAAAGCTATCTCACTTATCTCCCCCACCAAACTTTGGAAGCCAAAAGATAGAAAGCTGTGTTAGAAGCATGACTTGTGTTTTGGAGTGTACTGGGAAGGCGACCTTGCTCTGCAGTTCCAGAAAAGCAACCAAGGAGTCCACATCTGTTTTTGTGAAACAGCACATAGTGAAAAACTGGCCAATTTAGTTATTTTCTTTTATTTATCCCTTAACTGTGTTTGTTTCTTTGTCTGTCTTTTGGGTGAATGGGGGTTGAAAGCATAGTCATTAATCAGATTACCTAGTTTTTTTTTTCTGTGCAAAGTCGTTGGGTACTTAATAAATTGTTACGTCTTGTGAGATACAAATCCAGTACCTGGAATTATTTATTTATAAAGCATGGTATTGGTGTTTCATAAGTCTGATTAGGAACCATTGGAGTGTTCACCCTTTTTCCACTAGATTCTCGAATTTTGTAACAAGGACAGAAATTGCTGGAAAAACTCAGCAGGTTTGGCAGCGACTGTGGAGCAAAATCAGAGTTAGTGTTTTGGGTTGAGTGACCTTCCATGAATTTTGTTACATATTAAGGAAAGACAGCAAATCAGAATTGAATACGATTTCCCTATACAGTATTAGCAACTCTTTTGTTCTTAGAAAGCACCCAATCAACACAATATATAACAGATTGACTAGAATCTAGATACTACCCGTATGTGGCAAACTGGCCAAGTTCATGCCAACTAATCTATTCTTTTGCGAACCAAAGTCAGAATCTTCTGTTTCTTTGTCTAGAATTGTCACTGTTGATGTCTTCATTAATTTGTTCTCCAGTCCTCCAGACTGTTTGATGTCATGCCTCCCTTGCATAAGATCCCTCAGTTCTGAGTGCACTTATCCAAAGGTTGTATGAGACATCTGTTTCCATTGTTAGCATTAGGCAATTGCTTTATTCAGCAGTCTAAATTTCCCCTTTTACAGCAAGTTGATTCAATGTCTTCATGAAGTTAGCACAATTTCCCATCTGTTTCCCATGGCTGTTGAACTTTGACTGATAACTATGTCGCCGCAGTTTTCCATTAGATTACAGGAGGATGGCATTTTTCAATGGCTTAACGCTACTGTGTTGTGAATAAAGATGTAGAAAGACTGATTTGGTTTGGTACCTGTCTTTGTGTCACAACAATAGTTAATCAGGGATCCGTGTCCTTACTGTCTGGTAACAGATCCACAGTCAAGTGCAAGTGTGCCATGCTCACAAGTAGGTTAGTTGGGGTTACTTTGCATATCAGTTGAGGGGTGGGCAATGAATAAATGGAGGAATTGAGTATCATGGCAGTGGAAGGAAAAGCAGTTTTTGATAAGACTACCACAGTGAGTGAGTAGGTGGTGTGGAGGGAAAGAAAGGTTAATAGTTTGGGGGAAGGAGGTAGCTGAAAATTATTAAGTGCATATATTATTTGCCACAGTGAGAGTTGTCATCCATGAGATGTGCCAGCCTCCATAACCTCCCATGATATATCTCCAACTGACACTGAAAGCTCATACACTTTACTGCTGTACCTTGGATTGCATCAGCTACTATTGTTATGATGCTGCAGCAAGGACATGACACTGGAGGGTCATATAATCAGCCCATTGTCTGAATCAGGCTGCATCTGAGCTCTTCACTTGCTGTCATGGGGTCAGTCATTGCGGGGCAACCTGGATGGTCACAGGTTTCCCCATATTGTTTTGCCTCATCTTATTGTGCATTTCCTCCTTAGCCAGAGATACCAGGCTCATATTATTACTGAAGAAGGGCTCATGCCCGAAATGTCGATTCTCCTATTCCTTGGATGCTGCCTGACCTGCTGTGCTTTTCCAGCAACACATTTTCAGCTCATATTATTACTGCCTGGACATACTATTTAATGCAGATACAAGGCCACAAGCTGGCCTCAATTGTCAGTGGGCTTCAGTCCAGTAAAGTGGAACATCCTTCACGTAGGGGTTTACAACACTATGTTAGTGGCAGTCTCTGATACCAGTCCATGCCATGCTCAGTGGTCAGAGCAGGATCCTTTCCGCATAAGGGGTGTCAGGTCAAATATGGTTCAGCTCACTACTCCTCTTAACACTTTCTGCTTCATTGTGGGCTATTTTCCTTCTGGAATGAGAAAGCCAACAATTACACAAGATGTTGTGCAACTGGGGAGTTTTTTTGACCGAACAATGAGGCAGCGCCGAGGGCACACAGCATTAAATAACTGCAGAGAGGCCAAGATCCCGTCACCAAGTCCCCTTTTATTTACTTGTGCACAAATACACTGCCTGTGGCCAGCCAAGTCAGAGTCAGTTGCCTGAACTGAGTAGATTTTAATTTCCTGGTTTTTATTTTATTAACCAGTACAAAATTACAAACAGTTAGTTAATATGAACAGACGTATACAAGAAACAGGGCGAAAGTGAGCACTGCAGATGTTGGAGATTAGAGTCAAGAGTGAAAAGCACAGGTCAGGCAGCAGGAAAATCGACTTTTCGGGCAAAAGCCCTTCATCAGGAAAACCTGATTTCCCGTATAAAAGAAACAGTAATTTACAGGAGAAAGGGGCAGCAAAGCTAGGCCCCAAACACCACCATACAATCAGGTAAATGAGGACAAACCTCAAATCCCACTTTCAGTAAATCACAAAAGTAACAGTAACAAATACATACAAGACAGTCCAAACAAATAAGAAGCAATGCAGACCCCACACCCTCCCCACCTCAAGCAAACCACCAGTCCCTCCCACCTTCCAGCCACTCTAAGGCAGCCCACCCCATGCCTCTTCTGGCTTTCGGACCGCACCATGCCCTTGGTCCATCCTGACACACCTTCTGGCCACCTCAAAGACAGCCTGTCCTGTTTCCCCACCCCCCGAACAACAGCAATCAGTACGGCCTACCTACCTTCCAGCTTCCCTAACCACCAGTCACACCTTCCAGCCACCTCTAGGACAGCCTGCTCCAATACCTGCTAGGATGGTCAGCACTGAGGATGGCCTACCAGCTGTATAGGACCTTGGTAAGGCCACATTTGGAGTACTGTGTGCAGTTCTGGTCGCATCACTTTAGGAAAGATGTGGAAGCTTTGGAGAGGGTGCAGAGAAGATTTACCAGGATGTTGCCTGGAATGGAGAATAGGTCGTACGAGGATAGGTTGAGAGTGCTAGGCCTTTTCACGTTGGAACGGCGAAGGATGAGGGGTGACTTGATAAAGGTTTATAAGATGATCAGAGGAATAGATAGAGTAGACAGTCAGAAACTTTTCCCCGGGTACAACAGAGTGTTACAAAGGGACATAAATTTAAGGTGAAGGGTGGAAGGTATAGGGGAGATGTCAGGGGTGGGTTCTTTACCCAGAGAGTGGTGGGGGCATGGAATGCGCTGCCTGTGGGAGTGGCAGAGTCAGAATCATTGGTGACCTTTAAGCGGCAATTGGATAGGTACATGGATGGGTGCTTAAGCTAGGACAAATGTTCGGCACAACATCGTGGGCCGAAGGGCCTGTTCTGTGCTGTATTGTTCTATGTTCTATGTTCTATGTGATAAACCCAACAAGCAACAAGACAGAGCCAATTACCAACAAACAGAGTCCTTTCTGATACAGAGTTCATTTCCATAAACAGTTCTTTTCAAAATGCAGAGTCCATTCCCAGGAACATTGACTCCACTCCAATATGCAGTATGCATTGTCAGAGAGAGTCCACAACCAAAGGCAGAGTCCACTCCTGAAGGCAGCATATACACACGCACATGTTCAGTCTCTATAGAGGCCTGGTTTATCCACAGAGAACCAGGCCCACTCACAGGATCAAAGTACATTGTGAAGGTGCAGTTAACTCACAGGGGTTTGGTACACTCCTGAAGGCAGAGTCCATTCCCAAACTCTAGGACACAGCAAATGCACACCTCCCAGCACGCAAAGAGATATTCAGTCTTTACAGAGGCTGAGTCTACCAACAAGGGCCAGACCTACCCACAGGAACAGCTCATCTGGAAAAACGTATTTTCTAACAAGGGCTCAGTCCAAACACCAAAAAAGTGAAAACACAATCAAATGAAAAGACAAAACAACAAAAACCAAAATGCAAGGGCTAAGCCCTGCCACAAAATCAACATTGTCACTTCCTCAAAGTAAAAGAGAAAAGAGTAACCAGCCATTGAAATAATAGTTCCATAATGAGAACTGAATTGCACACTTTAAAGATCAGCCAGTTTAGAAATCAGTATTCAATAAAAAAAAGGAATGCTAGTTACCAAACTGAATGTATAAACCAGCCAGTTCAGGAATCAGGTTTCAGCCTCAAGTGGTGTGCAACTGGGCATTAAGTATGGTGCTAGTGGTATGGATGTTGCAGTGCTGTCGGAGTGGTAAATACCTCTGCCTCTCCTGCTAGATGCTTGTATGAGAAAAGCACTGACAAACTTGGGTGCACAGTAAACTAGGTGAAGAGCAGAAGATTGCATGGGAGATGTTGCTCCAAGCCATGGTGGACCAGTGCCATGAATCTCACATGACAGAATATCTTTACTGAAAATGGAAATATTTCATTGTTTGTTATTGCTTCACAGATGCTGCCAGAACAGCTGAGCATTTCCAGCAAGAAGATTGTATTCTCTGCTCAGTTGGCTGGATGGCTGGTATGTAATGTGGAATAATACGAACAGTGTTGGTGCAATTCCCGCTGAAATTATCATGAAGGCCACTCCTCCTCAATCTCTCCCCTTACTGGTGATATGGTGATCCTTAGGTTAAACCACTACCAGTCCCCTCTAATGAGAAAGCAGACTTCTAGTCTGGTGACGAAACCTTTTTTAATCAACTTAGTTTATGATTTATGTAATAACCTCATCCATACGTATTTACATTATTGTCAATTCAAGATTACAAGAAATCGTCAATTAAAATATCTGCTTCTAGTTTGTTAACCATTAATAAAATTATTATATATGGATATATAAGTGGGCAATATTTATACTGAGTTAATGTGTACATTAGTTTGTGAATAAAATTCCAGAATCATTTTCTAAAATTTATATCAAAACCAGAAAGTGCTGGACAAACTAAGCAGTCGAGAGGGACATCGTTAACATTTTGAGTCCAATATGACTCCTCTTCTGAACTCAAATTGAAATGTAACCCCTGTATTTCTGCCTTTGCAGATGCTGCCAGTTATGCTTATTTCCTCTGGCATTTTCTGCATTTGTTTCAGATTTCCAGCATCTGCAGTACTTTTTTTCTGAAATGTATATGTGTCCAGAATAAAAGAAATCACTAGCAATGTAACCAAGGAACAATCATGCAGCAAAAGGTCAAGTACAGTAATACATTGGAGTCCATTCTCACCAATGCTTTGATTGCCACTTCTCAAATTTATCTGATACGTTTTAATTTTTCATCTGCTATTGCCATTCTTTATTTTAGATTTTCACCTAGCATCACTTTTTAGAGGGACATTTCATGCACAGTTGGATTTTTATTATTTTCATCACTTCACGTCCTACACTAACAACATCAAAAAGCTTTGAACTGGGTTATTTAAAGATCGTCACAAGACCACATAAAATTCGTATCAAAACCACACAATTACAAGAAATGATTGCATGTAGACTGTACTCTTAAATCAGCACCAGTGCCTTAAAAATAGAGCTCCATTGTCAGCACTTGGGCATTCTGAGTGATGCCTGCATGTTTCCCTGTTCAGTTCTTTTCATATGTCGCTTTCAGATGTAAGCATTGTTAATAATGGTCTAAGCAATCAACACCACAAAATGCTAGGATGCCATTTTACTTTGCAATAATTTATGTAGTTTTTGCTTGATTCCTTTTATAAAAGATGTCAAATTCATGTGAAACTTCCCAATTCCATTTAATATATTTTAATATATTCCAGTTAAAGCAAAATTGGTAAAAGGAGTCTCTACTGTACTACTGAGGGGAACAGTGTGTATTCTGTGACAAAGTTTCTCAAAATAAATTAAACAAATGCAGTTTTTTTCTCCAAAAGGTTTTTAAAAATGTTGTTCATCGAATGGGAGAAATGCTAGCAAGGCCATCCCTAACTATAGGTCACACCAACCTTCTGACGGCAAAGCAGGGATGTGCATTAAATGCTGGTTTTTGCCCAGAATGTTTACACTTCAAAAAAGATCTAATTTTTAAAAACAAACCTCAGGAAGACACTACAAACCTCAGCAAAGGATTAGTAAAACTATGGTTGTGTTATTGGCATATTGACAATTGTAAAGGTTCCTGACCTCCAGTATGTTAGCAAATCTGATGCCAGGAATGGGCCAATGAACAAAAAAAAGGAATTGTATTTTTTGATTAAAGTTGTAAAAATTGATTGTGTTTGCACGATAGGATTGCCTCTGAATATAATTGTAAATTCTGGGAAAAAATGTCATAGAGCAGTAATAAGATACGAGATAATACATTTGGTAGATTTTGTTTGGATAAGATTACAGCATTCATAGGTGTTCAAAAATACATTTTTGTAATTTTTACTGTTTTTATAAATTACTATAAAACAATTCAATTGAATAAGTAGAGAACAAATAGTGAATAATGGGATGTAGGTTTATTCAATGAATAAGAAAGATATAGTCTACAAGAGACTTCCTTAATTCTTACCATCACATTTTCTCAGAACTCATATCAGAAAGCATTTCTTCACATAAAAGGTCACAGAAATCTGAAACTGTCTCCACAGAAATCTGATGAATTTAGATCAATTTCAAATTTCAAAACTGAGATGGAGTGATTTTTCTTATGTCAGGGAACTAAGGGTAATTAGGCAAAGTTGTTAGATTTGTTATGATAATGATTTAATTGAAAGGTAGAACAAGCCAATGTAGCCCACTCCTGTTCCTATATGTTCTGTCAATGCCTTGAATACAAACTAGTTTTAAATTTAATTTTGAAAAACTTAACTCATAGTATGTAGAAACATTACTCTCTGAGCCATCCTTATCAATGATTTATAGTATAACATATCACAGTAATTATCAAGATGTTGTTTTGTAATAAATAATAATTTTTTAATTGGAATCACAAACTCGATTGCTTAACTTTACGTGTTGGATGATTTTTTGATTACAAATTCCCAGAGCTGGGAAATATTTTTATGCAGAAGTTAACAAATTATAGTTTATCTAAATTCTAAAAATTCATTAAGACTTCTATACAGCTACATGAAGTATCATAGAGTCATCGAGTCAGAGATGGACAGTATGGAAACAGACCCTTCAGTCCAACTTGTCTATGCCTAAATTAGTCTAGTCCCGTTTGGCAGAATTTGGCCCATATCTCTCCAAACCCTTCCTATTCATATATCCATCTAGATACTTTTTAAATGTTGTAATTGTACCAGCCTGCACCACTTCCTCTGTCAGCTTTTTCCATACACACACCATCCTCTGTGTGAAAATGTTGCCCCTTAGGTCCCTTTTAAATCTTCCCCTCTCACCTTAGACCTATGCCCTCTAGTTTTGGACTCCCCTACTCTTGGGGAAAGACCTTGACCCTATCTATGCCCCTCACGATTTTATAAACTTCTATAAGGTCACCCCTCAGAATCCAACACACCAGGGAAAACAGTGCCAGACTATTCTGCCTCTCCCTATAGCTTAAATCCTCCAACCCTGGCAACATCCATGTAAATCTGTGCTGTCCAACTGAATCATATTTTGTTATATTTGTATTGTAAATAATAATTTGCATTTTATAACAAAATTGCTGGTATTAAAAAAAAGTATATCCCTTTCTCCACTGAGCTTGATTTTCATTCCTGACAGTAACATTGTGAAATCAACCATTGTCTGTCTGGGATTGACAGCACTCCTATTCAATTAATGTTCATGACCAGGCCTCATAAACATGCTGCATGACAACTTTCCAACTCCAGCAAATGAGAAATTGGCAGGAAGTATTGCCAAGCCATTAGATTCTATTAGAAAGAGATCACCACTGAGGGCCTGCATGAATTATCCCATGATGTTATTCCAGAATGGAAATTCCTGCCAAAGGAAGTGAAAGTTCAAGGTCTCTCACAAAGGAGCACTTCTATTTTAGCTAACAGGCAAGGGAAGTCAATTCTTTATTCACTACTATTCTCCGACATATAATCTTATTCTTTACCCATCTTTTGACAAGATAAATAGATCAATATGTTTTTTACATACATCTGTCTGATCTTTGTGTGTGCTTGTGAACATTTTTTTCATAGATTCATAGAATCCTTACAGTTCTTGCAAGAAATTTATTTTAGCAAATATGTACACATATCCATGAATATTGCTTTCACTGACTATAGTCTGTCATGCTGTAGAGCATACCAGCAACTGACCCACAACTTTCATTTTTAAACTCTGTTTTCCTTCTGCAAGAAGGACATGCCCTGAGATGTGGTCTAAATGTCCTTACTCATCTCGGCTGCTAAATAAGTTACCTGAACACCATCTGCTGTCAGCTACTAACGTACTGTGCTGGTTGATAAATTTGCTGTTCTGCTGGAAATTTTTAGTCAACATTTTATGTCAAAACTACTTCAAGTAACCATCTGTCCCAACAGTAACCTTCCACCATTTTATCTCCTAGCTTGCTAAAGTGTTATGGATGGTGCATATCTAATATAATGAGCTGCTTTAATTTCATCATGGAAATAAAAGGAATTTTGAACATTCAGAGTAAAACTGGGTCCAGCAAGAAACTTTGAGAAATTTAGAAACTGATTGAAGACATAAATAGTTCTAGACTGACAAAATCTGACATTTGCAAAGATGCTCTAGTGGTTTGGTTGGGTTTCTTTTTATTCCTCTATGAAGTTATACTTATTGTAAACCTTCTTCTGGAAAACCAGCAAAACCACTTCTCACTTAGTATCTTGATTATTTCATCTCATATTTCATGGACCAGTCAAATGTGATATCCAGGTTATTCAATTAAGACAATATAAAATGAATTATGTGCTTATTAAGGCAATGGCTGTTGGTGCTGAATTTTGAAACAAATTCCATATTTGGTCTCCAGAGTCAGTAATCAAACATTTACTGATCAGCACTGTAGCAACGTAAATAGGCATGATTTGGAGTTGGTGGTGTTGGTCTGGGATGTACAAAGTTAAAAATCACACAACACCAGGTTATAGTCCAACAGGTTTATTTGGAAGCAGTAACTTTTGGAACGCTGCTCCTTCATCAAGTGGTTATTGGTATACTCCACAACCAGCTGATGAAGGAACAGCGCTCTGAAAGCTAGTGCTTCCAAATAAATCTGTTGGACTATAACCTGGTGTTGTGTGATTTTTAACAATGTAAATAGGAACTAACTTTAGATCTAAGATGTGTCTGAATCTCAACCTCACTGCAGTGAAGCATTTCAATTGTAATTACAATGTTTTGATAGCTTTGTGTTAGCTAACTTGGATAATATCAATTACTGCCACAGAGTATGGAGGATTATACTAGTTCCTTAAACAGTATTTGGGACTGACAATTCATTTTACGTAGAACCTTCCAACAGAAAAGAGAGAAGAGAAAGAAAATTATTTTCCCATCAGTTTAGATTTTGACTCCAAGTTACAGATGTGTGAAGGTACTGTGCCAACTGGTTGAGCAATCCAATTGTAGTTTTAACAACAGAAACACTTGTTATGTTAGCAGACATTTGTACATTGGCACATAAAAATGAATTCTGTTGAATGTGTAAATGATTTTCACCTCAAACGAGTTAGAATATTCATGAATGTTAAAATATCACTTCTTAATCAATGATATTTGGTGCTGTCTAGCTCGTATATGTACTGATTCCAATTTTTCCTTGAATTATAATGTAGTTTCTACTCATGCCCAAAGTTTGTTTGTGGCCTACATCAAACTGTGAATCTTTCTTAAATTTACATCCATTGCTCTAATTTTGGAAAATTGGAAGATTTTATCTCCATTGAGACTGAATACTTCATGATTAAGACACACCTTTCTTGTTTAGTGAACAGCTGAATTAAAATTCACTCTAACAGCAGATCACTAGATCAAAACAGTAAATTACTCAGGGACTTGGCCATTTGGTTGGAACTCAGTGATGCAAACAACAAAAATCATGGCCAAGACAAATGACAGTTGCTTTTATGATAAAGTATTTTGTGTAAAAATTATATTAAATTGTCAAGCTTTCCACATCATCAAACAATTAATCAAGTAAGCAACAATTTTGTGAAACTAGGGCTAATTAATCTGTGCACTCATTAGCAAAATAAATCCTTTGTTAACAAAAGATCTACGATAAAGATCTTATAAAGTATTAATGATTTGCTTATAAACAATTAACTGATAGGTTGGATTCTATTGGACTATATTTTACTGGTATCATGCTTCTGATCTTTGGATGTGGTCTTAATATTTGTTTCAGGTCCAAAGCCTGCATTTTTGTACCATGAAACAACATAATCACACAATACTTGATGGACATTATGAAAATTATAGACCATCTATAAATAAATAATGAAAATATAGTTTAAATGTTTTGTCAAGATTATTTCTTGTCAAATTCATTTACTTCTTTACACAGAATCACAGATATACCAAGACAATACTTAACACAAAACCTGCCCACAACCAAATGATTATTGGCTGTCTGCCAGCATCTCTAATAAAGCTTGAAGCAATCTATCATCTCTATGCGTAATAGATTTGGTATCATAAAGCTGGTCACTGTATTCATTTAATTCACTGTCCTCCAAGTCTTTCAAATAGGCCTGTTTGTTTAATTTTCCAGTGGCTTGATAGAAGTTCTGACTAGGTAATTTCAAATCATCATGGGACCTACTGCGATGGAAAAATTGCAGAGCTCTATTATCTTGATTTTGTTGGTCGTATGGCTTTTGAGCAGAAGTAGCGTGTAAGGCCGCTTCTTCTTTAGTGTCTTCTATGTTTACATTTTCTTTGCTGGTGTTCCCCTTTCTGTATGGATTTCTAGGATCAATGTCCCTGAAAATGTCATCCTGCAACAGCAAAATGGAGAATGCTAAATACTGCAACTACTTACTTCAAACTTATTCAATCGACATAAGCATTTATTCAGTAGACTCAAATAAATTTGCATGAATACATTTTTCAAATAGTATTATAAGATTTTTAATATTCCTCTGAACAGGCAAGTACAACTTCTATTTAGCAGCTCCTTAATATTGTGCAAGAGTGCCACCTAATTAATAGATTCAAATTCTGTAGGAGTCCTAGTAATTGAGAGCTAAACTGAGATATAACAACTAGCTACCATTTACGTAAGGAAATAATTATAAATTGTTCAATGGAAAATCATGGGTAATGCATATACAAATTATTGGTATGAATTCCAGGTGGGGTTATGTGTCACAAAAAAAATTCCTTAAAAAAAACACTAAAAATATTTCACAAATCTGTTGCAAAAGACGATATCCAATCATAGTGTAGTTGTAATGACTTTGTGCTAATGCATTATACAAGGTCCTGATGGAATGGACAGCAATCACTAATTCTTAATTAAAGTATCAGAGTTAAATGATTTAGGTGCACTTAGACCATATAATTTTCCATAGGGTCCTCCAATTTTTTTGCGATAAAAGCATTAGAGAGATAGTGGATGTACTTATTTTACATGAATCCTTAGACTGTAGAAAATGTCCCAGAGGATTAGAAAACTGCCAATGTACCTCCTTAGTTCCAAAAAGGAATGAGACAAAAAACATGTAGGGCAATTAATATAATATCTATCATTAGGAAAATGCTAGTGTCTGGTATAAAGGGTGTAATAGAAAAACTTAGCAATACATAATAAAATCAAGCAGAGTCAACATTGAAAAGGAAATCATGACTGACAAATTGAACAGAATTCTTTGAGGAATGGAAACATTTAACATTCTTAAAGGGCTTGACAGAGGAGATACTGATAGGTTGCTTCCCTTGTTGGAAAGTCTAAGACCCAGGGACATGATCTGAGAGTAAGGGACTGCCATTTAAGACAGAGATGAAGAGGAATCTTTCCTCTTAGAAGGTAGCCAATCTGTGGACTTCTGTACTACAGAGGGCTGTTGAGGCTAGGTCACTAAGTATACTCAAGGCTAAATAGTGGAATCAAGGGTTAGGGAAATAATGGAGGAAAGTGGAGTTAAAGATTATTAGATCAGCATGATCTCATTGAATGGTAGAGCAGACTTGATTGGTTGAATGGTCTATTGCTGTTCTTATGCCTTATGGTTTTATGGGACTCTACGTAGTTAGAAGATGAAATGAACTCCCTGTTAGAAATGATGGGATTTAAAGTGCTCAATGATCAGCTTTTCGATAATGCTACTAAAATATCCAGAGAACCATGGAATTCTATGATACAGAAGAAGGACATTTGGGGCTGCTGGCCCTTTGAAAAAGCTCTCCTCCTGACATTCCTAGTCCATAACATTACAGCAGTTAAGTTGTTATGATTTTGATTGGTCATATTTAGATGTCAGAACTTGCTGTACAAAAATCATTCCCTGCAATTGTTTTATTCAAGATTTTAAAAGTACTTCATTAGAAAACTAATCTCATTCTCACGGTATACTATTTACCTCTATAAGGTCATCCATGGTTTCTACACCTCTCCTGTCATTCTGAACAGCATTATAAGGAGTGTATACCCTTGGCTTCTGCATGTGCTCTGGTTTGGTGGAGGTACCATGTAAAATTAATTTCCAGTCAATGATTTCGCCTTTGTTTTCCATTCTTCCAGACTTGACAGATCAATATGCATGGTTTCAAAAAGAAAATTGCATTTTAACAGTATTAATAAAAATATTCTCACATCCATCTATTCATGAAACATAAAATTCTACAGTCCATATACAGATATCACCGATAGACATGCAGATCAAAGGATACAGGTCTTGTTTAAGTAAAATAGTTTATTTGCTGTTATGGTTCAATCAATATGATATTCAAATAATTGATGTAATTTTTTCCTTCAACTTAATGTTTGTTACCTGATCATACACACCTGGACACTGCCTGACGCAGTGTCCAGGTGTGTATGATCAGGTAACAAACTACGCAGAGATGACATAGTCAGAGCTGGTTAAGGAACTCTCCAACTGTCCAAGAACTTTCAAATTATTAAATAAATCAAACCTTCAAAGGACTCTCAAACTCTCAGATTGCCAAGGGATTAACCATTAGCTTGATGACTTCTATTACTGGACTAATGCCGCTTGACTGATTTCACAAGGATACATTATCACAGTGAGGTAACTTTCGTTTTAGTTTGATTGACAGCTACAAGTTTTTTAGACACTATAAGGTGTTTTGATGGTATAGAAATGTACTGTACCTTTAAGAGAATGAAGGACTTGGCAAGTACACTGAGTGCTGAAGAATTTACAAAGTAACATTTGATTCAGAATAAACAGCACTTGCTGAGTTGCAATGAGACAAAAACACAAATTTGAATTCGGCCAATCAATTTAAATTATACTCAAAAAAATACCAAATTCCAATCTAGTTTGAATTGAGTATATTGACAACCTTAAAAGCCAGTGACACAATCAGATGCTTTGTGGGTATAAGACCGGGGAAAATTGAATAGCTGAGAGGAGAACTGCCAAGCCTAACATGTACCAGACTGCTTGAAAAAAATATCTCTCTTAAAAGTATCTTTTTGATCAGTTACTTGTGGCGCAGAAATTTCTATCAAGGAGAAAAGAAGACTCAGGTGCCTGGTTTTGAGATAAGAAGTGTTATTTTATAAATCTTAATGGGAGCTTTATCAGACTAGTATTATAGAAGGAAAGGTAGAAGATAGATTAGAAAAAGAAATTATAAACAGTGGTTAGTTGATTATTCTCTGTTATACTTTAAGAAATAAAATTGTTAATTTTTACTTTACATAGTTCTTGGCCACTTGAATTTTTATAGATTACTGCATGGGATAAATCTTTGTGTTGCTGGTTTTAAATTAACAGGAGAGTTTACCCCATGTCATAACAGTTTGCGGCTTGGGTCCATGATTTGAACTGGTACAGACAGGTTTGAATAGATATGGGGGGTACAAAAAACCCCAGCAAATTTAAACGCTTGTAGGTTAGTGTCCTAGATCTTTAAATAAAACGCAAGTGAGACAATTTGTTTAATTTTGGTGACTTGGGGTTGTTTAAAGTAAAAGTGAGAAAAATGAATCTTAAAATTGCAAAAAGGTTCTGGGATTTGAAGATGATTCTCAAATTTGCCAAGGAAATTCAGAAGGAAAGAAAAAGGCCATACTTTTAGAATTAGCAAATAAGTTAGATTTAGGTTTAACCAAGGACAAAAGTAAAGCTGAAATTGTAAAGGGGTTACTCAAACAGTTGGGTGTGTCAGAGAAACAGACAAGTGCAATAGAGGTAGAAAAACTTAAATTACAATGGAGGAAAATGGTATCAGAAGATAATCCGAGAGAGAAAGTGGAAAGAGAGAGAGAGACAAATTTCTTAGCTGAGCACAGAGAGAGAAGAAAGGGAGAGAGAAAGAGAGAGAGAAGAGAGAGATAGGAAAAAGAAAAAGAGAGAAGGTTCTTAGCTGAGCAAAAAAGAGAGAGAACTTGAATTTGAGAAGTTACGACTTAGCAAAGTCAAGTTAACAGGACAGAGATTAAAAAAGTAGTGATATATATAAATATGTCAAAACTCTGCCACTCTGATGAGAAGGATGTTGAAGCCTTCTTTATTTTATTTGAAAAATTGGCTAGGCAGATGGAGTGTCTGAGGATTTATTAGTAATGCTAGTTCAGACTAAACTGGTAGGCAGAACTAGTAAGGTATTTACTGTGCTGTCAGATGAGGGGTCAAGAGATTATGAAGAGGTTAAACAGGCTATTTTAAGTGCTTGTGAATTGGTATCAGAAGCATATAGACAGCGGTTCAGAAATGCCATAGAAGGAACCAGATCAGACTTATGTTGAGTTTTAAAGAAATTAAACATGGTCATTTTGATAGATGGGTGCATGCTTAAAAAATAGATAAGATCTTTGAGGCTCTACGAGAGATTATTCTACTGGAGGAGTTCAAGCACTCACTTTCAAAGATAAAGAATTCATGTGGAGGAACAGAAAGTTCAGGAAGTAATCTATAAAAATTCAAGTGGCCAAGAACTATGTAAAGTAAAAATTAACAATTTTATTTCTTAAAGTATAACAGAGAATAATTAACTAACCACTATTTATAATTTCTTTTTCTAATCTATCTTCTACCTTTCCTTCTATAATACTAGTCTGATAAAGCTCCCATTAAGATTTATAAAATAACACTTCTTATCTCAAAGTGATGGGCAGCAGAATTAGCAGATGAATACATGTTGGTGCATAAGACAAGCTTCCGGCCAGAATTTCGTCCTGTGAGAAGGTGAGAAGTTGGGAGAAGGGAAGATCCTACACTACGAAACCAATAGTAGAGAGCACTGGCAAGAATTTACTACAGGATAAAGAAGAAGCCATAGAAGATGGAAAGGACGTAAAAGGCCTCAGGTGTTTCCACTGTGGTAAAGTGGGACATGTAAAGTCACAGTGCTGGCCGTTAAAGAAAGGCACTGTGGGAAAAGATGTGATAAAAGAAGCTAAACCAGTGGCATTAATGAAGGTAGTAAAGGAGACCCCAAGAAGAGCCGAGGAGCTGCAGGAGAGTGCACAGCCTGGGCAGGGACTGGGTATGGACTTAGTACCTGATCTCTACAAAGAATTCACCTTGTGGGTAAAGTTTACTCAGAAAGAACAGGAGGAGAAGGACAAGAAGTTATAATTTTGGGAGATACAGGATCTGACCAGTCGCTAATAGTGAGAGATGAGCAAATATGCACTCTTTTTGATCTGTTACCGAGAGTGTGGTAATTTGTGGGATAGATGGACAGAAATTTAGCGTTCCCTATGCAAGATCAGGTTGGAGTGCCAACTTACGACTGGGGAAGTTACAGTGGGAGTGATTGAAAGAATGTCAGTTCCAGGAATTCAGTTTGTTCTTGGGAATGATTTGGCAGCGTCCAAGGTGGGAGTGACACCCCTGTTGTGGAGAAGCCCAAGGAAGACCAAGAAACTCAGGAGTTAAAACAGAAATATCCTGGTATTTTCCTAGACTGGGTGGTAACCAGATCCCAATAGCATAAGTCACAGCACAAAGTGAAAAGTAAAGAGAAAGGTGAAGGAACCGAGGTTCAGTTAGCAGATATGTAATCATGCAGGAAACGTCTGGGAGGCAGAGGGTCAGACAGAAGAGTTTAGTCCTGAAAGGCGAAGCAACTTGCAACAGCAAGACAAAACGATACAAGGTTAGAATGGTACGATGGCTCTGTGGCTATCACTGCTGCCTCACAGCACCAGGAACCCAAGTTTGATTCCAGCCTCGGGTGACTGTCTGTGTGGAATTTGCACATTCTCCCTGTGTCTGCATGGGTTTCCCCTGGATGCTCCAGTTTCCTCCCACAATCCAAGGATGGCAGTTTAGGTGAATTGGACATGCTAAATTGCCCCATAGTGTTCAGGGATGTGTAGGTTAGGTGCATTAGTGAGGGCTAAATGTAGGGGAATGGGTCTGGGTGGGATACTCTTCGGAGGGTCGGTGTGGGCTCGTTGGGCTGAAGGGCCTCTTTCTACACTGTAGGATTAAAAAAATATATATTTATGTGTGTGAATGCAAAGTCTGAAAAGGAGGCAGAAAATATTCTGGAGTGTTATTATCTGAAAGATAGAATCTTAAGGTGGAAATGGAGATCACGGCAGGTAGGTGCAGAGGAGAAATGGGCTGAAGTGCACTAGATTATGTTGCCGGTAGCATACAGACAGGAAGTGTTACTGGTAGCACATGAACTATCTGTAGGAGGTCACCTATGGGTATGAAAGACCCAGGCTAAGGTACAAAAACATTTTTATTAGCCTGGAATGCACAAGGATGTGGTTGACTTTTGCCGTACATGTCATACATGTCAAATGATAGGTAAGCCACAGGCAGTAATAAAACGAACACCTTTGTTGCCAATTCCTGCATTTGAAGAACCGTTCATGCGGGCTATAATTGATTACGTCCCCTCCCGAGAAGTAAAAGTGGAAACCAGTACTTGTTAATCATAATGGATGTGTCTACCAGATTTCCGGAGGCAATTCCATGACGGAGTATCAAGGCAAGAAGGGTAGTAGAGGAATTAGTAACTTTCTTCATACGGTATGGGCTACCCAGAGAAATTCTGTCGGACCAAGGGTCAAATTTTACTACTTGGCTGTTTAAGGAGGTTATGGATAGCTTCGGTATATGACACTTTAAATCCAGCATGTATCATCCTGAAGGAGAAAGTGAGGACTGCAAATGATGGAGATCAGAGCTGAAAATGTGTTGCTGGAAAAGTGCAGCAGGTCAGGCAGCATCCAAGGAGCAGGAGAATCGATGTTTCGGGAAGAGCCCTTCTTCAGGAATGGCTCATTCCTGAAGAAGGGCTCATGCCCGAAACGTCATTGTCCTGCTCCTTGGATGCTGTCTGACCTGCTGCGCTTTTCCAGCAACACATTTTCAGCTCTGTATCACCCTGAATCCCAGGGAGCTTTAGAGAGGTGTCATCAGACCTTGAAGATCATGTTGAGAGCACGCTGTCAAGACTACCCGAATGACTGGGATAAAGGTATCCCAATCATTTTGTTTACCATTAGACATGCCCCAAATGAATCTACGCAGTTTACTCCCTTTGAGTTAATATTTGGGCATGAAATGAGAAGCCCTTTGAAATTAATTAAAGAAAAATTGACAGGACCAAAGTCAGAGATCTCGCACTTGGATTATGTATTGGAGGTGAGGGAGTGATTAAATAGAGTAGGTGAGTTAGCTAAACAGCACCTAAAGAGGGCACAGTGTAGATTGAAGCAGATTGCAGATAAAATCTCTGAGGCTTGGACGTTTTCCCAAGGGGATAAGGTGATAGCACTGTTACCAGTGATAGGAGATCCCTTCAAAGCCAAGTTTAGTAGTCCCTATTAAATTGAGAAAAAGTTGAGTCAGGTGAACTATCTAGTAAAGATGCCAGATAGAAAAAAAAAGGTATGTCATTTGAACATATTGAAACCATTTTACACTAGAGAGGAAGAACTGGAGAAACAGTGTTAGTTACTGCCCCTCAGAGTGAGGAATCAAATCCAGATGATATGGATTTTGATGTGCTTCAAAATAGATTTTAAAAAATGAAGAAATCCTTGAGGAGTGGGATAGGTTGGTAAGCTATCTGTCTAAGGAGCATTGAACACAGTTGAAAGATTTGTTACTACAGTATAAGGACATATTTAAGAATTAGATGGGGAGGACTAATGCTATTGCACATGAAGCAGACGTGGGGAATACGGCTCAGATATAACAACACCCCTATTGGCTTAATCCTTTCAAAGCCAGACAGGTCCAGATGGAGGTGGAGGCCATGATCAATGAGCCAGAGCGAGTGGAGTTCACCGATTGTCTTCGTTCCCAAACCGGACTGGACTCAACGATTCTGCGTGGATTATCGGAAGGTCAACGTTGTTATGAAATCGGATTCATATCCAATTCCTAGATTGGAGGACTATATCAAGAAACTCGAGCAAGCCAGTTACATCACCAAGTTGGACCTAATACGTGGTTACTCACAGATACCTTTATCAGAGTCGGCGAAAGAAATTTATGAGTTTGTAACTTCTGAGTTTGGACTATATCAGTTTAAAGTGATGCCCTTTGGAATGAAGAGTGCCCCTGCCACATTCCAAAGACTCATGAGTAGAGTTGTGGCTGGGTTAACAAACTGGGCAGTCTATTTGGATGATGTATGATCTTTACTAAGTCCTGGAAAGATCACATAGTACAATTGGCAGAGCTCTTTGAATGACTACGAGAAGCAAAACTGGTGATAAACTTAAATAAAATGGAATTCGCAAAAGCAGAGGTGATATTCTTGGGACAGAACATTGGTCATGGAAAGTTGACCCCAAGGAATGCAAGCCAAAGGCTCTCGAGTAACCTCCATGACCAACCTCGAAGAAAGAGGTGCTTCGATTCTTAGGACTCAGTGGATTCTATTGGAAGTTTGTTCCAAACTTTAGCAGTGTCGTGGCACATATCCAAGGATAGTAGCCTCTATTACTTTGATTTGCCTGGCTTACCTCCCAAGGAGCCCCATCACCCCCAGATCGAAAAGCTAACTTGCTTTGCCAGTTTTCCTGTGTTTGATCTGTGGACCTCGGAGATGTCCCATCTCTGAGCTCCCAAGAAATGAAAATCAGGGCATCAGTCTCAGCTGGGTATCTTTGTAATACTTTGTACAGAGAACAGTCATTTCTCCATAGAGAGTACAGACAATTAACTTTGCTATTGTACATTTGCTCTTACAGATCTCCTACAAACTATATATAAGCTAAGTGAAATAAACTGTAGGACAAGGAAATGGAATTGCAATCAGCAAGGGCTATAGGCATGTTGCTGACAATTTGTTATGGAACACTGCAGTCAGAAAATGTTAATGAAATAAGAATGACAAATAAATTGGGTTTCATTCATGTAATATGAATTTATAAATACTTAACACCAATTTGGCATTGTAAATGAAATATAGTATAGCCTTTTTATTCAGAATGAATTCCCATGTTGCTGTTTCACTCACTTGCTGTAATTTAAAATGAAAGGCTGCAAGAACCCCAAAAGAATTGGTCAAGACAATAAATGCTCACCGGGCCAGCAATATTCATAACTCAAGAACAATTAATTACATAAATAAAGACAGTGAAGTGTAAGAGGTCATTTTGAGATAATATTATAAGCTTTGATAATAATAACAAGACCAAATTACAGGAATTACATGATTGCTCATGGTTGGATTACATGTTTTACCTTAAAGAACAATTTTCTGACTTTTCTATCCTCATTGGGAACCTTATCCTTTAACAATACAGACTGAAAATTCAGGTCCATATATGATTCTCAAGCTATTTTAAAAAATACAAATGCAGTGTGCTCTGAACTCTCTTAAGTATACTTTCAAAGATTAAGCTTTCTTGTTCAGATTGTGAAATTAGAAAATTACTTCTTCGTTATAGTGGTTAGCACTGCTGCCTCACAGCGCCAAAGACCCGGGTTCAATTCCTGCCTCCGGCAACTGTCTGTGTGGAGTTTGCACATTCTCCCCGTGTCTGCGTGGGTTTCCTCCGGGTGCTCCGGTTTCCTCCCACAGTCCAAAAATGTGCAGGTTAGCTGATTTGGCCATGCTAAATTGCCCATAGTGGTAGATGTAGGGGAATGGGTCTGGGTGGGTTGTCTTCGGCGGATCGGTGTGGACTTGTTGGGCCGAAGGACCTGTTTCCACACTGTAAGTCATCTAATCTAATCTAGTCTTACCTGTTATTTAGTATGATATATTGATCTTAGGATTTCTTACCATTTAATACTATATCCTGAAAAATACCATGCACTTCTATGACACAATTACTGTAAGATTATCAAAAAATCATTTACAATAGAATACAATGAAATTTCCAGTGCATTCATCATTTAAAGAATCATTCAAATGAGATGTCTTATATTGTCTATCTATCTGTTGTTGATTTCACTCAACTTAACGAAGCACCATATCATAAGTGATATATCTGCATAAGTGATATATCTGCAATTATAGGTAAAGTACTTGTACTTTTTAAACATTATTTATTCACTTCTAATCCCTCTGATTACTATTATCAAAATCTGTGGATATGTTCAGTGTTCTACAATATAAGTCACAGCAACAATTAGTAACACTTACCACATCAGTAATCCTTAACAGCCATGTACCCACTGGATCCTCTCCCCAGGTATGCACTGACATAAAGGCCCAGTTCTTAAAACCATTTGGTGATGAGTCCCTTTCACGCTCCGCTAAGAGCACAGTGTTGGTTCCTGTGGTCAACAAAACAGGGTACTGTTACGGACTGTCTGGGCTGAAGTTTTGGGTCCTGCCAAATTGGGAACAGAGGCAGCTGAGTTACAAATTCATGAAACTGATCAGTATCTTGTTTCCCAAATAAATTTGCAGCATAGCCATTTTGGCAATGTGCTTTAGGGCTTGGCAAAGCCACATAGGAATCTCAGCTCCATGTTCCTCTTTCCCTGCCTTATCAAGAATCTATCCAGCTCCACTTCAAATTTCCTACTTCCAGCCCCTTTTGAGGAAGAGATTTCACCTTTTCTCTGTCTTAAATGGGCAACTGCTTCTTTTGAAATAGTGATACTGACTTTTAGATTCTCTACAAAGAAACAACATCCTTTCCACAGCTAACTTTGTCAAGACCACTTGGGATCCTTTTCACTCAAGTTCCCTCTGAGTCTTCTAAACTCTTTGTAAACGTTGACTGTTCAACCGTTCCTCAAAGGACAGCCCACTCATTCCAATTATGAGTCCAGTAAACCTCTGGTCACCAACAATTGTTCATATTTCCTTAAATAAGGAGACCAATAATGTACAGAGCACACCAGATATGGTCTCACTTGTGTCCGGTATAACTAAAACATAACTTCCAGTACTTTAATATGTATGTAAAGATTGTGACTATTCATTTGTGTGCTTTCTTTAAAAGAAATTATGGTCTGAAATAAAAATGACTTGTTTTAAACCAAACATTTTTAAGAATTGCTGCATGTTTTGAAAAGAGCTGAGGAGCTCTGTATACAGATGGGTAGCAACATGAAGTTGATTGATTCTTAGATCAGTGACCAGTTGTTAATGACAAAAGCCTTTGGCCTCCAGTAACCATGTGATTGATTCTTAATTAACTAAACAATGTATGGTTGGGAACAAGAGAGAGAAGAGTGATTTGATCTCCATCAGCACAAAAGCTGTTCTCTGCTGTCCAAACCCATTTTAAACTTGAAGGAAACCAGTTCATCTCTCTTTCAGCAATTGGTGTAAGTGGTGACTTTGAACTATTAAGTCAGGGATGTTTTATAAGTGAACCAGCATCTGGAAAAAGATGATTGAAAAGTGACCAGGGTATAAAATATGAGAATCATCTTAGAAATCCTTGAATAGAAGTCACTGAACATGCTTCCAGATTTCCTTCACCCAAAACCTACGTTTCCCTGTCTGTTTGTCTGTCTACGTGTGTAAGGGGTTAGAGTTTTAATTAGTAGTGTTATATGCCAACAGTTTTAACCTGTATATCTCTAGCTAGAATCTAATTACTGGCAATAAAATGTAATTCCTGTTCAGTATAGAAATCTGGTCTGTACTTTCTAGCCAGCTGAGTTTGAAAATCAAATAAATTGGGGAGTTTTGTTATTTTAAATCGAGAACTTTTGTGACAACAGCGGAAGTAGAGGGGACTGATTTCCAGTCCATTCTCTAGTGAGTTGTGATGAGTATTTAATTCCCCTCATAGTAAATGATAACATTTCATTCACTTTCTTAATTACTTACTGCACCTGGAAACGAGACTTTGCTGTTCATGTATAATGACATGGAAGATATAGACTGTAGGGAAATAGATGGTGACATCATGCAAAATGTCCAGATTACAGAGGAGGAAGTGCTGGATGTCTTGAAACGCGTAAAGGTGGATAAATCCCCAGGACCTGATCAGGTGTACCCTAGAAGCTAGAGAAGTGATTGCTGGGCCTCTTGCTGAGAACATTTGATTCATAGTCACAGGTGAGGTGCTGGAAGACTGGAGGTTGGCAAATGTGGTGCCACTGTTTAAGAAGGGTGGTAAGGACAAGCCAGGGAACTATAAACTGATGAACCTGACCTCGGTGGTGGGCAAGTTGTTGGAGGGAATCCTGGGGGACAGAATGTACATGTATTTGGAAAGGCAAGGACTGATTAGGGATAGTCAACATGACTGTGCGTGGGAAATCGTGTCTCACAAACTTGCTTGAGTTTTTTGAAGAAGTAACATAGACGATTGATGAGGGCAGAGCAGTAGATGTGATCTATATGGACTTCAGTAAGGCGTTCGATAAGGTTCCCCATAGGAGACTCATTAGCAAGGTTAAATCTCATGGAATAAAGGGAGAACTAGCCATTTGGATACAGAACTGGCTCAAAGATAGAAGACAGAGGATGGTGGTGGAGGTTGTTTTTCAGACTGGAGGCCTGTGACCAGTGGAGTGCTGGGTCCTCTACTTTTTGTCATTTACATAAATGATTTGGATGCGAGCATAAGACATACAGTTAGTAAGTTTGCAGATGACACCAAAATTGGAGGTGTAGTGGACACCAAAGAGGGTTACCTCAGATTTCAACAGGATCTTGATCAGATGGGCCAATGGGCTGAGAAGTGGCAGATGGAGTTTAATTCAGTTAAATGAGAGGTGCTGCATTTTGGGAAAGCAAATCTTAGCAGGACTTAATGGTAAGGTCCTAGGGAGTGTTGCTGAACAAAGAGACCTTTGGAGTGCAGGTTCATAGCTCCTTGAAAGTGGAGTTGCGGGTAGA
>NC_057711.1:52789628-52837894 GCF_004010195.1 Chiloscyllium plagiosum
GTTGTGGTTCTGTTCGCCGAGCTGGGAATTTGTGTTGCAGACGTTTCGTCCCCTGTCTAGGTGACATCCTCAGTGCTTGGGAGCCTCCTGTGAAGCGCTTCTGTGATGTTTCCTCCGGCATTTATACAGGTTTGTATCTGCCGCTTCCGGTTGTCAGTTCCAGCTGTCCGTTGCAGTGGTTGGTATATTGGGTCCAGGTCGATGTGCTTATTGATTGAATCTGTGGATGAGTGCCATGCCTCTAGGAATTCCCTGGCTGTTCTCTGTTTGGCTTGTTCTATAATAATAGTGTTGTCCCAGTCGAACTCATGTTGCTTGTCATCTGAGTGTGTGGCTACTAAGGATAGCTGGTCATGTCGTTTCGTGGCTAGTTGGTGTTCATGGATGCAGACTGTTAGCTGTCTTCCTGTTTGTCCTATGTAGTGTTTTGTGCAGTTCTTGCATGGATGAACGCCAACTAGCCACAAAATGACATGACCAGCTATCCTTAGTAGCCACACACTCAGATGACAAGCAACATGAGTTCGACTGGGACAACACTATTATTATAGAACAAGCCAAACAGAGAACAGCCAGGGAATTCTGGTCTCCTTCCTATCGGAAAGATGTTGTGAAACTTGAAAGGGTTGAGAAAAGATTTACAAGGATGTTGCCAGGAGGGTTTGAGCTATAGGGAGAGACTGAACAGACTGGGGCTGTTTTCCCTGGAGCATCGGAGGCTGAGGGGTGACCTTATAGATGTTCACAAAATTGAGGGGCATGGATAGGGTAAATAGGCAAACTCTTTTTCATGGGGTCGGGGAGTCCAAAACTAGAGGGCATAGGTTTAGGGTGAGAGGGGAAAGATATAAAAGAGACCTAAGGGGCAACTTTTTCACGCAGAGGGTGGTACGTTTATGGAATGAGCTGCCAGATGACATGGTGGAGGCTGGTACAACTGCAACATTTAAGAGGCATTTGGATGGGTATATGAATAGAAAGGGTTTGGAGGGATATGGGCTGGGTGCTGGCAGGTGGGACTAGATTGGGTGGGATATCTGGTCGGCATGGACGGGTTGGACCGAATGGTCTGTTTTCATGCTGTACATCTCTATGACTCTAGGATTCTATCACATCCAGATCCCTCTGCATCGCAGAGCTCGGCAATCCCTCACCATTAGATAATGCTAGAGGCATAGCACTCATCCACAGATTCAATCAATAAGCACATCGACCTGGACCCAATATACCGACAACTGCAACGGACAGCTGGAACTGACAACCGGAAGCGGCAGATTCAAACCACTACAAATGCCGGAGGAAAGATCACAGAAGCGCTTCACAGGAGGCTCCCAAGCACTGAGAATGTCACCTAGATAGGGGATGAAACATCTGCAACAAAAATTCCCAGCTCGGCAAACAGAACCACAACCTCAGAGGAAGACCACGATTTCAGGCCCCAGAATGCAGGTAAGCAGGACAGTTTCACTTGGGACAGCTAAACAGTCACCAGCAAAGAGCAGAGCAGGACAGTTTAAAGGAAAGGAGCCCTCTCTGTTGAGAAGATCATTCTACTGAACACAAATAGTGAGGGCTGCAATACACTCCGATGGGGAGCATTGAGGTTCCAGAACACAAAATCCTAAACTTAGATAAAATCCATTTTCAGTGCGTAGTAATACAATATCAGACGTACTGTGTCAACATTGAACACTCCTGATGCATAACCAGATGCAAAGCTAAACTCTTCATATTTCATCCTTCACCACAGGTTCAGAATATCCATTTCAGTTATGCACATCCTGTGTAGAATATAAAGTTGACTTACCTGCAGGAGATACCAGAGTGATGTGAAGGTCTCCTCTCCGAGTATATTCAATTGTGGCCTCCAGCTGGACATGTTCCAAAGCTTTAATATTATTGCCTTGCCCTTCACAAGCTTTGGTGGGGATTTCTATAGTAACCTCTCCACCAGCTTTCAAAGCCCTGCAGAAATGTATTAAATGGTTGACTTAAGACAATAATCAACAGATGAGATCCATGATTCATGCTGCGTGTCCATCATTTATTTTCCCTGAAGCATTTCCTAAAACTGAATTATTGGATGCAACTTAATAGGTATGTAATGTAAGTTAATGAAATAGAAAACAAGGTTTTCCATCACAAATTTTAATAAAAGTGCAATTTCTCTCAGTGAGAATCTGTTGATATAACATTTAATCTTTTCAGCAGCTGAACCAAAACAACTGGTATTTGACCATTTTAAGCCATGGTAAGAGGTTAAAGGATTATCAAACTATTTGATATCCATCGCTTACACATCTTTATTTTCAAGAGGTTTCAAACAATTTATATAATTAAAATAGTGAATTTAAAACACAAAATAATTATTCTTTAAAGCTGTGAAAGTACTCCAGATCCCTGTATTTAAATAGGCTTATTTGGTCAATACTGACAGCTCCAATATTAACCTGGAGTTTGACTAAATGTATTAATTTTGTTTTGGAATTGGCCAAGCAAGAAGGGACTTCAAGCACAAATTATCTGCCACCTAAACTGAATTTCTGCAATCAATAATGCTCGTTTAATAAAAACATTGTGCTAGAAACTGGCTATGTCCCCAGATTAAAACCAGATTAGCAAGTTTCTGTTAATTATATCCATTTGAGATCTTCCAAGAAAGGTTACAAAATGAAGCTTTTTTTTAGGTGCTAGGGCACTAATAGGCACATTTTGAAAGCTTTTAGCAACTTTTTAAAAAAGAAGATTCCAAGAACTTGATTATTGTACACCAACAGATCAAGCAAATGGTTTTATGTAGTATTTTTCAAGTCATTTTCAAATTTTTAAAAACAGGTACTCATAGATAGTGTCTGAGATCATCGCATGTAAATAATTACAGAATCACAGAATTGATTTGGAGCAGAAGAAGATCATTCAGTACACCATATCTGGACTAGCTCTTTCTATGTGCATAATGACCTAGTGGTCTTTGCCTGTACATTTTTACTATTTCAATAATCATATAGTGCTCTCTCTTAATTGAATCTGTCTCCATCACACTTCCAGACAGTGCATTCTTGACCTAAACCATTTGCTTTATGAAAAATTCTTACCTTTCTCATTTCTTTTGAAAATTATTTTTAGTCTGTGTCCTCTCATTTTTGACCTTTTTACAAATGGAAACTGTTTTCCAATGTCTGCTCTATGCAGACCTCTCATGATTTTGAAAACATTGATCAAATCTTCTCTTAGCTTTCTCCTCTCCAAGGAAAATAGTTCCAACATCTCCAGTCTATCTTTGTAACTGAAGTCTCTAATCACAGGAGCCATTCTCATAAAGCACGTCTGCATTCTCTGTAATATTCACATCCTTCAGAAAGTGTAGTGCACAATATTGCATGCAATACGACAGCTGAGATCTAAGTCGTGACTTATGCACATTCAGCATAATCTCCATTCTATTGTACTCTATGCAACTAATAATAAATCCTAGGTTACTGCATGATTTATTAATTGCTGTCTCTGACTGTCCAGCTACATTTATTGACTTATGATAATACCTATCTAGGTCTCTCTGCTCCTACATGCTGTTTGTAGTAGTATCCTTTATTATATACACACTATCTTCTTTCTATCTTACACTTCTCCACACTGAATTTCTTCTGTACTATCCATCCATTCCACCAACCTGTCCAATGTCCTTTTTTATTTCAACACTGTCCTCCTCATAGTGTACAATGCTTACAAGAATTGTAACATCACAAACTTTCAAATTGTCCTTTCTCTTAAAAGATGTTCAATGCCACAATGTGAGTTTGGGTTTCAGACAAAGTGGTTGAACTGAAGATGACGTTTTCTTATATTAATTCTCCAGAAAAAGAGTGACGTAGTTCATCCACGGATCATTTTTCTTCTTCAAAAGAAATTCATTCTCTTTCAATGCTGACCTGTCCTTCAAAGTTTTGTTCAAAGACGTTAGTTCATACTATTTGGGTTTGGAATGATTAGGTTTGTTGCTTGGTATGTATGCTTTGTGTCCCTTTAGTCTGCAGCACATCTTCAAGAAGTAACTTCTTTTGCTACAAGAGCAAGGTGCTAGGAGAAGACTGGAGAGTGCCGTTTTTGCTGGTGTTTTAGAACCACATTAGTGACAAAATACTGTTGTATTAGCATTTTGTGTTGATGTTGCCATATGTGGTACAGTATTCAAATGAAGGTCTGTTTCCTCTGGTTAACTGGTCTATTGTGCTTTAAGTCATAAACCCACTGTAAATTATTCTGAATTAAATGGAACTTTTGCTGTACAATGCTTCTTGAACAATTTTCTGGATCACGAAAAGCTGTATCAACAATTTCTTGAAAAAATAGATTTTTAAAAATTCTTCTGTATCTATTGCTATTTGAAGTGCTCATTCTAGAATTAGATCATCTCTCAACTGAAGTTCAGAGATTGAATTATCTCAGAGACTAATGGCAATTCTGTCACAAATGACCTCTTGTTGTATGAGCCTGACATTTTGAAGACATTTGAAGTTGTTGATTATTTTCTTGATTTGAAAGAATATTGTTGGTATTTTGATGTGCTTGGACTGATATTCATCTTATTGTCTGTGATATTCTTAGCTGAGTAATATCATTGTAGTAAAGATGTTGTTGTAGTACTAAAACTGAAAGCTTTTCACAATTATGCTGCTTTAAATGATGTTTGCCTTATAAAGTTTCTTTTCCCTTTACCAAACTGGTGTCTTCATTCAGATGAATGAAGATATTTCTTTTCCAAGATTGGTGAAGGATTTCTTGAGAATCTTTGGGTAGAACTTTCTCAAAACACCTTCAACTCAATAAGATTACGAGACTATTGAGTAAGATTTTAGATTGTATAAAGATGGCAACCAATTTTTTGACTCTAAATAAAGCTGTTGTGATATCATTTTAGCCGATTGTTTTTCAGTCTCAGTTGTAAATTTGCATTGGATTTGACACGTAATTAGATTTGCTCTTTACCTGATTTTGCACATTTTAATTATTAATAAAATTAATAAAACATCGTTTTTGAATAAAACTTGATGTTGTCAATCAAATGATTGAACTAATTAAAAACATTAATTTCACATCAGGGCTCTGATACTTTAAATTGCAGTAACAATTTTTATGCTAGATTTTTCTTTTCCTTTTTCAATGAGTTAAGCCCGTATTCAAGGAATTACCATATTTTACTGTTGTTAGCTTTGTCATCAATTAAATAGTGCATGCATTTATTAACTGTTAGAAAACGTAACTGCATTCCTCAGACTAGTTTAGCAAGTCAAACCATACCTCTGTGTTCCTTCCCTTAACAAATCAAATCTGCTCTGTATAGATAATAAAAGGCTTCCTTACATGGATTCCAAATTCAGAATTCTTCACATAGCTGCTAATAGTTTTTTAAAAAAAATTTAAAGTTTTTTGTTCAGCTATGACTGGCTGTAATTTTTGTTTTGACACTTAACAGTGCTCTGATGGCTCCTCTGTGGGAGTTTTCTGTTCAGAGATGTTTCCCTCACAACAGCAGTATGGCTGCTGTCTGCTAGTTGGTCTTAAAGCTGTATCAACAATTTCTTGAAAAAATAGATTTTTAAAAATTCTTCTCTCCAAATAATCTCAGATTTTGTTCCTTGATTTTCACTGCTGCCATAATTTTCCAGGTAGCGAATCCTGTGACTGTTCTACCTTTATCATGTGGTTGGATGTCACATTGAGCATTAAAGTTTGAAACAGATTGGGTCAAGGAAACGTTGAAGTCAAGAATTATTTTCAAACTTAAAATTTATAGTCATGTTATTTATTATGCATTAATACTAAACACCATAAATACTATATTAAAAAGTTATATCAAGAGCTAAATGTTAGGCAACAATTGTTTTCTTTGCGTTCAAGCCAATATTGAAGTCTGGTTTGGTTTAGACTTGTGGGGGGTTCTAATTTTCCCCTCACTGTGTGATTTATAGTCAATGATGTGCTACTCCATTACATCATTTCCAGTGATGCACAATGTTCCACATTCCCAGATCTTGGTCATTAATAGAAATTAGAAGAACCAGGGTACCCAGTAATGCAGTAATGCCTTGGGACTACCACTACAAACCTTACCAATTTTTTTCTCATAAAGCTGCTGTTTGATATTGTACAATATAACTTTTGGGAATTAAAACACATCTCATTAACAGCATTTTCTTCATTATACTTTGCTGTTGACTCTTCAAAGAGATTCAGTAAGTTGGTTCAAGATAATTTTCCTTAATAAAGCCGTGCTGCCTCCCTCTTGTTGAATCACATTTTTCAAGGTGGCTTTTATTTCAATCCAGCATTATTATTTCTGTAAGTTGCCCCACTATCAAAGTTAAACTGAGGGGTCTGCAATTGTTAGGCTTATCCTGAGAAATGCATATCAACAAGGGTGTGATGTTTGGAATTTTCCAGTTCTCTGGCGCCATCCCTGAGTCAAAGGAGGACTGGAAAATTATTGCCAGTACTTCTGCAATTTTTATTCTCCCTTCTTTCAGCACACATGGATGCATCCCTTCTGATCCAGGTGACTTATCAACTATAAATACCAACTTATCAATATTTCCTCCTTATCATTTTTTAACCCTTCTAATGACTATGTTTCCTACTTTGTTACAATAGCCCAGGTAACATCAAGCCAGGAGACCAACCTGGTTCAATGGAGAGTGCAGACGAGCATATAGGGAGTAGCAGGCACACTCTAAAGTGAGGTGTCAACCTCTTGAAGCCAAATAATGGAAGAAGCCAGTAATAGAGAGAGCTAATCTGTTCCACCTCCAATGGATCAGATCTAAGCTCTGCAGTCTTGCACATCCAGTCATGAATGGTAGTGGACAATTAACAACTCTCAGGATTCACAAGTATCCTCTTTTTTAATGATGGTAAAGTCTGTACATCAGTACAAAACATAAGAGTGAAGTATTTGCGATAATCTTCAGGGAAAACTGTCCAATGGATGATTAATCTCAGCCTAAACCAGAGGTCCCCAGAATCATAGTTGCTGGTTTTCAGCCAATTTGATTCGCTCTACATAAGAAATGGTTGGAAGCACTGGATGCTACAAAGGTGATCAGCCCTGATAACTGTTGCACTGAAGACTTGTGCTTGAGGATGTGGTATAACCATAAACCAGGCTATTCGTGTATAACTAAAACATTGGCATCTACCCAGCAATGTAGTAAATTGCCTCGGTCCAGTAAACAAAAACAGGACAAATCCAACCCAGCCAATTACTGTCCCAGCAGTCTATTCACCCTTGACATTCAATGCCATTTGGAATCCTGTACTGTCAATATCCTGGGGTTGTCACAGTCTAGAAACTGATCTGGACTCAGCATATTAGTGCTGCAGCTACATGAGCAGGTCGGAGGCTAGGAACACCACAGAGAGTAACACATTTCCTGATTTCCTAAAACTGTACACCATGTATAAGGAGTGTGATGGAATACTTCCCACTTGTCTGGATTGGTACATCTCCAAAACTACTCAAGCTTGACACCATCCAGGCAAAAAGCAATCCGCTGGATTGGCACTACATCCACAAACATTTAGCCCCTCCACCCTGAAGCACAGTAGCAACAGTGTGCATGACTTACAAAATGCAGTGCTGAAATTTACCAAGCTTCTTTAGACACCACCTTTAAAATCCAAGAAGACTATCATCTTGAAGGACAAGGACAGCAGCTATATGGAAACAGCACCACCTGCAAGTTGCCCTCCAAACCTCCTTAGTGTCCCAGAGTCAAAATCCTGGAAATCCCTCCCAAACATCATTGTGGCTCTACCTATACCAAGTGAACTGCAGCAGATCAGGAAGATAGCTCACCATCACCTTCTCCAGGAATAGACAATAAAAGCTGACCCAGCCAGTAACACCCGCATCTCATGTATGAATTAAGAAAAAATGTACTTTCCTGTTAAAGACAGATGCAAATATTTATCTGACACATTAGTCATACTCTCTGCTTCCATGCATAAATCTCATTTTTGGTGCCAAATTGACTATTTCTCCTTTTTATCACTATGTTATTTTTTAAGTTCTTATTGAAAACTTTGACATTCCCTTTAGTCTTAGCTGCCATCCTTATTCATGATCACTCTTTGACTCTCGATTATATTTTCTACCCGACAATCTCAGAGCAGACATTTCCTTCTTTGTCTTATTTGTTGTTTCCTCTTTCATCCAATGAGTTCTGAATTTGTTTGCTCTACTTTTCCCTTTTGAGGGACTATACTTTGACTCTGTCTGAAAGATTTTTTCTTTGAAAGTAGCTCATTATTCAACTACAGCTTTTCCCACCAATCATTGGTTCCAGTCGATTCAACCCAGCTCCTATGTCCATTGAAGTTAGCTGTCCCAGTTAATTCTTCTTACTCTGGATTAGCAACTGTTCTTTTTCCATCAAATTGTTGCATGAATATTTCTCCTGCACACAATCCAAAAATCCTTGTCCCTCTCTTTCCTTTAAACGAACTATCCTAGACTACATTCAGGTAGGTAACCTATACCACCCCACCCGCCCCCGCTATACACACCCAACACCCCAACCCCGTACCTAATCAATAACGCTTGCAGGTTTCACTATTTCTTTGCAGATTCTTTCCTCTTTCCTTCCAATTGGTTGGTGATCAGTGGACTACTCCGAGCAACATAATTGCATCCTTCTTGTACTTCAGCTGTTAACAAAACCAATTCTGGCCTTGAATCCTCTGAGGCACCCTCTTTCTGCAGGACTGCAACACACTCCTTACACAATACTGCAATCTCCTTTTGTGGGTGGCACGGTGGCACAGTGGTTAGCACTGCTGCCTCACAGCGCCTGAGACCCGGGTTCAATTCCCGCCTCAGGCGACTGACTGTGTGGAGTTTGCACGTTCTCCCCGTGTCTGCGTGGGTTTCCTCCGGGTGCTCCGGTTTCCTCCCACAGTCCAAAGATGTGCAGGTCAGGTGAATTGGCCATGCTAAATTGTCCGTAGTGTTAAGTAAGGGGTAAATGCAGGGGTATGGGTGGGTTGTGCTTCGGAGGGTCGGTGTGGACTTGTTGGGCCGAAGGGCCTGTTTCCACACTGTAATGTAATCTAATCTTAACTTTTTTGAACATCCAGTAATCAGGAATACTTTGTGCCCAATCCCACACTTTCTTTAGCCAGATCTATTCAATCACCATGGCATAATACCATATGGGAATCTGTACCTGTAACTCACTAAGTTTACTTACTCTACTCCACACATTTGCAACCATGCAGTGTATCCCTCATTTAAAACATTTTTTTTCCCCTTTCTGCTCATCTACTTATTCATGTAGTGTTCTCTCTTTTAGTGGTATCAGTCTCTCCCAGAGTTTGGTGAACCCTAACATTTCTCTTTAGTATTCTCTCCTGTTCCCTCACTCCTTTTGATTTACTCCTTTTCCCTAACAGCAGCACCAGCAAAATGGCACTTAATTAGAGTAGTCTCAATTCTGTTTAGACACTATTTTTTCAGCATGTACAGGTGCTGCCTCACTGACGGCCAAATCCATGCCCCAGGAATTCAGTCAAAAGTCAAACGCCACCAGGTTATAGTCCAACAGGTCTATTTGAAATTGCAAGCTTTTGGTGACAGATTTGAAGCAGGACCTCACACCCAAAGTGTATTGTATAACCTCAGATGTCCCCTATTGTACCTTGATTAACTCTTTAATTATCTATGGGCAAAGACTATGGAATCCGGATTTTGCAATTCAATCAGTAGTCTGCCTCCTAAACGATTCAACAAGGACAGCTAGTTTTAAAGTTGTTAAATTTTTGCTCGTAAGTATTGTGTCTTGTACCTCTTTACCATACCATGTCTGAGGAAAGAGCTGAGCTTCAAAGACTTACAATTTCAAACAAACCTGTTGGACAATAACCTGGTGTTGTTTGATTTTTGACCTTATCCACCACAGTCTGACTCCGGCATTTCCGCATAAGGAGTTTGATACGTTCCCTCCTGCACCAACTTTCCAGCCACGTAATCATCTGTCTTATCTCCTTACATTTTTGTACTCACTTGTGCATGGTATACAAAGTAATCCACATTTGGTACTAATAATGCTTAGCTTTGGCTTTCAACTTCTTAAATTTCTGTGTTTCATCTGAAGCCAAGTCTTAAGTCAAAATCGAAAAATTCTAAATGTTAAACTCTCTGATCTCTGATAGAATAGAAGGCATAAGAGATCAAATGCCAAAACAGATGATACTGATAAGGCAAGAAGAGATGGTTTGGCACAAATAGAAAAATAAAAGATGGGTCAAGAGGAGATGAAAATGCTTAGTGCAAAATTATCAGAAACAGCTGCCATCCAAAAGTATGGTTTAGATCTGAAATTGTTGAGCTAAAAGTTGCGTTCAGAAAGTTGTAAAATGTGTAATCAAAAGTCAATTGTCTGTTTCTCCAACTTATACTGAACAGCATTGGAACAGCATCAAAGGTCAATGACAGAGACAGGTCGAGGAAATGGGGTGGAGAATTAAAATGGCAGGCAACTGGAATTTCAGGGTCACACTGACTGGAGGTGTTCAGCAAGATGGTTACACAATCCATGTTCCATCTCCCAGGTTTAGAAGAGATAACTACATTACAAGTGAATACAATGTACTTCATTAAATAAAGTCCAAGTAAATCACTATTTCTCCTGGAAAGAGTGGTTAAGGTCCTTAATGTCATGAAGGGAGGAATTAAAAGGACAGACATTGTATCAGTTAAACTAGTTTGAGAAGATCCAGTGGAAAGCAGAGGGGGCAATGCAATTGACTGAGATGTGGACCAAGGTATCAGAGCAGAAAAAGTCCCTTCTGAATACTGAAAAGTGAAAGGAAGATACCCTTGGTGGGACTATCACTCTGGAGTTGGCGGAAGTGGCAGAGTTAAGAAGAATGTCCAAAAGACATTTAGTATTCAAACTGGAAGCAAAAGTCAGAGTGATGTGCTGAAGTGAAATTAAAAGGGTGAAACTTTGGAGAAAGTTTCCAATGTGCTTTGACTTCAAGCCTGTTTCCTTCAAATATCAGGTATTCTGATGGGAACCTGTATCTCTCCAAGCTACAGCTGCATTTTTATATGAAACTTCCTTTGCCCTATTCCTTTCCCCACTTCATCCAATATATTGATGACTGTCTCAGTATCATTTTGTTCTGATTTGGAGATGCTGGTGTTGGACTGAGGTGTACAAAGTTAAAAATCACACAACATCAGGTTATAGTCCAACAGGTTTAATTGGAAGCACTAGCTTTCGGAGCACTGCTCCTTCATGAGGTGGTTGTTAGTTGTTCTTGCCCACAAAACTGGAAAATTTAGTCAACTTTGTTTTGACTTTCAACCCTTCCTTTGACCATCTCCAACTCTTCTTTTCCATTAATTGACATCTCTATTTCTATTTCTGGAAGTAGACGTTAAAAACCACATTCACAATAAACCCACTGGCTATCCCAGTTAAATTGACTATACTTATATCCGACTTGTTTGCAGTAAAGACCCCATTGTATTATCTTAGTTACTTCACCTCCATCACCTTTTTTCTGGAAATGCTACTTGTGGTTCAGATATGTTTTCCTTTTCCATCACTGTCCTTAAATGTGTCCATCCCATTTTCCCATCCTTCTGCTTTCATGCCTTCTCCTCTGAATCAGTTTTGTTTGTGGAATACCTCAGTTCAGTGCACAATCTTGGCTGCCAATTTCCGGTCACCTTCCATTTTAATTTTCCTCTCCAGTTCCACTCTGACCTCTTTGTCTGTGATATTGTTCCATTGAAACTCAATGTGAGCCCCAGGAACACCACCTCAATCCTCAATTAGACTATTTACAGCCCTCCATACTCGGCTGTAATTTTGATGATTCCTGATCATACCCTCTGCTGTCACTTTTCTTTTTGGACAGTTGCTATAGATAATGGTTCTATCATTTCTTTTCCCAACTCCTCTCTTCTAGACCTAAACCCAACTTTTGTTTCTTTAATCATTCCATTACCATTAATCTTTTGCCTGCTACCTTCAATCTTTTCATTATCTTGGGTCAGGTTTTCACCAGAAATATGGGTAGATGAAGATTTCCCAGCTTGTTGCACTAACCCTTGGAAACATTGCCATTGTGTTTTCACTCCAGGAGTATGAGGGGTCATTGGGTGGGGTACGGAGGTGGAGTGGAATACATGTGTAACATCTGTTTAAATTACTTTCAAATGGTTCCTGCAATCAATGACACCTTTGAGGACTGTGAACCAGAAATTTTTAAGAATCTGACTCAATTCCATAAAACTTGTTGAGGGCAGGAAGATTTCTACCTCCCACAATGAAATTGGCCACATCAGGAGCACAGAACCTACACCCTTTACACATACCAGCGGAAATTACAGGCGCCCTGCAATAGTACCATCCATGATTTTTAATGGCCCATGACATATCCCCAACTCCATAACAAATCTGGCCTTTAATCTTTCCTGTTTTCCTATCACACACATTCTCTTTCATGCTTTGCTCTATTCCCCTTTTCCCCCGCTTGTTTTTGCTTAGAACCTGTTGTGCCAGAATACAATCTGAACTGTTAACTTTGTTTCTTCTCCACAGCTGCTGCCTGATCTGTTGAATATTTCCAGCTGTTTCTGGTTTTATTTCAGACTTATAGCTTCTGCAGTATTTTCCTCTTACGTCTACTTATATCACTTGGTGTCAAAGTTTGTTTGAGATTGTTCCTGTAAGATACATTGTTATTGTTTTTGTTATTAGCACTTTCCTAAGCAGCTGAAAATGTGTTGCTGGAAAAGCACAGCAGGTCAGGCAGCATCCAAGGAACAGGAGAAACATCGATTCTCCTGTTCCTTGGATGCTGCCTGACCTGCTGCGCTTTTCTAGCAACACATTTTCAGCTCTGATCTCCAGCATCTGCAGTCCTCACTTTCTCCTTTCCTAAGCAGCTTCATTAAAATGAAAAGTTGGTTACCACATTTACAGGCAGAATCCTCCATATAATTAATTAATAATTAACAGAATTAAGGGCGGGTATCAAATGCTGTCCTTGCTAACAATATGCACATCCCATGAACATATTATAAAAGCAGCAGTCAATTATAATGAAGGTAACTTGGTTCCTGTTCATCTCTGAGAATTTTACTGTGAAATGGGAATGTGAGGAAACAGTGATCACAACTTTCACTTTTTCTAAGGGGATAAAATAGTTAGTATTGGATCAGCCATCTGTTAAGCTTTATTCAATTATGCCATTCCCCTTCACTGATAGTTAATCAAACTCCATTGTGATGTCATCTTGTCATGAGAGATTGAGTAGAGTTAATCATATTTTTAGGAATCTAGAAACAGAGAAAATTTTAAGAGAGCCAGAGAAAGTAAATGCTGTGAAGCTGTTTTCCTTCACTTTAGAGCATTGAACCAAGAGTCAGAGACTCAAAATAAACAAAAATCAGCTATTCAGTACTGAGATGTTGGGAAGTTTCTTTACTCAGAGGATTGTGAATCATTAGAATTCTCTACCACTGACTGCGTACTGTGCATCAATTCAAGGCTGTGATTGACAGATGTTTGGGCACCATGAAATAATAGGATAGTGTGAGAAAGGTGACTTATTGTAGAAGTGCAACCTCCATATTTTCATTACAGGAGCAATCTTGAGGAGAATCGCACACCCTGCTGCTAACTCTAATATTCTTAGATCCTCTATTGATGAGTGCAAACATCATAGCAATGCAATACAGTTAAATCACTTAACCTTTAATCAATAAAACAGCTAAAACCTATTCTCACTACTTAATTTTCCATTCCCATATCAGCCAACATTACGGACTTTCTCACTGATGTTATTAAATTGATTACTGATTGTTGTTGAATTGCAAGCACATTTTTGTACTGTGGACCTAAATTCACTACATACCAGTTTCAAACATTATTTACTTTACAATTAATTTACTTTACAATTCAAACCTTCAACAAGGAGGGATTTTCAATCTAATTAGACTTGTTTGGAATGAAATGGAGATTTAACAGATGGATGGATAATGTTTCAAGCTATTATGTAGGATACTATTACAGATCATTTTTAAAGGTAGATAACTGATCATAACCCTGATTTCTTTTCTCTCTCTCTCAGTAGCTATTAACAAATATCGATGAAAGATAAACACTTTGTCTGGGTTATAATCATGGCTGGGACAAAAATTATGATTGCTAAAATATAAACATGCCTAGTTGATTATTTACTTTATTTCCATACTTTTGCTCTCTGAATTGTAATTTAAATCTATTGGGTCACAATGTACAGTACCAATGTAGTAGAATAGATAGTCTGGAGCAGCATGTGAGGCTACTTCTTTATATTTTCCTCTAACATTTGAGTTTTATTGATGATTATCTGAACTCTTGAAAATCAGGATTATTAAACTTTGAAGTTAAGAATAAAGTATGGTAACTGAAAATATATTAAGTTTTATAACACTGAAATGTTAGGAATGCAATAAAACAATATAATTACTAACCTGGATTCAAAACTATTATCTTTGACAATGCATTGTTTCTTCTCTGGCACTCCCTTCCAGGTTTTAGGATCTGCCATATCAACCAACGCCTTGGCATTGAGCAAGCCAAACCCAAATCGACTGTTCACCATTAGGCCGGCTCCATTCTTTTTCCAGCCTAGGTTGTTGGCCAGTGGATCATATTCAGAAGTCCAGACAATTAAATGTTGCAATTCCCTCCAGGTAAGATTTGGGCTTTTGAAAAAGCAATAATATAACTTGCTAAGTCAGGCATTAATTAATTTTTAGTACCATTGTAAAAGAGCATTATTGTAACTTAAAGTTGTCCATTTTACCATGCTTCTATTAAGCCAACCTCTGCTCAGCACCTTTCTGCATCATTATTGATGGAATTTGCTGCTGATACAGACTCTATAATGCACAATATAGCTGCTATGTAGACCCAATTATATCTATCAAATTATATGCTACTCTTTTGAAGTTTTGTTTCAATTTATCAAGTGCTGTAAGCTTAGTATCCTCGTACATTAAGACATGGACTACAGAACAGTAAACAATATATCAAATTCTATTTTTATATATAGACAAAAAAGAGTTTTGTAACTAAAATTCAACATATATCATTGTTTCAAAACTTTAAAATAAGAATATCTTAACTATGCTTAAATGAACAATCAAGTTGCAATTCAACTCAGTCTACAGTTTAACCACATAAGTACAAAACTTTACCTTGTGTCTTGTTTATACGAATATGCAAATATTGCGACAAACATTACACAAATCAGTAACATTTTGATCTTAACCTGTAGTTATGATTTTGAGGTAGCTAACCATATGAAAATGAAAGCAGGCTAAGAGCTAAAGATTTCCTGCTTTCACACAGTTCATAGTAAAATTAAATGTAATGTACCACAGCTAACGTAATGGAAATTTCATTTCACCTTACTGCAATTATTAAAGCTAAGTATTATACACTAACACTTAATGTCCAGATAAAATGGGCAGCTAGTATATGGTATGGATGATGGCAGATTTAATACTGATAGCACCATTCTACCTCTAGGGGGGATAGTAATAGTCTCACTTGATGGAGCCAGTCAATGCCTAGCACTTCTATGGCATGAATATTTTTACTTCATTCTTTCATTGGCATTTTTGCCTCTCCCTAATTGACCTTGAGTGACATGCTAGGCCATTGGACTGAACAGTTGAGAGTCTACTGTATTGCTGTGGGTCTGGAGTCATATCCAGACCAGACCAGGTAAGGATGACAGATTTCCTTTCCTGAAATATTTTAGTGAACCAGGGAGATAGATAGAATATTTTAAAAATATTTTTACAATCACCATTGATGAGACTAGCTTTCAACTCCAGAATTAATTAACAAAAATTGAATCCACCAGCTATTGTGTTGGACTTGAAACCATTTCCCCAGAAATTTAACTTGGGCATGCAGATTACTAGTCCATGATGTTACCACAACACCACCATCTCCCCACAAATGATGTTATTTGCCACTTAGCAGCCCAAGCGTGAATACTGTCTAGGTCCTGCAGCATGCTGTAAAATTTGTGAAGTCTTGAATTTCTGAACCTTGTGCGATATTGAACATCTCCACCTCTGATCTTTTAATGGAGGAAGGCCATTGATGAAGCAACTAAAAAAGGTTAGATAGGCCTCAGGAACTCCTGCAGTTCATGCCCTATACTGAGACTGGTCACCCAATTGTAGCACACTCAGTGTTAACTATGGAGTTTCTGTCTTCATCATTTCCAGTACCTAAAACAATGCTGAGTGATGTGTCTTGTTTTCTTCTTTTTCAGATTTCCTGTAATAGTTTGCTGAATCCGAGTGACTTGCTCAGCTATTTCAGTGGGCAGTTACAAATCAGTTACACTGTGTCAGTCTGGAGGCACACACAGGCCTGATCAGAGTAGGATGGTGACACAATTCCTTTCTGAAGGAGTCATACCAGACTCAAAGCGTTAACTATCTTTCTTTGACAGATCTGCCAAGTTTCTCCAGTATTCTCTGGGTTTATTAAAACACATTGGAGGCTGAGTTTAACTTGCAGTCATCATTGAGAAGCTACCTTTCACCTCCCCCCAAATAAGCGTGGGTATGAACCCACCAGTGACTCTGTCAAAGTATGCATGGTTAGGAATTTGTGAATGCCTGCCTCTACAGGCTTCCATTGAATACAACAGCCTAAAATAACAATGAGAACATTCTTGAGAATATGTTCATGACCAGTATGGCTGTGGATGCTCTACAATCAATTCTAGTGGAGACAAGTGATCATCTTGTCCTGGGATGTTTATGGTGCATACCTATTGTTTAACATGATCCAAATAATTCTACATGCACTGATTGAAAGTAAGCTCACTTAGATCAATAGTATGATTCAACAATTGCAGTAAGAAAGCTATACTTGAAGGAACTACAGGTAGGAAGAAAGCTGAATCATTGCAGCCTAATTTCCCAACCTCCATTCTTGACAAATGAGACCCCTTACCAAATCACTCCTTGCATCCAGGATAAATCATTAGGATAGTCACAACTTTCTTCAGACAATACATTTTTTTGTAACTCATTGTGTGCTTATTCTTAACAACAAATGACTAATGAGCAGCATCTGTAGCTGCATTAGTGATTGATTCATGTATGGATGATAACTATTAATGTTACAGTGACTGCTCCCTGAATCCTCAGGAACACTGGACTCTCTGTGAATGAATCAGAGGGAATATTATTCGTGCCTAAACTCATATATGAATTATGTTTTCATTCCTTATGTGATAGACTAGGCAATATTGATATGCTTAGTCAGCAAACCTATAAGAAGGCTCAGATGATTAGTATGAAATATACCTGGAGGTCTGTGCAATTATTTAATTTTCTGAGTACTAGAGCCTTTCAGAACCATTTCCCTCATCTGCCTAAAATGTCACCAGGAATAGTACGCCATCAATGTGTATCTTTGTTCTTCAATGAGCTGCAAATCAGGTCTTTTAAAATAACAAATGTGCCAATTAAAAAGAGAGGCTGGTGATTTATATTCATTCAATTTAACTGCTTGAAAAGTTCCTTAATTCCTCAGGCTCATCTTGATGCAGTTTGCCCTTTGAAAGTTATATAACTATTTCTGGAGACCATTTCCTAGGTCCTCACAGCTGTCAGCCTTAGGATGAACTATTTGGTGACAACTACTTGCGTTACATCTCCAACATCTGTTTAACAAAAGACCTTTAATCAGGATTCCAGTGTCTCAGCTCATATGAGTTTCTTCATGTTTTTCTGGTTCCATTTTGAAGATTTTCCATACTCTACATAAGATGAACATTTTTATTTATGTTGGCTGTGTGGCAACCTATCTGCTTGAAAATTTAAAAGGACAATAATTCTTAGTGAGTCACAATTTGCTGATTTTCCTTTGTTCCTATTTGCAAACTTGTACTGCATAAAATTGTTTGCAGGAATTGTCAGATATGTATCTTTGAGGATTAAATTCCTTACAATTATTGTAATGTCAGAAGAATCTTCTATTCACAAACAAAACGAAAGAGCTGAATATCAAATAACCAGTGCTGTAGAGAGGGTTTTAAACTAACGGGGTGGGGGGAGGTGTAAAAAGAAAAGCAAGACAGTTTTTGGTAGAATTACAGGATAGCTGTTTAGATAATAATGCCCAGAATGGGACACGAAGGGACAAAGTATACCAACATAGAAAAACAGCAGAAAATAGGATCAAAAGAGAAAAAAAAGAAAAAAATGGCAAAACTAATGGCAGTTTCCCTGATCACATGTAGGATTCAGACAAAACAGATGAATTAGGTTATTGTGTCAGATCTTATAGCTATTATGGAGGTACAGTGACAAGGAGATCAAAGTTGGGAACTAAATATTTAACAGAATGTAAGGGGTCTCATTTGCAAAGGACAAACAGGAAGGAAAGGGTGGTGGGTCAGCGTTGCTAGTACAGCAAGAAGTATTTTGAAATAGAAGGTATGGAATCCATATGAGTGGAGTCAGAAATAAAATGACAAAGAAGATCTTGTTAGAGGTAGCCTATAGCTTCCACCACCACCCGCTCCTCCCCGCCCCACTCCCCGCAACAGTAGCTATATGGGGGCAGAGATTAAATCAGGAGATAATGAGGTCATATAACAAATGCAGTACATTATTCATGGAAGAGTTTAATCTTCATGTGGATTAGAATAGGCAGGTTGGCAAGGGAAACCAGAGGGAAGACTTCATAGAGGGTATTCAGGTCAGTTTCCCACAATGATATGATGTGGATTCAACCAAGGATCAGGCTATTTTGGATCTGGTGATGTGTTTTTAAAAAAAAGCAGGTTTAATGCATGACATTAGAGTAAAAGATCCCCTTTGGAAACAGTGACAATGGTATAATTTAGCACTCATTTGAGATGGAGAAACTGTGCTCAGAAACAACTGTGCTCAACTTAGATAAACACATTTGTAAAGGAATGAGGGCAGAGCTGGCTGGAGTGGACTGGAAAAGGAGTTTAGCAGTAAAGACAGTTGAGGAATGATAACAGGCTTTTAGGAGAAGAAGTCCATGGCTTACAGCCAAGATATATTTCACTGAGAAAGAAGGATTTTAGGGAGAAAATAAACTAACCATGGTTAAACAGGAAAGTTAAGAATAGCATAAAATTGAAAGAAAAAATATACAAGGTGGCAAAGGAAGTAGTGTCTAAAAGTTCAGAAATTTTTCTGAAATTCTACAAGACTATACTAGTCAGATCACAGCTAGAATACTGTGAACAGATTTGGGCCCCTAATCTAAGGAAAAATATACTGACATTGGAGGAAGTCCAGAGAAGGTTCACTAGGAGGGATTGGCTTGTGAAGAGAGGTTGGGTAAGTTTAGCCTATACTTGTTGGAATATAGACGGATGTGAGGTAACCTTATTGAAACACACAAGATTCTTAGGGAACTTAGCAAGGTCAAACATTTGTTGCTCATTGTAGGAGATTCAAGGTCCAGAGGGCAGAATCTTAGAAAAAGGGTTCGCACATAAGATGGAGATGATGCAGAATTTCTTTCCTCAGAGGGTAGTGAATATATGGAATTCTTTACTGCAGAGGGATGTAGAGTTTGGGTCATTAAGTATACTAAAAAGTGAAACAGACAGATTTTCAATCAGTAAGAGAATCAAAGGTTATGGAAAAATGGCAGCAAAATGGGGATTGAGAATTATCAGATCAGCCAGGATCTTGTTGAACAGAGGAATGACTTTGATGGGCTGAATGGCCTACTTCTGCGCTTGTTTTATGAACTTACACACCGTATAGTACTGAGGGAAGAGCTGTTGACTGAATTAAGGGGAAAAGTAAGACCCAGGATCTTGCAGATAGATATAAGAGAAGACATGACTTGCTGAGCTCCTCCATCATTCTCTGTGTTTGTTTTGGATATCCCCAAATCACACTGTTTTTGATTTTATTTGCCTTATTAATTATTTACTCTATCCCCATGACATCTCTCATTCTCCACTGTATCACACACCGTTTTGGGAACAACGCATCATTGCAAAAATATTCTCGAACTGATTACCATCTCTGGCTCAGTGCATCTTTCAAAGACTATTGTGCACCCAGACTAGCATCATTAAACTAGTGCTGTGCAATTTCTGGCATTTGCCCTAGACATAGCAGGCAAAGAGAAATTGGCACTCTGCTTTGTGGGCAGAGATCTGAAGCTGCTACTTCATGGGGTGGATAAAGTGTCTTCTTCTCCAAGGACCTCTGGAGAGAAATCAACACCAGACCATGCCAGCCATTTCTAAGGTTGCCATCCATGTCTGCAGTTTGAGCTGTCTAAAGGAATACACGAGGCAGAAGTGGATACTGCAGATGCTGGAGATTACAGTCAAAATTAGAGTGGTGCTGGAAAAGCACAGCAGGTCAGGCAGCATCTGAGGAGCAGGAAAATCCATGTTTCAGGCAAAAGCCCTTCCTAATGAAGAGCTTTTGAAGGAATACATTGCAATGCCACGTGAAGGTAAATGATGATCTCCACTTCACCAGTGTAAGTCCCACTACCTACACTCTGATACCTCGTACTCACTGTAACTCTGCTACTATAACCAATGAGGCTCATGCTGTTCGACACTCACTATGGCAACATCTTCTCTCTGCCGCACTGTCACCCACTCTACATCTCTCATCACTATTATCCCTGCATGCTCTCACTCACTGGGGATATGTCCAAACCAAAAGCGACAGCTCTGCCACCCACTTTCATCTCTCTTAACACCTGCCTCTCTCTCATTCCAGCCAGAAAACAGACACAACAGGGCAGAAAAATCAAAACAGGTGCTGGGCTGCCCGGCATTCAGTTCCTCATCCTTATCTGGATAGAAGTTTGACTCTGACTGCCCCTACTTGTTGACTGTTGGTGTCCAAACCTGTAGAGTGGTGTCAAACTCTGCACTTGACTCTATGACACAACAGTCTGTTAAGCCAGGACTCACTTAGCGAAGGCTAACTCCCTTAACCTGACAGTGGACAGCTGGCAATCACAACTAAGCTTCTTGGCTTTAAGACTGCATTCAAGAACAAGCAAAATAGAAGTAATGCGAGCATGGTTTTGCTGGCTGGAGGGGTTAAGGCAAGGCAATGTAAGGCAGGGATGTTGTGACAATCTAGATAGACCCAGAGTGACTGTGTACTATGACAGCAAATGAAGAGCACAAAGTAGCAGCTTGGACCAGTCAATGAGCTGACTACATGTCCCTGAGCCTCCAGTGTCCTTGCTGCACTATTACAGTGATGGTGGCTGGTATAGCCCTAGGTGCAGAATTGAAATGCAGAAGCATCCTGTAGGTGGATTGGATATGTGCCATGAGAGTTCTTGGAAGATGGCAAATGTCAGCTGCCAATGTCCATGCATATGAGGTGCGTGCTGCTAGTGCCCATAGACTGTGCCTTGAAATGTTGGTGCCCAAAATCCAACATAGAGGTCCTTCAGAGCAAGCAGTGAACTGAATGCCAGATACCCACTCTGATTTTCATATTGAGAATTCTTGATGTTTGGCTTGTTCGGAGCATTTGGTATGATGGGATGATTAATGAGGCAAGTTGTTGTATTAATAAGGCAGCTAACAAGCAATAATCCCACTCAGCAATTGTATAAAAGATATAGCGTATTGCTCGCAATATCAAGATAGACCTTGCCGATTTCAATCAATGTCTCAAATACATACTTTCAAAGCATTGAATTCATTCTCATGTACCTGTTCAATGTATCAAATATGTGCCACATCACATACTTTATGGGAACTACTTTTCATAAGGACAATAATGCAGTGTAAAATCGTTAGCTGTGGATTAACTAGTTTCACTGTCCACTAACCATCCATTTCAAAGGAATTATTCTAGTTTAACGTACTTTTCTTCTAGAGCAAGGGCAATAATGCCTGCAGCCAATGGGGCTGATGCTGATGTGCCAGTGTGAGTCTCTGTGCAGTCGTTGTGAAGATCGGCACTTGTCTGAAAAATGAAAAGAAATAAAATTATACTGCTGCTAATCTTTGCTACATTTTGAATAAATTGCACAATATGCACAAGCTGGAGAATATTCACAAATTTATCAAACCTCAATGAACTGAAAATTGTAAAACACTATTGCTCTCAAAATATTATTATTATTTATTTCTTGACAGGTTGTAGTGATTAACGTTGTTTATCAGGGATTGAGGTTTGAGCTTCAGCATGGTCAGCAGTAGGAAAACATTTCCTATGAGGTGGTCTGCAATTGAGCATTCGCACACTATTAAATATCTGCTCTTCAATAATGTTTATTGATTTTTGTTTAAGAAAAGAGACCAACATATTTTGGTTAAACTTATTTGTATTGTACATGAAAATCTTGTGCCTTTCTTTAAGAAAGACTGCAAGGAGAAGCTTGGAAACTACAGTCTGACATTGGTGGTGGATAAATTGTTTTAAGTGATTTTGAAAGATAGGGTTTATATACATCTGAAGAGGGAAGAACTGATTAGGATAGTCAGCAAGACTTTGTGCAAGGGAAATTGTGTCTCACAAACTTGATTGAGTTTTTTTTTTCAGGAAGTTACCAAAAAGATTAACGAGGGTAGAGAATGGACCTTAGTAAAGCCTTTGACAAGGTTCCACATGCTAGGCTAATTAGTAAAGTTAGATCACATGAAGTTCAGGGTGAGTTTGCCAATTGGAAATTGGCTTGCCAGTACAAGACAGAGAATGGTGGTGGAGGGTTGTTTTTTGGACTGGAGGCTTGTGACCACAGTGTTCCACAGGGATTGGTACTGGGTCTACTTTTGCTTGTCATTAAGATAAACGATTTGGATGAGAATTTAAGAGGCATGGTTAGTAAGTTTGCAGATGACAGCAAAATTGGTGGTATATTGAACAGTGAAGAGGGTTATCTGAGATTACAAAGAGATCTTGATCAATTGGGTCAATGGGATGAAAATTGGCAGATAGAGTTTATTTTGGATAAATGTGTGGTATTGCATTTTGGTAAAATAAACAATTAATGACAGGACCCTGGGTGATGGTATAGAAAAGAGATACATAGTGGTTCGGGGACATAATTCTTTGAAATTTGAGCCACATGTAGACTGGGTAGTTAAGAAGGCATTTAAGACACTTGCCTTTCTCAGACCTGAGTATAGGAGTTGGGATGTCATGTTAAGATTGTACAGGACATTTGTGAAGCCTCTTCTGGAGCACTGTGCAGTGTTCTGGTCACCCTGCTATCGGAAGGATATTATTAAATTGGCGAGGTTTCAGAAAGGATTTACCAAGATGCTGCTGGCAATGGAGGGTTTGAGTTAAAAAAATAGGATGGGTCATTTTTGCACTGGAGCATGGCAGCTTGAGGGGTGACTTTATAGAGATTTATAAAATCATGAGGGGCGTAGATAAGGTGAATTGTAAGAGTCTTTTCTCTAGGGTGAGGGAATTCAAAACTAGGGGGCATATTTTTAAAGTGAGAGGAGAAAGATTGATAAAGGAGGGGCAACTTTTTTATATAGAGAGTGGTTCGTATATGAAATGACTGTCAGATGAAGTCATGGATGCAGGTACACTTACAAAATTTAAAAGACATTTGGTTAAGTACACAAATAGGTAAAGTTTGGAAACATGGTCAGCGTGGACTAGTTGGACTGAAGGGTCTATTTCCATGCTGTCTGACTCCATGACTCTTAATTCTGCATAAAAGACATCTAAATTACATTTATGTATAACTAATATTTCTGAAGTAAGTAAGAAGTTGGGACCTGTTTATGAGTGCACCTCCTGTATGCGTGTACCTCAAACAGCCTTATGGCCTCATTGGGCTCAACAAAATTCACTTTTAGCCCTTAAAGAGCTTAGTATTTTAAGCCTGTCTTATGAGGTACTTGAATAAGAAGTGTGCCTTGGACCTCTAGCTTGATAGTATGGGATTGCCACAAAAAGTTTATCAGTGCAAGCGACACAATCATTGTGTTATCAGAATGTATTTACATATGATAGCCTTGCAATCTACACTTAACTAGCTTCACCTTCATTTCTGATAGTATCTACATATATTTGAACTTTTTAAAAAATCTTATTATCAAATTCTTAGAAGCCAAATTGAGAGAAAAAAATATTTCTGATATGAAACCTCCATTGGTAGCACCAAATTCTCTAGTTCCAGTTCAGCACAGTCAAGTACATGGCATACTCTAGAAAAGCAAATTTTTTTTCTAAGGAAGCATACTTTGTGTCCTTTTTGAGTAAAAGATCCAACATGGTGTTAAAGAAACAATAATTTTATGATCCAGATTTGAGACTACCTACATCCATTTCAGCAACTGTAAACATGATACCTTGATCCATTCCTTTGGACTGCGTTGGATTGGAACTGAAATCCCATGACAAAAGAACACAGGTTTGGCCACAATTGACATTCAAAGTTGGTACTCAATTTTTTAAATGCACTTTTTGTCCTAGTTTCTGTACACGTTTGTTTGAATGCCACCAAATGCAAAATCTTCCATGAATCAGAACAATTTAAGATTAAAATGCCATTTAAAAAATGTATAGTTTAAACAAGCTATTTGAACAAACATTGATGATTAGGTTGCAGTTGGAATAAAGTTGAGGGGTTCTGTATGAAGCTTGGTCACAACATGAAGTTAATTGGTCTATGGACTAGTGACATGTTTTTGATGACGATGGCTTTTGCTTGCCAAACAACCATGTGTTTCCTTCTCAGGTAACTGAACAGCTTGGAGCTCAGAACAAGACACAGAAAAGTAATCAGGTCTCCACCAGCACAAGAATTGTTACTGTTCTTGCAATCAAAATCCAGTTTAAATCTTTTCTTTCCTTCAGAAATTGCTCTAATTTATGATGTTTTAAATTGATAAATTAGAAACCTTTCACAAGTGAGTCAGCCACCCTTTACCTCTTGCAAACCATTCAGAAAAGTAAGGCTGAGAAAAAATTTTCTGATCAACAAAAACCAACTCAACAGATCTTGTGAATAAAGGCAACTGAACTGCTTTGCCAGTGTTCCCTTCATTCATTTTTTCCCCTGCCTGTGCTAGAGAAGCTAGAGAACTAATGAAAGCTCTACAGGCACATGAATAAATTGATCATACAACTTGAAGTGGATTCTGTAGATGTTTACTTCCACCTCAACAAATTGATTAGATATACCCATCTGTTCCCATAACATTCAGCCTTTTTCTCTAAACCACCTATTCAATCTAATCTAGAATAATAGTGTAATTCTACTTCAATTACTATCCTTGGAAATAAATGTCATAGCCTCAGAGCTGTTTAGAAGGAAATTTCTCCTGTTTATTCTAAACCTCTTAAATTTAATTTACACCTCTCATTCTAAACCTCTCTGATTTTGTAAACAATGTGTTTCATTTATCCTGTCCTATATAAATTTTAAAGTCATCCATCACAACCCTGCCTTAGTATAATGGGACCCAGTTCGAATTGCTTTAAATCCATCTTCATGAGTGTCATGTTAGGCTTTTGGTACCAACCACTGAAGGTTGTGTTTGGAGTAGCCCACTGCCATTAATCTTTCTTTCTAGATACTTCTTTTTAAATCAACCTAATGACAGATAATATGACAATATCTAGAGAATTGGTGGGACTTGAACCCAGGCCACCTAATCCAGAGGTAGGGACACTACCACTGCACCACACGAGGCCTAAATCCATCTTCCTTTCTGTACTCACTTTAAAGGTCTGGTTAATTATTATTGGTAGAAGATAGACCATTAGTGAGTCTTAACACGACGAAGCACTTACAGAGTAGTTAATTGTAGGATAGTAATGGATACAAATAACATTAAATAAAAAGGTATAATTACAACTATCAGAAGCCAGGTGGATCACCTTCATCTCAGGCAGGACACCAAGCTAGACTTCCTGTTTGTCCACCTGGATGATGTTATCATAATGGATGGAGTTTTAATGCAACTTCAACATGGGCTGAATTTCTATTTGGGTGCAGGAACATGATCTTAAGAATCAGTTCTAGATATAGACTCCACCTGGATTGTGCAGTTATGCAGTGGTTTAAAATAAACTGCTGTTGTTTTTAAATAATTTGTCAATGTAAAGCCAGAGAACTTTGCCAATGGGTGGCCCTCCAGCAGTAACAGAATTATAGGTGTATCAACCAAGGTGGAAGCTGCTGCTCTGAGATGGGGAGAGAGAGAGAGAAAGGAGATACCAGAATAGTCTTTCTTTACTTTGTAAAATTAAAAGAGCTGTTTGATCATTATCTCCACACGATGGGCAACCTTGTGATCATTATACCATATGGGGCATCTCTTTTGTTGTGGAAACTCATTCTATCCAGCCCTTTTCAACTTGAGCCTACCACATGACCATGGCCATGTTTCCAGCTGCTGTGGACAGGCCACATACTGGAATTTCCAGTCAAAGTGGGAACAGAGCCTTAATACATTTTTATTTACATTAATTAGGTCTAAATTGATGACAAGCTGCAAACTGGTGAGTTGGCGTCCATGATCTGATCCAGCAGCTCAGAGAATGGCTGCGGCTCAGGATTGCATTCACATATACTAACTGGCAGCACTGGCTGACCCCAATTCCAACCCTGACCCACTTGAAAAATACAGCCTAATATTTGTATTTCTTCATACCAGGAAGAATACCAACAAATCTGCCTGCTAATATGTTCAAAGTCTTCATAGATTTCCTTCGATGCTTGATTTGAAGTCTTATTAAGGTTTAATTAAATATATTATAAACTATATATGCAAATTTAGTTTAATCACTTCAAAATAAATAAACAGTGAGCTTCCTGTGGCCGATACTTACAATTCTTTGATCTGTGTAGTCTCCACTGCTGTAAGCTGTAGCCAGGGTGGAAGAGCATTTTTCTGCATACCATGGAGAGAGCCCTTGCTGTGATGCACTGCTTATAGAAACTGTATAGATGCTATCTGTGTACCCATCACAGTCACAGTTATCACCTTGACGACCGCCATTCCCCGATGCCCAGACAAAAACTGACCCTTTTCCTCCTCTACCCTGAAAATACATAATTTTAAATTGAATATCATTGACAAGTTGCATATAATATAATTGAACAAAAGTAACTTATGATATTGAATGATTCTATATAATATTTCCTGTCTGTGTTAGTTTGTCAGAACAGCAATCTATAATAATTCAAATGCCATGCAGTCTCATTATAGCTTTACATCTTCCTCTATTTCAATAATAATCCATTATTCACTTGAAAAATCATCTACTGATACCAGAATCTGTGACACAACCATTTCTTCTGATAAAATATTTTATGCTAAACAATCTACACAAAGAAATTTCCCTTTTTTTGTGGCATTTTAAATTGATGGCCTGTTGTCACTAAAATGTCAACTAAAGGAACTAACATTTCTTTGTTAAGCTATCAAACTCATTCAATATTTTAAAAACTATTATAAAATGTCCTCTTAACTTTCTCTGATCTTAATTAACAACATTATTTAAAATCTTCACAAAACCATCACTTTCTATATATTCTCTCCTGCATCCATTAGGGGTCCTACTTTATCTTTAAAATATTTATTTACTTCTCATATATTTCCAAAAGCCCTGATAAAATGATGTGTTAAATTATTAAGGTAATATAAACCTCTTTCTTTAGTTTGGACAATCACAACAGCACAAATGTTTTTTCTACAAATATTTAAAAATTATATTTGTTCTTGGTCAGCTCTAAGGAGTTCAGGAGTTCAACAAGTTTGATAGTTAGAATAGCTCTGCATTTCTACTTTGGCATAAAATTATCTTCAATACTCACCTTCTGAATGCCATGTTCAAATGCTTTTTGTGCAAGTCTCCCAGGACCTTCCACAGTCTTTCCATCATCATTTGGACCCCAGCTTGCACTATAAATATCCACATGCTGTGGATTGAATCCAATTGAAGTGGCCTCAATTGCATCTGTTACAATGCCATCCAGCATTCTGATACCTAAAGAAAAGTCGAGATTTTAAAATTAGTGATCGAGTGACATTAGTCTGAAATTCAATTTAAACACAATAAGTTATGTTAAATTCATCAATCAGAAATAGCAAATAGGACATGAACTGAAGTACTGAATATTCAAGCAATGGGTGAATAATCAAATCATACCAATACCATCAGATTTTATTCCACTCAACATACTTTGCGCTCATACTTCAAGTGTTTTTTTTTTGGCATGACAGAGGTTTGAAGCTTCAGCACACTGTATTATAGAGTGATAATTACAGCCTTTATGTCCAGAAAATCATATGTGTCACGTGATGATCTCACCTTTATGAGAGCTAACATTTGCTCTCAGGGAGAAAAGATTATCGTTAAGGTAGTCACTCTGAACATTATCAAATGATTCACCACCATCAACTTAATGACAGAAGTCTGGGAGTAGATCACTTAGCTGCCATTCATTCAGTCTCTAGTGGATAAAATGGGGAAATTTAAAGTCAGAGTAGGATATAGTTGAGGGAATGCAAAATAACTTGAAAACAGAGAATTTTCTTCTAGCAAAGAACCTATAAATCTGGAAGTTACTCAGCAATGTTAATGCAAAAACATATATTGTGTTTTATAATTCCAAGCACTTTGGGATGTTTCACAACATTTATAGCACTTTATAAGTGCAAGTTGCGGAAGGAGCTCATGTGTCAGTAAGTAATGCCCCTGTATCTGAGCTAGGAGCTCTGCATTCCTGTTCCAGTTGCTGGACAAAGTGACATTTGACATATACATGACTTCATTTTTCCTACTGCAACAGTCCCAGTGGGGAGATGAGAAACCAAGATAACCAAAGTTTTTGGGTGACCCTCATCAAATGATGAAATTACTAGCAAGGTTCTGCTTTTTGTAGCTTTCTCTTTAATACTAATTAGAATCAATACAAATTATACCTAAAGCGATAAGTAATTTCAGAAAACATAAATTTCACTTTCAATGGTTGATATAACAAAGTTAGATCTTAGTTAACCAATTTGCATTACTCGCCATACAAATGTAAGATTTGTAGCAATACAGTTCCACAATATGCCATTATTTGCTTATGTAAAATGGATTGGTGGCCCTATTTGACAATACCTTTCACCTTCAAGTTTCATGATTATCATCAAGGAACAGGTCTATGAACACACTCCTTCTCATTTTATATCCATCCTCATGGAGTTCTTCTTCAACTGATCAATTAAAAACTCTCCAATTCTCTGTTCAGGTAGTATTGGGAATATACTTAACTCTTTAATGTCTTTAAGTGAACCATTACAGACTTCCAGGTTTTACTTCTTCTTAATTAATTTGTACTTTGTCTCTAAGAAGTCCTCTCTACTTTTCTGCCAAATAGAAAAATTCACCTCTTCCTTATTTGCTTCTGCTGCTCACACAAACATTTGCACTTTTCTTTCTGTTTCCATCTGCTTTCTCCTTGTGTCTGCCTTTGTGTCTTTACAATCCAGTTCCTCTGCTTGTAATACTTCTTTGTGTCTGCAGCTCCCTTTTTATATCTTCCAACCATGCAACTGTTTTTATAAACTTCTTGTCTTTTGGTATTGCATTCAGGTCCAGGGTCATCACATTATATGGAACAATTTTTCTTGTTATCTAATGAAATTACTACCATTATAGTTGATAATAACTCTTAAAAGTCATTCTCAAACCATCTTAAAAGAATAATAGATTCCAAAGATCTTTTAAAGAAGTTATAAATCTCCCTTACGATATTGCTTTCAAATCAAAATTCATCTTGCTACTAATTATGCACATGTTCCTACCAAATCACTACTATAACCAGCAGTAACATATTGGAGAAGATATATTACATAATATTTCATAACTTGTATTGCCACAATAATTAACATGTGTGTGTATTTAGATGCAATGAGCAAGGGATCTATGTCACTTTGTTAATGCGTTGCCACAGCACAGTATGTAATTGTGTGTGACATTTGTAAATATTAACCCAACAAAGATGTAAAATGCTTTTTTTGGAGTTGCCTATAGTTTATTGTGTTGTAAAATGTCAAAAGGTAGAATATATTGGTTTGAATTTCCACATGTCCACAGAGTCTCACTATTATCGTCAAAATGATGAATGAGCCTGTCAATCTGAATTACTGCTCCCGAAACATGGCACCTACCATTGTAACAGGATTAGAATGTAGTCAGGTTATATTTCTCTCATGCACTCTTTATGGAGGCAGCTACCCATACAAATCAGTAACTGCTTGTACTCCTGTATAGTTTGGTGTCTTGGCTATCTGAAGCACAAAGTTTAGACCTACCCTGTCCAGATTAGACAGGGTAGGTCTACACTTTGTGGATTCACTTGTCTAAGCTGGGTACCCTTTTAGAAAGGTAAGGCACCCTTTTGAATATGGTCTTGGAACTCCTATGGGAAAGGAAAGGTGCCATTTGGAATTGGTAAAAGTGGGAAGAATGTCTGTAAAATGTGGATCACCTCATTGACTGTGAAACCCATTAGAACTGCTCACTTACTTTTTAGAAGCAATTATCAAAATAACTGCCAATGGAAACAGTCAAAACTGTCAAAATAATATGTCTAAAGCAACTTTCAAAAGATCTGTCAAAATTATTAAAGTATTTAACTCTTTATATCTTTGAAAAAAATATCTAGAATGCTAAAAGAAATGCTTGTAATTTTACGCTGTCCATTAGCATAAACTGAGGGCTACAAATATTGGATTAGTGATGTATGATTAACTTCATGTTTCATTATTTTAGTTTGGTGTCAGCTATTTCAGTTCAATGTGGTTGTATTTTCCTTCAAGTAAGACTATATGATTTTGTGTCATTGTCATAAGGAATTATGCATTTAAATAATATAAAATGTCAGGAAGCACAACTTCCAATTTGTCTCATTATAAAGTCTCACAAACAGCAATAAGTGGAATGACCAAAACCAGGTTCTGATGGTGTTAATTGATTAATTTGTTGTTTGAGCAGGGATATATAATTCATTACTTCAAACTAAAGAAAGACAACTTTATGTTGCCACTGATTACAAGAAATTAATAATCCATTCCAAAACCAAGCAACCTTTTAATAAGCTTCATGGTCAGGAAAGAGATATCAAATTCTGAGTTAACTTTAGATAAGAGGACAAGAAAAAACAGATCTATATCTTCAGCCATTGTGGTATGTACCTCTTAAACTCACAGTGAATTAGAAAATGCTCTTGTTCAGCTATACTGTACCTCCAACTTTTGAATTATAAGCCACTCCTACACCACATTTCTTGTTATTAGCTTGCATTGCAATTTCCCCAGCACACCTGGTACCATGCCTAAAAAAAAGACAGATTAGAATTCATCAAATCCAATGGGAAATATAGCCTTGTTTTTGCAAACTGTGCATATACAACTTATCGTATAAAATGTACAATGTATAAATCTATAGTATCACATATTTTGTTTAAGGCCAACATTGAAAAATAAGGTGATGCTTTTGATTGTGATCCAGTATAAATCTTAAAATGTTAATATTATTCTTGTAAAAATATAATGTAACTCATAGTTGGCATATACCCCCTGTAGTTGATTAGGACTCCCAAGGCATTTGTTGATTGCCAGGAATTTGAAGTTTAAACATATAGGAAAAACCTCCAAAATCGAAACATTGTTCAAGTTTTTGGTATAAAATTGAAAACTGGATCAAAGTCAAGCTAATACTTTCCTACACCTGTTTAAACTACTGCAGATTGATTCTTGATATAGGTAATATAAATACAACTACCCAGGTCAACTTTTTAAAATTCTTGTCTTTGTGCATATTTCAAATTTTAAACTCAGGCAAACGTATACGGTGCTGACCCCAATTCCCATTTGTAGATAGAATCACAATGTAGACATTAAACCAAGTGTCTGCGCTCTAAATAAACATGTACCAGCAACTAAAACCTTCACATTATGGCAGTGTTTACACAGGATATGAGAAAGCATGGACTGAGGAAAGCTTACTCTTTTCATGCATGAAGAGATAAAAAGGAATACAGGATAAGGAATGAGAATTCTCTGTTTGTAATACTTGGCTTTGCTGTATTAGGGAAACATTTCACCAGCCACTGGTAAGTGTTTGTTTAGTTTCTCTCTGGTCTGTATCAATACCCTTTCAATGCTGTGAGCTAAATTAAAAGTCCACCCTCTTGCACATTTCTAAATCGGGAATTATCCTTGGAATCTGTAACCATACTCCAACCATAGTGTAATGATTCTGGAAATCTGCAATAGTTCTCAGAATCATTCTCTGAAAAAGATTATTAATTATGCCGACTCACTGAAATAGATGTGAAGAGATGACTCAATGGGAACTGCACTGATGGATTTCCAGGATGCCCTTAGTTCTCATCAATTCAGGAAGTCATTATGTAAGCAAATATAAAATAATGCTGCGTCAACATGACATTTTTCAATATATCTTTTGTGCTCCAGCAATGCCGGTTACAAGAAACACTTTAGCTTTCCTGGCTGAGGAACTTTGGGGAAAGGATCTAAAGGTTATTTTCATTCATTGCAGGAGAAAGTGAGGACTGCAGATGCTGGAGATCAGAACTGAAAATGTGTTGCTGGAAAAGCGCAGATGGCCTCCTTCTTCAAAGACCGCAATTTCCCCCCATACGTGGTCAACGATGCTCTCCACCGCATCGCCTCCATTTCCCGCTCCTCTGCCTTTGAGCCCCGCCCCTCCAATCGCCACCAGGACAGAACCCCACTGGTCCTCACCTACCACCCACCAACCTCCATATACATCGTATCATTTCCGCCACCTCCAAATGGACCCCACCACCAGGGATATATTTCCCTCCACTCCCCTATCAGCGTTCTGAAAAGACCACACCCTCCATGACTCTCTCATCAGATCCACACCCCCCACCAAGCCAACCTCTACTCCCGGCACCTTCCCCTGCAACCGCAAGAAATGCAAAACTTGCACCCACAGCTCCTCCCTAACTTCCCTCCAAGGCCCCAAGGGATCCTTCTATATCCGCCACAAGTTCACCTGCACCTCCACACACATCATTTACTGCATCTGCTGCACCCGATGTGGCCTCCTCTATATTGGGAAGACAGGCCGCCTACTTGCTGAACGTTTCAGAGAACACCTCTCGGACCAACCAACCCAGCCATCCTGTGGCTCAACACTTCAACTCCCCCTCCCACTCCACCAAGGACATGCAGGTCCTTGGACTTCTCCATCGCCAGACCATAGCAACAACGGCTGGAGGAAGAGCGCCTCATCTTCTGCCTAGGAACCCTCCAACCACAAAGGACGAACTCAGATTTCTCCAGTTTCCTCATTTCCCCTCCCCCCACCTTGTCTCAGTCCCAACCCTCAAACTCAGCATGGATGCTGCCTGATCTGCTGCGCTTTTCCAGCAACACATTTTCAGCTTCATTCATTGCAGGCATTGCAACATTGTAGGGCAGTCTTTTTTAAGGACCTTCTCAAATCTTCACATGGCAGCTTACCCTATGACAAGTTTTTCCAACAGAATTCTTGTCCAAGATGAGTATTCTAATTACACTGGAAATGGTGTTAATATCCAGTAAAATATAGAATTGCCCTTAACACCAGAAAATGAGTCAACCCAGATGTGAAAATCCTGAGTCCCTTACTGTTGAGCACTCACTACTGTTGCAGCAGATAGAAAATTTATGACTCTCATCCCTAAGAGTAGGAAACGTTGACAATTCCAGTCATTATTGTGCTGTAAACAACAGAGTTAAATTCAAATTGGCATGGAACTGTCCAAGTGCACATTTATTGGCAACTGAATCTATTTCAGGACTTCTGGCAAGACTCTCATCCCTAAGAGTAGGAAACGTTGACAATTCCAGTCATTATCGTGCTGTAAACAACAGACTCAATACATTGTAAGTGATCATATTCAAATTCACTATAGTATGACAACAGAGTTAAATTCAAATTGGCATGGAACTGTCCAAGTGCACATTTATTGGCAACTGAATCTATTTCAGGACTTCTGGCAATCTTCATTAAGACCATAAGACTAAAGGATTAAGAGCAGATTTTAGAATTAGAATTCCTTTAGTGTGGAAACAGGCCCTTCAGCCCAACAAATCCACCCCAAACCTCCAAACAGTAACCCACCCTGACCAATTCCCCTACCCTCTATTTACTCCTGACTAATAATATATACTATGGGCAATTTAGCATGGCCAATTCATCTAACCTTCACATCTTTGGATTGTGGGAGGAAACCCATGCAAACACAGGGAGAATGTGCAAACTTGGTGGGCGGCACGGTGGCACAGTGGTTAGCACTGCTGCCTCACAGCGTCTGAGACCCCGGTTCAGTTCCCGCCTCAGGCGACTGACTGTGTGGAGTTTGCACGTTCTCCCCGTGTCTGCGTGGGTTTCCTCCGGGTGCTCCGGTTTCCTCCCACAGTCCAAAGATGTGCAGGTCAGGTGAATTGGCCATGCTAAATTGCCCGTAGTGTTCGGTAAGGGGTAAATGCAGGGGTATGGGTGGGTTGCGCTTCGGCGGGTCGGTGTGGACTTGTTGGGCCGAAGGGCCTGTTTCCACACTGTAATGTAATGTAATCTAATCTAATCCACACAGACAGAAGCCTGAGGCAGGAATCGAGCCCAGGTCCCTGGCACTGTGAGGCAGCAGTGCTAGCCACTGAACCACCATGCTGCCCCAAACTCCAAGCAGCAAAGTGAAAGGCTGCCAGAACTGTTGCATCACTGGCACCGGAGGGATTGTGGTTATTAAGCCCATTGAGTCTACTCTGCCATTCAATGAGACCATGGTTGAGCTGATAATCCTCAACAGATTGAACTCTGCAATTGTATGGCAAATTCCCCATGCAAAAACTAATGGCCCTGAGTTATCACCGAGCAGTAATTTTGGTAAAAGTCTTTGTCAGCATAAGATGGAAATTCCCAGCCTGTGCTGACTGCAAATTTTCCAATCAATTCATTAACAGGAAAAAATTTTCAAGAATAGTTTGATAACTTAAAGGAAAGGTTTGTAAGAGATATTTGAGTCCAGGATTTTTGTTAATTATCAAAATGTGGAGTGCTGGGGAACTGTGCAGTCTTTAGCATATGCATTATATATTCCTAATTCATATCAATACCCCAGCATATCTCTTTTCACACTAACCCTATCAAAAGATAGAATCTCAGCAATTCGCTTGATCCCCTGTTGTATTCTTTGCAGAAATATTTAAGGATACTCTGGGGCAGCACAGTGGCTCAATGGTTAGCACTGTTGCCTCAAAGAGCCAGGAGTCCGGGTTCAGTTGCCACCTTTGGGACACTGACTGTATGAAGTCCGCAAATTCTCCCCCTGCCTGCATGGGTTTCCTCCGGGTGCCCTGGTTTCCTCCCACAATCCAAAGATGTGCAGGTTAGGTGGATTGGCCCCGCTAAATTATCCATAGTGTCCAGGGATGTATCAGCTAGATGGCTAGCCATGGGATTTGCAGGGTTACAGGGATAGGGTGGGCCTGGGTGGGATGCTGTTCAGAGGGTTAACTGCTCCCTTCTATAGATCCACTTTTGTGCAAATGTGGACTTCCTCTTTCACATGTTAATTACTATGTACTGATCAATACCACATTATAGACAACTTTGAATACAAATACATACCAACTGGGTGTGGGATCAAACAACCCAAATTCAAGTTTGCATTAGCTAGCTTCAGCTCATGGAATCAAGAACTGCTACGGTACTGGAGCAGGCCATTCAGCCCATCATGTCTGCACCAGCTCTCTGAGCACTCTGACATAATGCCAAACTCCTGCCCTTTTTCCATGACTTCACATTTTGTTTCTATTTAAATAATAAGCTATTGCCTTCTTCAGTTGATCTGCCACCACCATGATACCAGAGAATGATTTCCAAACCCAGATCACTTGCTGTGTGAAAGAGCTTTTTCTCACCTTGGACTTGCGTCTTTTGCAAATCCCTTTAAATTCCATCTCGACTGATTCTCAATCCTTTTGTGAGAGGGAACAATTTCTCCATGGCAATTCTGTCCAGACCCCTCAGAGTTTTGAAAACTTCAATCAAGTTTCCCTAGACTTCGCATTTCCAAGGAAAACATTCCCAAATTCTCCAATCTATCCTCATAACTAAAGTTTCTCATTCTTACCAAGAAATAGCCTTTACTTTCTATCAACTTCCCATAAGTCAAAAGACAAAAGTAATTATGCAGATATTCCCCAGTCTTTCCACTATTACTCCATCAGACACAGAGTAGGACTTTCCCTCTGTACTTCCAGCAAAGCTACAAAGGCAGAGGGAATTACTGACTAAATTCTTTTTAACTTCTCATTTTACTAAAATGAATCTGGATCCTGATGTGTGAACTCACTGGCTTCAGTCATTTCATGTTTTATGATAAGTGTAAACTTACTTATTTTCATTAGTTGGGTCATATCTGGGGAATGGATCAGGGTCATTATCATTAAAATCATAGCTTGCTTCCGGATCCTATAGAAATAAAAATGGAAATTAAAGCATTAATAGTCAAGTATCACAACTAATGTTTTTTGAAATGTTGACATTATATTTGTTTGAATTAGTTGGAATATTGCTCAGGAATATTTGTGATCCAAATCAACAGAGGATTGTTTGAAATCTAAATGATGTGATCAGCTTCCATACAAATATAATCAAATATGGTATTGAAATGTAAAGAAAACATCACAGTCAATGGCAAGGACTCACGCTTGTACTGCTGATTTTATTATATTTAATTAAAACTTACAGAAAATTTCAAGAAGATTGTGTAATAATTTGTCTCCTTTATGATGATTGCCCAGTTAGTTATGAATAATAAAAATAGTTCAACTTCTTTGTGGTTAATAAATTATTTCAGACCAAAATATAGGTTTCATTTAATATAGTAATTGTCAGTGAACAAAACTTGATCATGTATCCCTCCAAATTACACACCATTCTGACTCGGAACAATCTCACGATTTCTTCACTGCAGCTGGGTCAAAATCCTAGAAATCCTCTCCTAATAGCAGCGGTTATATCTATAGCACATGGGCTGCAGCAGTTCAAAAAGGCAAATTATCACCTTCTCAAGTGCAACTCGGAATGGGCAATAAATGCTGGTCCAGCCAGCGATGCCTATGCTTGAACATGGGAAATAAAGCCTTGATCATTTAGTACTGCACCATGTGCTGTATTTGCCTTTCGATAGCCTAACATCCAAAATTATTTTGATTAAACTTTGGGAAGTAACTTCACAAGTGTAAATCAAAATACATTTTGTTAAAAAAATTGAAATGCTGAGGAAAACCAGCATTTGTCTCCTTTTCTCTTTTGTGGCTTTGGCTCCTTTTTTCTTTTTGTGAAACTTATTTTTTGCAGGTTCAGCTCCATACATTTCTAATATTGACAAACTGACAATCTATCAGGAACTGAAATAGCATTAATTTAATTTAACTTTCAACATATCGTGGAAGTTATTTTTTCTTATGTACAGTTTCAAAGGGCAATAATGACCAATTGTTAAGAAAAATAGTATAAAATAATTCTGCACTTACCGCTCCAAAAGATAAATTCATTGTGATAAACATTGAAAATCTATAGCACTGAATAGTTTCCATGTTTATTCTGATTTAATATTTTCAAAAATTCTGTTGGCATTGAAATGCATTAAAAAGTAAGTTTGCCAAAATTTTGGTGGAAAGAAACCATTGCTTTCAAACAAATCTAGTGAGATGTGTCAAGGTGAGAATACATCTGCAATTTCTATTAATCTTAGCCTCTTGGTATACCAAGTCTTCAAAAGTGGCCCAAAGCAAATTTTTATCTCTTCTCTATGCAGCCACTGGCTGCCTTTCCAAATCAATATATGAATTGAATGATGCTGTCATGTAATGTGGGATAGATTTATCTTACTGCAAAGGACAGTGCATACTTCAAAAGAGTAAAAGCTCACAGGAGTGACAATGTATAAACTATGAAAAGTCATTTTATAAGGAGGTTCAGATTAAAAACCGAAGAATCTTTTAGGCATCTGATCAGGGTGGCCTATGGTAAAATGTGTTGCAGGATCAGGCAGTAAGTGTGGTGAAACCCATCTTGACATTGAGATCAATTCACTCCAAACTTATTCTTTCCGCATGCTGCTTGGTATTCACTCGCCTATCTGTACAGTTTGTGTGGTGTCTATTGGCTATGTGTTCAGTTGTGGTTTTTATGATTTCCGTAAAGGCCATTAAGTATATAAAAAGAAATTCAAAGACACAGTGATTAACTAACAGAATGGCACCACAAGATTTCACATTTTTAAACAAGTAAAAACTGCTGTATATATATATTAAATGAGCAAGCACCACTGACTTAACACTATTGACTGTCAAAACGTAGGGTGGGAATCTCCCAGCCTTGAACGAAACAGGTAATAGAAGGTTAGTTAGGAAAATCTGGTGAGATCAATGTAATGAGATTCTCAACATCAAAAAAAAGAAAATCTCAATTTTTCACCAAGTTTGGAATGGTGAGACAAGAAACTCACTAATAGCAGTAAGAGACACATTTCTCTCATTAGCATCGCACTGTGGAGAGAAGCTAAACAATCACAAAGCCAGGCACCTTGTCATTGTTGTCAGTAGGGATCAGTCAAGGTATAGTTACGTGATTGTACATCACCAGGTTACATCAACGTCACACTGACAGCATGTGCTAGCAGCTTACATGACAAACATACTGCAAATGCTTCATCCAAATGAGCATGTCTCATAGTCTAAGAGGCATAGTCATCAGTCAAGTCAAGGAGTCTGACATCATTCAGGAGGGGAGAAAGTGAGAAATGCAGATGCTGGAGATCAGAGTCGAGAATGTGGTGCTGGAAAAGCACAGTCAACATGGTTTCGTCAAGGGCAGGTCATGTCTCACAAACCTCATTGAGTTTTTTGAAAATGTGACCAAGCATGTAGATGAGGGTAGGGCAGTTGACGTGGTATACATGGACTTCAGTAAACCCTTTGATAGGGTTCCACATGGTAGGCTGTTGGAGAAAATGCAGAGGCATGGGATTGAGGGTGATTTATCAGTTTGGATTAGAAACTGGCTTTCTGAAAGAAGGCAACGAGTGGTGATTGATGGAAAATATTCAGCCTGGAGTCCGGTTACTAATGGTGTGCCAGAAGGATCTGTTTTGGGACCACTGCTGTTTGTCACTTTTATAAATGACGCTGGCATAGGTGGATGGATTCATAAATTTGCAGATGACACTAAAGTCGGTGGAGAAGTGGACAGTGTGGAAGAATGTTACAAGTTGCAGGGGGACTTGGGCTGCAGATTTAGGCTGAGCGGTAGTAAATGGAGTTTAATGCAGCTAAATGTGAGGTGATGCATTTTGGGAAGAATAACAGGAAGGCAGAATGCTGGGTCAACAGAAAGATTCTTGGTAGTGCAGCGGGATCTTGGAGTCCATGAACATAGAATCCTGAAAGTTGCCACCCAGGTTGATAGTGCTGTTAAGAAGGCATACGGTGTGTTAAGTTTCATTGGCAGTGGGATTTAGTTCCGGAACCGCAATATCATGCTGCAACTATACAAATCACTTGTGCGGCCACACTTGGAATATTGTGTACATTCTGGATTCTGTACTTCAAGAAGGATGTGGAAGCATTGGAAAGGAGGAGAGTGCAGAGGAGATTTTCCAGGATGTTGCCTGGTCTGGAGGGAAGGTCTTATGAGGAAAGGCTGAGAGACTTGGGTCTGTTCTCATTGGAAAGGAGAATGTTTAGAGGGGATTTGATAGAGACATACAAGATGATCAGAGGATTAGATAGGGTAGACAGTGAGAGTCTTTTTCCTAGGATGATGACGTCAGCGTGTACGAGAGGGCATAACTACAAATTGAGGGGTGATAGATTTAAGACAGATGTCAAATGCAGGTTCTTTATTCAGAGAGTGGTAAGGGCATGGAATGCCCTACCTGCTAATGTAGTAAACTCAGCCACATTAGGGAGATTTAAACAATCCTTGGATAAGCATATGGATGATGATGGGATACTGAGGGGACGAGCTGAGAATAGTTCACAGGTCTGCTCAATATCGAGGGCCGAAGAGCCTGTTCTGTGCTGTATTGTTCTATGTTCTATGTTCTATCTGTTTGCAGCTGGTTTGTAGCAAAATGGTAGTGGTATTAAAAGCCAATTTATCTTTCCTCCTTTTGCAGACAGGTACTTCATGGGGAATAAAAACTCACACTTGTAAATGCATTGTTAATTTTCATTATCGCCTATTTGATCAATCTTTGTTGTTTATTTAAAATTCAAATTCATTGTACCAGAATTTTGAATGCTTGGAACATGAGTTTATCCATATACTCAGGGCTTGTATATGGGTTCCAATATCAACTAAAATTGCTATATCAAACAATCTATGAAATGAATTTTGCAACACTGAACCAACTCTATGAATCAATACTTAATTATAAGTTCATTGGTTTAACTTCCATAATGAATTAAATGATATCCATTCTCAAGATTTTGCCAGAACAAATAGGAAAATTTTGCAAACCAAAAGTGCAGAAATTAATTCTTGAGCTGTTGAAATCCATTGCTGCCTATAAATAGTTGCAGTTCAATCTAATCACATTGAATTCATATTTCAGCTTCAGGAGAGTTATGATTAATCTTGGAGATGAAAAAATCTAAAAATATTCCTTTCAGTGTTACTCACATAATTTGCTTGAATATCTGTGTGATTCCATTCCAATCCATCATCAAGCACAGTTAGCACAATTCCTTTGCCTGTTATTCCCTTCTTCCACACAGGGATAACATGAAGGTCTAGTTTCGGGAGCATTGATGAAGTCCTTGTATCTTGCTTTAGATGGAAGAATATATAAAACGTAATAAGATTTTGAATGCATTTTTAATAACAAGTGCATCTCTAAAAGATGAACTTTGTTTTGAAGCTAAGAGCTTTGAGCAGCAAACAATTAATTTAGTAGATGAATAATTCAATGTGGGTGGTTGTTGAGAACTCTGGTGAATCATAGCTAACACAAATATAACCCTGTCTCTGCAGAAATTACTGGCAATCCATGACTCATCTTATGTTGTACTGTCAGCAGGATCTGTAGGGACTGCTCTTTGAAATATATGATCCTTTCTTTCCCATTGGAGTATATTATGGACTTTCTTTACACTCAATAAGTAATCAGTTCTCTTTTATCCCTATTGTTTCAGGCTATTGCACGTTATTGGAGTTGCAGGATGCATTTGATTGAATTTCTAAAATACCTGAAAGTACTAATCATTGTTCTGTAAAGCATTTTGAGGTATGCAAACAAAACTAAAAGCTTTCATTGCTCCTGCACCTGCATTTTTTCAATTTTTTTTAATGCTTAATGGTTCGCCAACATTAATGTATGAGTTTTTAAGTCTCAATATAATTTCCAGAAGATACCCAAAGCATAACCAAACAGACTCTGTATATAGACAAAAGTTACAATCACAATCAGAAAAAGACAGAACTATTTGCTGTGAAAAAGGAAGTATCATACTGGTGCAATAAAGTTACTCCACTGGATAAGGTTTGAAGAACAGTGACAAAACAGTATATAGCAGTAAGTTCTCCAAATCCATGGCAGTTGCAAGGTAAAAGGTAAAGTCACCATAGACCTACTGGACCGTGGAGCTGTTGTCTCATTAGACAGAGAGATGACTCAAGTTTAACAGAAGGGTCACCATGCTTCAGGCAAAGGGAGAAGTTGAGAAGGAGAGTCCTTCATGGTTTCCTCAACCAGTGCAAGAAACAAGCCTGTGCCATTCACTTTGTATCCCAAATTGATTCCTAGTGGCAAGAGACATTGCCAGTCATTACAATATTTCAGAAGAAATACCAGCTTTTGCTTGGATGTCCAATGGGGTGTTCTGTCTCAGAGAACACTTTATGGATGTTATAGCCAATAAACAAAATACTGTTCACTGGTATTGCTGAAATAGAGCTTGTAATTAAATTGTATTCCTGGTCAACATCAGGGAACCAAAACAAGTTATAAGTGAAGCAGAGGACAACAATTTTTTAAGCATAGTGATGAAATTTGCATTTTTTTTGCCTAAGACTGAGTTGTGTTGAATTTTTTGGAAGGATTTCCAACACCAGCCCTAGCAGGTTTTCTCTCCATATCTCACCAAACCTCATTAATTACTTACCTCAGCCCTATAGCAGCTCTCCTATCCAATTATAACCCCATTTTACCACATGAGAAGATTTATAGAACAACCCACAACTCAGAGGATAGCTTAAAATTCACTGGCATCGCTTGCACCCACACCATCTTTAAAAACCGCATTGTGCTTCTAGATGAGCACTGTCAGTCCAGAGCTGCTTTACACAGTTCCTGGTACTTGCCCAGGACATTGCAGATAGGGGGAATCCTCATGCTGCTTTGTGAGAAGGGTTCTGGAGCTTCTGCTGGATGGGATGACACAGAGGCAGGACTTACAACATAAGACCAAGCCAGCCTGGTCCAAGGATGCCACGTGGTTCAATGCAATTATGGTCATCTGGAGAAATGCACAGAGCTGACAGAAATAGGGTAATTACCTTCTTCACTCTGGCAGCGTAAACGTCACCTTTTCTAGCATTGCACATTCAATCTGTCTCTGCTACTGTACTCACCTCCCAGCAAGACTCAACACTCAAACACTCTCACCATTGCCTGCAGAAACTTTCCTCACTTGCTTTGCCCTACAACTGCCCTGCATGCCCTCTATGTTGTTTACTCATTCACACACAAAACGTAACGGCTGTACCACCCACCTTCATCTCCCTTAACACTTGCCCCTCTCTCATCCCAGAAGAAAAACAGCCCACAATATGGTAGAAAGGGTCAAGATGGTGGTGATTTGCCTGACATTCAGCCATCATCCCTTAAGTGAAGAGCATCCTGACTCTGACAGCGCCATTGGCTGACCAACAGCTTCCAATCACCTGGACTGTTATTGGAGACTGCCTTTGATTCAGTGTGCCAATACCCTCTTGATTTGACTGAAGCCTGCTGACAACCATGACCAGCTTATTAACTTTGTGTCTGCCCAAAACAGCAAGGCAAGATAGAGGTAATATGTGCTTGGTATCTCTACCTGAGGGATTAAAGCACAAAAAGACATGGCAAATCAATGCTCTGCTGGGAGCATCGAATAGGCTCAGAGTAAGTGAGCAGTTCTACAGCATGAGAGGAGCCAAGGCATGCAGCCAAATCAGTCCACGTGCTGGGTGTGCATCCTTGAGTGCACAGTATCTTTGCAGAGGCATTATAATGAGAGTGGAGGGTGCAGCCTAAGGTGTTGCATTTAAATACAGAGGCATCATGAAAATGGAGTGGAGATGTGCCATGAGGCTGGCATATATTGGATCCCAATGTCTATGAAAATGGTGTGTGTGTGTGAATGCGTGCGGACAGTGTCCATGGTACATGTTGGTACCTCGTGTTCAATATGAAGATCCTTCAATTCAAGTGACAAGCTAAATTCACCAGGTACCCTCTCATTGACTTCTCTCAATATCTAACTTGTTCGGCAAGTTTGGTAAGGTAGAAAGCAGAATATGAATGAGGGGAGTTGGCATGTCATCGAGGTGTTTTATAAACAATAATCCTCCTCTCTCGGCAATTCACAGTTGCCCAACAAAACATGTGTCTCACCACTTGGCAATGCATAAAAAATGCAGTGCGATGCTGTCAATATCAAGTTAGGCCTCACAAGACTTCTCATCCAACTCTGCCGCAAATCTCACCATCGCCCACATCAGACAAACCCCGAGGAGATTCCACCCAAAGTATACAACAGCTTGGAATTATAAAACCTATTTTATGAAATAGTGCCTATCTCATATTTGTGGTCAACAAAACTGTATGGATTTTAAAATGGGACCTTGAATGCTGAAGTCAAAGGAATGCATTTGACAGATAGTACTGCTGAACTAAGTCAAAAATGATTGGATCAGCAATATCTAAGCATAGAGTCCTTGAACAAATACAAGAAGAAGTGAATAAGCTGACTATGAGCAGAGAGATGACATATCATTAGTTACGTTAACAAAAAAAGTTACAAAAGTTTGGCATTACAGAATTGAATATTCATGAAACAAGACACAGTTTGTTGAAGCTTTTCATCTTGCACTCAACAGGATATTTTCCAAGAATACAAATTCAAGGGGAAAACCAACATTTATACAGCATGAGAGGAGAGTGCTGAGTGGTTGGCAAGTGGATTCTGATTGATAGAGACATTGCCATGCTGAATACATCAATAAATGATGATTGACAATTAACTACCAAGCTTTGGTTAAATTTTAAATTGGAGAATTGATTCTGATTGTTGAGAGCATTATCTTGAGAAATGAATTGGTGAACGTTGTCACCAATTTTACTGAGTTGAAACAGGTATGGGTGCAGTGCCTCTGACAAAAAACAAAATATATCCTTATTGCTAAAAAAAGGGAAGTTGTTGTGATTATTACTTTTTGGGAATACTGAGGAGTTAATTTTGACATTTTACTCATTCATGGAATTTGGGTGTCACGGAGTGAATGTTCTGCTGATGCTCCTACATCTGATGACCTACATTTTGTGGAGGCAATGGGTGTCTATGTCACTGACTAAAGAGACATCAAGAGCTCCCACATTGTCTCTTGCCAGATCTTTCATAATTCAGGACTGCAGTAGGCCTTCCAGAAAACACTGATGGCCAATCAGAGATTGGCAACTCTTCTATGATCAGCAGTGGGAAGGTGGTGGCTGCTTCAGGTACGAACCCCACCCAAAGCCTCAAACCAAAGCAAACTAGCGACAAGTGAGTGATTGCAGAATTGCAGATGAGAAACAAACACAGAAAAGTCTAGAGAAAGTCTAGGGTGGAAGGAAAAATGGGGTTAACATTTCAAGTCTGGTATGACTCTTCAGAAAAGAAAGGTTTGGAAAATAGGTTCCTTTATTTTACATTTTTGACCGAGACCAAAGAAGAGCAAGCCGGCAGATAGTGTAGAGGTCCAGTGCAAAAGACGAAGGAGTTGTCAATAGTGGAGAAAGAAGAAATGAGGTAAATTAAGGTGTAAAAGAGTGTGGATTGGTCCCCTCTACACATAGCAAAGTCAACAAAGCATAAATATGACGCAGCTGAAGGTAAGGGAGAATGTAAGAAATCTAGAGAACAGACATAATGTGATCAGTTTCTGGAGTTATTGAATTCAATGTTAACATTTTGAGGCTGTAAAGTGAAAAATGAGTTGTCATTCGCAGAATTTGCATTGTGTGAAGACTAGTGGGACAAGTAGAACCTTATTGATGTTCTCATAAGGAGGGAAGAGGTGAGGGCAGAAGTATGAGAAATGGTCAGAGATGGCTGAAAGCCCTGCCAGCCACAATGATGGAGAATCCTCGGTTGAGGAGAAAGGAGGTCATGTCAGAGCAGCCCGGTGGAAGGTAGCTTCATTAGAACACATAAGATTGAGATGGAGAAATTGGGAGAACAGAATTAAATCCTTGCAGGAGTTAGGGTATGAGGTGGGCAGTCGATGTAACTGTGGGAGTCGGTGGGCTTGGAATGTATAATGGTACACAGTCTACTCTCAGAAATGAAAAATGTGAAGGGAAGGAAATCAAGCTGTCAGCTGTTATTTGCAATAAATATTTAACTGGACACTGTTTTACTGCAACTAATCAGAGAACTTACCAGATACCATTGCTGATTCCACATGGGATCAGTAAACATTTTCTCTGCCATACAATCTCTACAGTCCCTTACTGGAGACCGCTTACTTCTTTGCTTTTCGTACTGTTGTTCTGCCCAAGATACCTACAGTTAAGCCACACACAAGAACAGCACTAGCGTGATTAAGCCCACAATTTGTGGTTTGTTACATTATTCATATGTAATGTGACACAAAAAGGATACAAAATATTGAAATGTTGTTTATGCTTTTGTTAAAAAAATTGAGATTAAAGTCCTTCTCATTATTATTTACACGTTAATACTAGAAACATATGAGCAAAATATTTCCTCGCAAAACAACGGCCTCACTTTAACTTTATAAACTCTAAATTTTCTTTTTGACAAGCTGATATAGTTACTGACACAATCCTTTAGAGCGAGTATTTGACTTTCTTTAATGGAACAGGACTGTTAAGTTATCAGTTAGTCTAAATGTTTATTAATTACTTCTTTTCTGTCAATTTCCCTCTGAATGTTTTTCATATACCCGCTGAAGGTGGTAATTCATGTTGGTGTACCATTTCACTGGGATACTGGTCTGTGGTACATTTCACAACATTCATTCTTGATGTATGAACATGTATAATAGAAGGATACTGTTGCAAAGCTCCACTACATGTGAGGATTATGCCACAGCATCTGTATTATTGTGTTATAGTCTGACACAAACCTTTAATTCCATGTAGTTAGATACCACATTGAGAACAGGCTATAGGAAATAAACTGTCACAGCTCAACGTAATTCTTGATTTTCCTATGTCCAATAAGTGTACACCCATTCTACATCCTCACTAGCAGTTAGGATTCTGAACCTTATTTAATTTATATTCTCCATTCCATAAAGAGAAGCAGCTTATTCAATGACTTTCGATGGAATGAAAATTAGACAGATTCCACAGGAATGGATAAACTGTTCTCACCAGATTCCAGACCTTGAAGTGAAGCTGAATATTTAGTTTGAAAAGTGAGGACAAAAACTAGTTTGATTTATATTTAATGGGAATTGTTGCAGAACAGGAAATATTAAGTTGTACATGGATTTTATCCCGTAAACTCACTATTAATGATTTTACTTAAATTGTTAAAAAGTACCAACTGTCATGTTTCGTTTAATATTTTTAGAATGTGTCATACCCGTTCATCTTCAAACAATCTTTTCGTAAAGTGATCAGCACTTCTTCGAGATCTTCGTGGATGAATTTTGTGTCTGAGTAGATAATGGTTTTGAAGTGTTCCAATCTAATCAGGTAGAGATTAAAGAGAATGTTCATCATAAATGAAAACATTAAAATGACATAAAGGTAGTCATAAAAATCGTTCTTACTGTAATATCTCCTGAGTTCTCAAGATTTTGCCTTTGGATTTGAAAATACCACTTTATTATTTAAGAAGGAAGAATGGAACCTCAGAACTACAGATAGTTTAGTCCAACACCAGTTGTGGGAATGTTACTGAAATTTACCTTCAGAGACAATGGGAAGAACCTTTCCCATGGAGCCCCTGTTGGTTCAGTGAAGTCATTTCAGGTTGGGAACTTGACCAATTAAGGCAAAAGTGAGGACTGCTGATGCTGGAAAAGCACAGCAGATCAGGCAGCATCCGAAGAGTAGGAAAATTGATATTTCAAGCAAAAGCCCTAGTCCTGATGAAGGGCTTTTGCCCGAAACATTGATTTTGCTGCTCCTCGGATGTTGTCTGACCTACTGTGCTTTTCCAGCACCACTCTGATCTAGACTTGACCAATTAAACTGAGTGCCTTGCTATTGCACTTTCCCAGATCAAATTTATAAAATCATGAGGGGCATGGATAGGATAAATAGACAAAGAGTTTTCCTTGGGGGTGGAGGAGTCCAGAACTAAAGGGCATAGGTTTAGGGTGAGAGGGGAAAGTTATAAAAGAGCCCTAAGGGGTAATGTTTTCATGCACAGGGTGGTACATGTATGGAATGAGCTGCCAGAGGAAGTGGTAGAGGCTAGTACAATTGCAACATTTAAAAGGCATCTGGATGAGCATATGAATAGGAAGGGTTTGGAGGGATATGGGCTGGATGCTGGCAGGTCAGACTAGATTGGGTTGGGATATCTGGTCAGCATGGACGGGTTGGACCAAAGGGTCTGTTTCTGTGCTGTACATCTCTATGACTCTAAATTAATTAAAGTTCAGCCACTATGTTTCCTGACTACAGAATAGGGGACAGTCATTTAAAACTGAGATGTGAAGGCGCCTCCGCCATATCTGCTTCCAGGAGGACCAGTTCCACCATAGAACACACCAGATGGCCTCCTTCTTTAGATACCGCAATTTCCCTTCCCACGTGGTTAAAGATGCCCTCCAACGCATCTCGTCCACATCCCGCACCTCCGCCCTCAGACCCAACCCCCCCAACCGCAACAAGGACAGAACGCCCCTGGGGCTCACCTTCCACCCTACC
>NC_057711.1:52838413-52839853 GCF_004010195.1 Chiloscyllium plagiosum
CCCCCACCCTCCTCTAGCTTATCTCTCCACGCTTCAGGCTCTCCACCTTTATTCCTGATGAAGGGCTTTTGCCCGAAACGTCGATTTCGCTGCTCGTTGGATGCTGCCTGAATTGCTGTGCTCTTCCAGCACACTGATCCAGAATAAGATGTGAAGGCGTTTATTCTCTGAGGGTAATGAATTTCTGGAATTCCAGAGCATTGTAGAAGTTACATCTCTGAAAGCATTTAAAGTGGAGGGAGATTGATTTTTGAAATATTGAAGAGTTGAGGTCTATCTGAAGCTTCAAAGAGGAAGATTTTATAGCATCACGCAGTGAGCTTGAGAGAATGATTGTCCTACTCCAGTTCCAATTTCTTATGTTCACATACATCAAAAGATCAGACTCTAGAAAAATGGAGTCAGTCAGGTCAATGCTCCATTGAGCTGTGTTGCACATATAGCTAATCATTCCCAAGTTTCACTTCAACAGGATTCCAAAATTTGGTCTCTGGAGTCTATGGGGTAGATTTTGACCGATACTGTAAAATAGGTGATGCTAAATCCATTGCCTATTTTAAATCACAACCACAATCAAACCATAATTTAACAACTCCATAATGAATTATGGACAAAAATGAATTTCCTAACTGGTGTAGAGTACATGAGTTTAATAATAAGCTGTTCTATTGATCTACTCACATGTATATTATTTCTCTTTTTCACTGACTTCGGTTTTCTGACTTTTTTCAGCACTCTCATGATGTCTAATTTGGACTGTTGGCTCTCAATCAGTGTACACTAAAATATAGTAGTCCAAACTCTAACAGCTAATCTGGAAATTTTGCTGCTGGCTATCAGAGCCTTGACATAATTGTCTACTATAAATAATAATGAAGCAGTCAGAGAAACAATAAGATTGTTTGAAACACAGCTACAAAACAATGAATGATGTATGTCAGCAAGTATTTCTTGGAGGTTTTCAGAATATCAATACAGAAACTTAATTCTGAGCAAAATAAATGATTTTTATTTTATGGTTATAAACATTGAATCCAATTAGAAATAAGAATGGATTTCTGTTTTGATACAGTGCTGTTGTCAGGTCATTAGGGTTAGTAGTATGAGGCTATGTTCACTCCATATTGAGCCACTTCTGTCAGAGCAGAAATCAGTGAATTTAGAGAGTTCATGTTATTAAAGATTAATAATAGTATTCTTTACATCATTCACACCAGTCAAGGTCTCTGATGGTTTCTAAATAACTAAACAATAATGTTCTTCATTTTGCACGAGACTTCCCATTAACCATTTTTGCCTGTCTGAAAACAGTTTTAAGTAGCTCAGTGTCATTTAGGTCTAAGCTGCCTGTTTGAGCATCATTTCATCTACCTGCTGAATCCTGGCCCCCCGAACCCTGAGGAGAACTCCACCCCTGCTCATGACTCCACCCCCATTCCC
>NC_057711.1:52844121-52855199 GCF_004010195.1 Chiloscyllium plagiosum
CCCTATCCATGCCCCTCATTATTTTATAAACCTCTATAAAGGTCCTCTGGTCCTCCTGTAATTTAGTTTTATGTCAATAGCTGGGTGTCTAAATCTAGTTTATGTAGCTTGAAAATAATAAGACATCCAGCATCAATTTTTGGAAAATTCAGATTCCTGTTCATCTGTTAATCTGAACCTATTCAGATTAACACCTCTGACATCACTTTCTAGCTTATACATCGTTCTTCCCTTACTTTCAGAAAACTCTATTCCATTCCATGTTTTACCTACATTGGTCCATATACTCTGATGACCCAAAAATCGGATGGCACTGTGCCTCAGTGGTTAGCACTGCTGCCTCATATCGCCAGGGACCCAGGTTCAATTCCCACCTTGGGTGACTGTATGTGTGGAGTTTGCACATTCTCCCCATGTCTGCATTCCTCCAAGTGCTCTGGTTTCCTCCCACATCCAAAAATGTACAGTCAGGTGAATTGGCCATGGTAAATTGCCCGTAGTGTTAGATGCATTAGTTAGGGGTAAATAAAAGGGAATGGGAATAGGTCTGAGTGGGTTACTCTCCGGAGGGTCAGTGTGGCCAAAGGCCCAAAGGGTCTGTTTCCATACTGTAAGGAATCTAATTAAATCTAATTAAAAATCATTGGCAAAGTGTAGACTGGAGTTACGAGTTAGAACTATGTGGAATTCCTGAAGAAGCTGACTCTATGGGAATTCTAAAGGGCATGGCAGATGGTGGAATTTGAATTCAGTAAAATGTCTGGAATTAAGAGTCTGATGATGACCATGATCTGTTGGGATATATCCTTGAGGGAAGGAAACTACTCTCCTTGCCTGGTCTGGTCTACATGTGACTCCAGACTCACAGCAAAGTGGTTGACTCTTAACTGCTCTCTGGGCAATTAGGGATAGGTAATAAATGCTGAACTAGCCAGTGATGCCCACATCCTGTAATTTAATTTTTAAAAAACTCCCTCATGTCTGGAATAATTCAAAAATGCCCTTTGAAGTTGGAAACCTTAAAGGAATTCACTCAATTAAGTTTAGTAATTGACCAGAAAATGCAAGACAATTAAAAACCTGCTTTAACGCCTGGATCATTATTAAACTGATGCCCACACCCCCCCCCCCAACCCAAATCACCACTGATGACTCAACTATATCTCACCCAACCCCTGACAACACCCAGTCTGCTGACAACCATTCCAACCCCAATCAGATCCCGATCCCCACCCTGCTGGACTCTATCAATCTGGTCAAAAAACACTGCGAGTGTAATTCTGACCTCCTCTGACGCAATAATCCCTCCTACCTGTTGGACCCAATTAGTCTCACATCTGACTGGACCCTGGCCTAACCAAATATTCACAGCGCACCCACTCCCTGTTGAGCAAGGGGCAGGGTTGTGAAAGTGGGACCTTGATGGTGACCTCAGCTGGTACAGACAATGAACTTGTGCTGTTGGCATCATACTGGATCACAAACTAACCAATCAGCCACCTTATCTAACCAAACCTTGGACCCAATAACTTTTCACCCGAACCAAAACACCCCTTCTGCCAGCCTGGCACACAGGGGCATGACACCCTCTCCCATCCTTTGAACTCAACATCCTTTAACCCTAATTGGATCACAGTTTGATGTTCTTGATGTATCCCTCTCCTTCGCCAGATTTGATAACTTCTCAACCGGAACATTCATTCCTTTTTGCCTCCTTAACTATTTCCTATTGCCAGACTGAGACTCACTCCCCATGTCCCCTGCCAACTTAACCTTCCCAGTATCTGGCACTTGTTCCAACCTGTTGTACCCAATATGTTCCCTTCCACTCCCTTCCTCTGCTGCACCAATAACAGCTCACCCAAACTATCTTACTTTACTTTATTTAGCTGACACCCTGGCATCCTAGCTATGTGGCACCATACTCATTTCATCCACCTGGACCCCATTCACCTTGCATGCCAGTGATCATTCCACTTGGCATTCCACCCACCTGGCATCGTATCTATCTCTCCCACAAGTCACTCTTCTCCCTACCTAGCTGGCACCTTAACCCCTAAAGCAGCTTTACCCCAGATCCCTTTACCATGCTGACCTTACATTCTTACCCTTTCACAGATGCTGTCAAAGTGACTAGCTGTGCTGTTCAGTATTTAAATCACATAACATGGTATACTCACTCATCAAAAGGGGCATGGTTTTATCTGAAGTCACAACATTTGTTTTCACAAACATGCAGCAGCTTTATTCACCATTATCACACACAACTCCTCCACTAGTATTTAATTATTAGATTGCTATTGACTTCCAGCACAGAAGGAACAGAAGTTTGCTTCAATTAAATATTAAATATTGTCTTTAGTCTGCACTACAAGTTATTTTCTCTAACTGCTGACTCCATTACTTTCCCTATGATTAAACCAGACTATTTACAAATTTAATGTCATGAGCTTCTGACCACATATTTGTAACACTAATAAAACCAGCTGTTTCTAACTCCATAACAGTACTTGACTTTATTCATCTGCTCACCAGCTTCTGAAGCTCTCATTCATGTCTTTGTTACCTCTGTATTGGGTTATTCCAATAAACTCCTGGCTAGCTTCCCACATTGTGAGACCCATAAACTTGTCGTCATCCAAATGCTGCTTCCCATATTTTAATTCACAGCTAGTCCTAATCAGTTAGCATCCCTGTGCTTGCCAACACACATTGACTCTCAGTCAAGCAACATCTTAATTTTTATGTTCTCATCTCTCATTTAAAATTCCTACCATGGCCTCGTGCATTCCTGTCTCTGTATTCTCCTCCAGTCCCACATCATCTGAGATATTTACACTCACCTCATTTTAACCTCTTGAGCATCCTCAATTTTAATTGAACTACAATTGGTGGTCAAGCTTTTGATTACCTTCACCCTGAGCTCTGAAATTGTCTGCCTTTATTTATCACTCTTTCCACTTGGCTTTCCGCTTTAGGACACTATTTATAACCTTCTGACCTTTTGTGACATAATTTGTTTTCTAGCTCCTGTGAAGCATGTTGGGATATTTTGTTGTGCCAAATGTTACATATAAATATGAAGTGATATTGCATATAGCTTCCTGTGAATTTGTCAAAATTAAAAATCACACAACACCAGGTTATAGTCCAACAGGTTTAATTGGAAGCACTAGCTTTCGGAGTGACGCTCCTTCATCAGGTGATGAAGGAGCGTCACTCCGAAAGCTAGTGCTTCCAATTAAACCTGTTGGACTATAACCTGGTGTTGTGTGATTTTTAACTTTGTACTACCCAGTCCAATACCGGCATCTCCAAATCATGTGAATTTGTCAGTTTCTATCCCTTTAGGTCATCTAAGAAAGACAGCCAGTTGACCCAACAGTGGCTTATGTTTAGATGTACAATTTCCAATGTTGGGTGGAAGCTACTAATACCATTGTTAGTGGAGACTTTCTTGAATAACTGTAGTGTGTTTTTCAATGAACAGTAACTAAAAAACTTCAAAAGTTACTGGGTTATCCTCTAAGCCCAAATACCTCAATAACATCTTTCAGGGAAGAGAACAGGATCTATTCCTTTTGGCTGAAATTATCTTGTGTTCTATTTCTTAACCAATTTACTCTTGTGCAGTCAGCTGCCAAACTAAACCACCAGCAGTGAAGCAATGAATGTAACATAAACGGTATACTTCATTCACAGTTATATATTTATATATCTTCATTTAATACCATTTTCTATTGTTAATGTAGTATAAGAATTTCTTATTGCTGACTGTTGGGCTTAGAGTTTTGAAAACATTTTTATTTCATTCATGAAATGTGGGCATCAGTGGCTAGGCCAACATTTATTGTCCATCCCTAATTGCCCAGAGAGCAGCTAAGAGTCAATTGCATTGCTTTGGGTCTGGAGTCACATGGAGGCCAGGCCAGGTAAGGATGGCAGTTTCCTTCCCTTAAGAGCATTACTAACCAAGATGGGTTTTCCCAACAATTGACAATGGTTTGATGTCATCATTAGACTCTTAATTCCAGATTTTCATTTAATTCAAATTCCACCATCTGCAGTAGCAGGATTCAAACCCGAGACCCCAGAACATTAATAATCCAGGGACAATACCGTTTGGTCATCACTTTCCCATGAACGATTTATTGTTCTCTTTTTTGTCATTTTAAATAGTTGTGAAAATTCATGAATACATCACAATGGTTTCCCTTATCTATTTGTCAACTGCGACACAGTTGGTAGCACCTTTGCCTTGTGATTTACAAGGTTCAGAATTCAAGTTTAACTCCATGGTTTGAGTACAAGCGTCAAAGCTGACACTTGAGTGTGATATTGGGTGAGCACTGTACTGCTAAAAGTGCATTTCTTGTATACAATGTTAAACCAAGGCCTCATTTGCCATTTCAGTGTGTGTAAAAGATTTCATAGCACTATACTGAATCTGCAATGAGTCAAATTCAGATAGCTCAAAATTCTAGTTGTAGTGAAGTTGTCAGCTATTCCTGACAACATAATAAGAAATCGAATGAAAAGATCCACTTGATAAGACAAAGTTTCAGACTGGTATCTCTGGATTATTTGAATGGCTGCACACTTATCATGTGACCATGCTAATCAATTGGAGTAGAGTTAGGTGAAGGACAAAATCACGGCAAGTCTGCAGTGGTGACCCATATTCTGAGCCAACATGCAGCAAGACACATTTTTCTAACAGATGAATTATTTTCTTCTCTTTTTCCAGATCGCTCTTTGAAGATTAACAATGAAATGTGTAAAAGTGGAAAACCGAACAAGGAATATGTCACTGCTCTGCTCTATGCCAACATGGATGGCACTGAAAGGTTGTTGCTTCTTGTGATCATGAAGTCCAAGAAGCCATGTTGTTTTGTGACTGTCAAGGCGCTACACACGCAATTTAAAACCAACAAACCCGCAAACTGACCACCGGCATTTTGTGGCACATTGATCAGAAAAGTGGACAAAATGTTTCAATGGAAGAAAATGAACTGTATCACACTGAAGAGCCTGAAGAGTCTGATGAATGCATATGGACTGGGGTGTACAAAGTTAAAAATCACACAACACCAGGATATAGTCCAACAGATTTAATTGGAAGCACTAGCTTTCGGAGCACCGCTCCTTCATCAGGTGAAGGAGCGGCGCTCCGAAAGCTAGTGCTTCCAATTAAACCTGTGGACTATAACCTGGTGTTGTGTGATTTTTAACTAACTATGTACATGTCAGTTTTCCTAGCTGAAGCCACAAAGATCATTCTCCAGAATTTTTCATTGCTATATAAAACACAGGAAACATGTTTGGTTACACTGATGACCTGGCAGACTCATCTGAAGATAGCATTCTAAGCAGAATAAGATTACTAATGTTTTCTAGTGCTAATTCCCGGCCTTTTATAATACATCGTTAGGCCATTGTAAGGTGTGACCAAATTGAAAGATGAAGAACATTTTTCACATATCTACTATGTCACTGCAATATCCTTGTTTCACATATTGAGTGTTTTAGAAAAATGGGGCTATGTAGGAGGTTTCCTCAACTATGATGAAGCTCCATTTAACACAAATTCCTGGGCAGACTCCTTCTTATTTAACTTATCATAATTTTACTGTATTTCTTTTAGAGATTAGATTCCGTACAGTGTGGAAACAGGCCCTATGGCCCAACAAGTCCACCCCGACCCACCAAAGAGTAACCCACCCAGACCTATTTCCCTCTGACTGATGCACTATGGGTAATTTAGTATGGCCAATTCACCTAACCTGCACATCTTTGGACTGTTGGAGGAAACCCACATAGACACAGGGAGAATGTGTAAACTCCACACAGACAGTCACCTGAGGCTGGAATCGAACCTAGATTACTGGTGCTATGAGGCAGCAATGCTAACCACTGAGCCACCATGCCACCCCAAACAGGAGGTTGTTAGCTGGTTGTTATAACTTTTGCTGCTCTGCTGAGAAAACATTAGTTTCTGTGTTTCCTACAACAGTGAATACACTTCAAAACATACTTAATTATCTGTAAAGCACTTTGAAACATATGTTGGCTGTGAAAATCTCTATATACACGCTAGTCTTTCTTTCTCCCTGCAGCCTTTGTTTAATGTATTTGTCATACTAATTTCAAATGTGACTCACTTGAAACCCATTTAAATTTATATTTTAGATTAGATTAGATTACTTACAGTGTGGAAACAGGCCCTTCNNNNGTCGCCTGAGGCGGGAATTGAACCCGGGTCTCTGGCGCTGTGAGGCAGCAGTGCTATTTAAGTCCTTCAAATTTGACTGTCCTGCATGTTCAGGATACTTTATAAAGTATTTCATTGGTCATCCACTGAACATATATTGATCAATTCTATACTCCCCATTGCTATCTAATTGTTTAAACTTGAAGTTGTATACCTTGGTATTGATTTGCAGTAAAGGTATCAGTTTTTTAAATCATATTATAATAGCATTAATTATTTTATAGCTTTGTAATGCAAATCATTAGTTTATATATTAAAATCACATGCTGTTTATCAACATCCTAATGGATAAATGCAAAATTATGCAAATTGATCAACAATATGTACATTGTAAATATAAAATGAATAGAAGGAAAGACTTGGAAAGGGATTTGAGATTGCCAGTGGTTTGGACAATTTATGAGGCAGTTAATTTTAAAAATGAATACAGGATTTATAGTGAGACCAGTAATCTATCTTTGGAACTCTATAGGCAATTGGTCAGATTTCCTCTGGACGATTGTGTTTCCTCCTTTTAAGTATGATTTGAATACATTTTAATACTTATGTTCAGGTGATTCTATCAACAGATGTCGGCTTCAGCATATGTGTTTGAAATTCTTTCCATTGTTGCTACACCATCGTATCTTGTGTTCCCAGTAATTAAAGAACGTTTAATACAGAGCACCTAAAACTTTTCTAAAAAAATAAGTTGCATGAACATTAAGAAACGATTACACTAAATCTCGGTAAGTAATGACTAGAAGGACCGCGTGGTATTTTTAAACCGCAGGAAATGTTATGGTCTCTTGCAAATAAGCCCGCCTTCTGTTTTGAATTTCTGATAGTATGTTGAGGCGAGAGGGTGAGAAATAGTGAGCTTTCTGTCGGTCCAGTAAGCAAACAGCACAAGGTTGAGATAGCTCGCGGAAGACCTGAAATACATGCTCAGTTTGGCCGTTAACGGAGTTGGGTAGCTCGGGAATACTAGGGTCTCATCTTAAGGAATTATTTGCTCAATTTTAAGAGAGTTGCCGTTGTCCCGTCCCAATAAAAAGATAAAGTCCCAAGTCATTTTAGGACCGTCATCTATGCAGTGCTGACCTGTAACGTTTGTCACGCTGTCGCCCATTGAGGGTTTCAACATGTCTCTATCTAGATCGAGTACATAATGAAATCCAGTGATATGTAGTTTCATAAAACGATTCCTCTTTGTGAGGGCACAAACTAAAGTTCATCACCTGTCATTTCTCTCCGAAGTGATGTCTAACCGGCTGTGTTTTCCCTGTTTGGTTAGATTTTACTCATTTTTCAAGCTGCTGAGAGTCTGGAATTCTATAATTTCTTTAATGTGATAGATAAATGGGTGACATTTCTTCCACGCGTGCTTAAGAACCACCGCTTTCAAGTCACTATAACTAAATATATAGCATTAACGCCAATTTACATTCATTACAGCGAATTAATCTCTTAAGAGGATGGTCCCCAGAGATATTATATAAACTATCCAGCCTCCCCTTTGCATATCCCTAGGCTAAGTCTCCTCGACATAACCTGAACTACATATCACTCTTCATCCCTTCTGTCTCTATCCTGGATATGAATAAAGCTGGCCTCTGATCCTCATGGTCTGCTCTGCTCTGCTTTGTGATAAATGCGAACAATAACAGAACAGCAGACGAAAACTTTCAAAATATCTGAGATACACGTTTTGAGAGATCACTGTATATTTGACATTAATCTGACATTTCTTCCTACCCCTTTTTGTCCCGTTTTCTATCTTATTTGCTGTTGCACATTGTGTTCTCCCCTCAGATTTGAACTACCCTGAGCTATGTCGCTGAAATTTGTCAAATTATTTACTCGAGATTGTGCACGAGCTTAATGAAGAGCACAAGCTCAAGCGGGGATTGAATACCACACTGTATGTTACACAGAATCCAGCGTTAGGTTAGTTAAAAATTTACAAATGCAGAAGATCTGGATGCAGACATCAAAATTCCAGCGTATGCATGCACACGATCTATCTATATGATTTGTCTATCTTAAGAACAGCAGTGTACTGCAGTTAACTATCATACTATTTAATCTTACTGCTGAACAAGTAAATTCATTGACCACCTTGCTGCCCAGAATTGCTGCCTTTTGAAGTGTTTAGAGTAGTCTATGTGGTCATCTCCTGCCCTATGTTGCCGAATTCAAATATATCAGACGCTTGGTGTGTGTTCTGGCGTACCTCCAAAGGACGTGGCTAATTGAGGATGAGCTGGTCGCTGTTTGGTTCTGTGGTAAAATGTGAAAATGAATACCCGAGAAAGCAGTGCAGGCTATCATCTCTCACCCTGTTCGGCTCTGTATATACTGTGGGCGCACAGCCTGCCGTAAGATCAGTTTTCTCCACTGGTGATGAATGTTAAAAATAAGCACTATCAGTTACCATTTTAGCCCTCTTGTCACTCTCATTTAAGAAAGTGGATTGCGTGGTACACACACACACATAGGTTCAAAACATTGAATATTTACCTGACCCATAAAATCATAATCCAGTTCTTCGGCAATAGCTTTCGCCACCTCGGGTCCTCCAAGCACTTCCACTGCCCACTCATTAACGTATTGTTTGTCTTCATTGGCCATGCCCGGTGCACAGCAAATTGCAAACACCGTTACAGCTACACATCGCAAGGAAAGGCAATATTTTTGTTTCATAATTATCTTGATTTACGAAAAACAAAAGGGTTTAGAGAAGTAAAAAATGCAGAATGATTGCAGACGCTTCCTGGACTCGGGTTGCTGCTTTAGTAAGTGGGAAAGCAAACTGCTTTTCTCATGAGCTGGATGCAAGCAGACGGAATGAAAGTGGGATACCTTTGAGCTTGAATGGAAAACAGTGTTTACGCACCGAATGCTACGCAAAGCATCGCCCTGACGTCAAGTCTAGTGCACCTTCTGTACTATCGACCAAATGTTCCCGGGGGAGTTGCTGAAAGCCAGTCAGAGGAAAGCATTGTGCAAGAGCGGGGACAAATCTTTACCGGGAGCTGTCCAGTGCTGAAATCTACATAACTCGACAGCCATTTCGAGCCATAGCATCCACCACACTTTTGCTACAATTTTGCTACATTTGGCTCTTATATACCGTTGATTTCTCAGGATTATTTTCAAATGATAGTTCTCCCCCATGTTCAGGGGAGATGTGGTATTCGTAGCATTTGACAAATAAAATACTGTCAACATTCACTTTTCACCATAACCAAAGCGGTACTTGCATTTATGTTTTGCAGATTTCCTGACAGCACTCAACATATTGCCGCTCTTCATCCGGCTTAGATAGGGAGATGGAGGATTAGGAGATCGAATTGCAAAAGTTCCGGCCTTAGGACAAATCCGATTTCACATTCCACAAGATGAGACATTAATGGATACAAGCCACCAAAATTGGAATTGTACTTTTGTTGCGTTAAACAGAAGAACGATTTTTGAAACATAAAGGTAGCAAGTGAATCAGCTACGGAGTCAGTTGAGTCTGTAAATCAGTGAATTTAGGAAATGCAACAGCTCGTACAGTAAATACAATCTGCAGCCTCCGTCTAGGGGCTGTGTGTAATCCGTTCCTACTTTCAATAATATCAGTAAGAAAGAAAACCTTTCTGGACTAGCCCCGTCCCATGAAAGAATGTTGAAAGAAATAACTTAAGGAAGAAAATCAGATGATTTAGTAGTAAACAAATAATACTACAAATCCTACAGTGAGATCAATCTCCAAAATAAATGTATGCGCATTCAGACTACAGTAAGTACATTCTGGGGCAGGATGAAGCAAAGTTCAGAATTTAAAGCTAAAAATATTGTCTGCACTTTCCAGCAGTTGTTATAAAACTGGTGGTGCATGAACAGTGCAGCATGTTTATTCATATTTTGTGGTAATTATAGCGACTGAATATTGCCACTGGACAATAGTAACCAATAATAATTAATGCTGACAAATAAGATAGTGTGATGATGAATGTTTCATTACTATACATTACCATTTACAATACATTCGTGTATATATATGTTCAGTCCAAACTTACTGGACTTTCATTGCAGAATATTTCTCCTATGAATATAGCCTACAATGGCTAAAGTACTAACAGCATCCTGTTGAAATGAATATTTAAGCAAAAATCATTAAAACATATTTATGTTATGCTTGCACGTGATAAAAAAGGAAGTAAGTTGCAATCATTTCTTGATAATTTGAAATGCATTACAAACTACCTCCATTCTAATCAGACCTAGTGCATGAGATAGTCAACATGCTAAGCCAATAACTCAGCTGGGGTTTAGCCCAAAGTTCATGATAATAAATGATTTTTATATAAAAATAGAAAAGGGAAAGATAAACTTTTTAAGGTAAACTTGCAAGTAAAATCAGACACCAAGAACTTTTTTAAATAAATAAAAAGGAAGAGAGAAGCCAAGTGAACATAGACCTCATAAAAAATAAAGTTGGAGAAATAATAACGAGAAACTAGGAAATGGCAAAGGATTTTATAAATACTTTGCAGCAGTCATTTGGTTAAGAAAAAGAAGGAAGCATATGTCAGGTATAGACAGAATAGATCGAGTGAATCCTTGGAAGAGTATAAAGAAAGTAGGAGTATACTTAAGAGGGAAATCTGGAGGGCAAAACAGGGACATGAGATAGCTTTGGTTAGTAGAATTAAGGAGAATCCAAAGGGTTTTTACAAATATATTAAGCACAAATGGGTAACTAGGGAGAAAATAGGGCCCCTCAAAGATCAGCAAGGCGGCCTTTGTGTGGAGCCACAGAAAATGGGGGAAATAC
>NC_057711.1:52856497-52864334 GCF_004010195.1 Chiloscyllium plagiosum
ATGCGGTCCGGGTGCTGGCAGGTGGGACTAGATTGGGTTGGGATATCTGGTCGGCATGGACGAGTTGGACCGAAGGGTCTGTTTCCATGCTGTACATCTCTATGACTCTATGACTCTAAGACACTAAATGCATTCCAAAATTACTAAATAATCAGGGGCTGAAGAGAGAGGAAATATGTGGAATAAGTTTCAGTAGAGAAGAAATGCTCGGAAAACAAATAGGCTTAAAGACTGCTAAGTCCCCTGAACCTCATGGATTCGGATGTTAAAGGTGTACTACTTATATTGTGGATGTACTGATAATAATCTTTGAAGAATTCTTACATTCTGTAAAAGTAACAGTATTGGAAAACTACCAAATGTTTATATTAAAAGGGGAGGAGTAAAACAAAGACAAGAACGTATAGGCCACTTAGCTTATTTTCTGTTGTTGGGAAATTGTTAGAATTTATTAGAAAGGTTGTAATGGCAGAGGATTAGAAATACAGTCAAACAAAATCAACATGGCTTCATAAAAGGGAAATCAGATCTGGAAAATGTTTTCCAAGTCTTTGAGGAGGTATCAAGCAGGAAAAAAAGGGGAAACAGTGGAGGTAATGCATTTGGATTTTCAGAAGACATTTGAAAAATTACCACACTTAAGTTTATTTAATGTGATAAGAGACCAACATTTCGAGGTTGTATATTTAACAAGGGTAGAGGATTGGCTAACTAAGGCAGAGATATTGGATAAGGGGGTATTTTTAGGATGGCAATATGTAAGTAGTGGAGTGTCAGTGCTGTTGTCCCAATTATTTGAAATACTAATTATTTGGATGAGGAAAGTGTAAATGCACTATACTGAGTTTGCAATGACACAAAATTAGATGGGAGACAAGTGGTAAGGAAGTCACAAAAAGCCTGAAGAGGTATGTAGACAGATTAAGTTAGTGGGTATAGTCTTGCAGGCAGAATAACCTGTGGGAAAATGTGAGGTTATGCATTTTTTCAGCAAGAATCGAGGAGATGAATATTATTTACATGGAGAAAGACTACAGAACAGAGGGATTTGGGACTTATCAGTCATGAATCACAATAAGCTAGCATACAAGTTTAATGGGTGATGATGAAGGAGAGTGGAATGTTGGCCTTTATACTTCAAAGGACATGGAATATAAAACTGGACAGGGACTGTAGGAACACATCTGGAATAATTTCAACAAATTTCAATCCCTTATCTAAGGAAACATATACTGGCATTGGAGGCAGTCCAGAGAAGATTCACTAGGCTGATACTGGGTATGGAGGGATTGACTTATGAGGGCAAGTTGCATAAGTTCAACCTGTACACACTGAAATTTAGAAGAACAGGTTGCAAGCTTGTTAAACCATACAAAATTCTAAGGTGACTTATGACAGGGTAGATGTGCAAAAGTTGTTTTCCCTTATGGAAGAGTCAAGGACCAAAGGACATAATCTCAGAACAAGGGGTTGCACATCTAAAACAGAGATGAGGAGGAAGTTCTTTTCTCAGAAGGTAGTAAATCTGTGGAATTCTTTACTGTAGAGGGTAGATAATGCTGGGTTGTTAAGTATTCAAATCTGAGATAGACAGAGTTTTATCAATCAGGCACTCAAGTATTATGGAGAAAGGGCAGGAAAGTGGAGTTGGGGATTATCAGAATGTTGCAATATCACTGGATAGCAGCGCAGCCTCAATGGCCTACTTCTGCTGTTACATTTTATGGTCTTAATAGATGAGTGATATCTGTATACATAAAGATTGACTGTACAGTCAAGTAGCCACTGAACCATTATTTCTAGCTGTCCTTCTACCTGCAAAACATGAAGATAGATTCATAGAATCATGGAGTTGTATAGCATGGAAACAGGGCCTTTGGTCCAACTCATCCATGCCGACCAGATATTCTAGTCCCATTTGCCAGTATTTGGCCCATATCCATCATATACCCATCCAGATATCTTTTAAATACTGTAATTGTACCAGGCTCCATCACTTCCTCTGGCAGCTCATTCCACACATGTACCACCCTCTGTGAAAACGTTGCCCCTTAGGTCCCTTTTAAATCTTCCCACCCTCACCTTAAACCTATGCCCTCTAGTTTTGGACCCCCCAGCTCTGAGGAAAATACGTTGGCTATTCACCTTATCCATGCCCCTCATGATTTTATAAACTTCTATATGGTCAACCATGAGCCTCCGTGCTCCAGAGAAAATAGCCCCAGACTATTCAGCCTCTCTCTCTATAGCTCAAATCCTTCAACCCTGGAAACATCCTTGTAAATCTTTTCTGAACCTTTCAAGTTTTGCAACATCCTTCCTACAGGAGGCAGACCAGAATTGAGCACACTATTCCAAAAGTGGCCTAACCAATGTCCTGTACAGCAGAAAGGTGGACAAGGAGACTGACAACTGGGGTATAATCATCAATGACCTCTTGAGGCTGAATATTTCAAGGTCACTCGAAGAGGAAAGTGGGGGAAAAAAAACCTCAGCTGGCCAAGAAGAGGACCCAGATAAAACTGAGGTCCATGAATTATGCATCTTCTCAACAAACTTTCCTGCAAACACAGCAATTACTGTCATTACAGACTGGAGTTCTAAGCTACACCAAACTTTGCTTAACACAGAGTTAATACCACTGTGCAAGTCATTATTTTATGAGATGAAAGACTTCCATACAAACAGTATTTCAAATTATATGTAACAATGCATAGCTTTTTACAGATCCTTTCATGGAATATGGGGATCACACGTGAGAGCAGCATTTGTTGTCCACCCCAAATTGCCCTTGAAGCAAGTCATTCACTAGATCATTTCAGGGGCATTTGAAGGTCACACTGCTATGGACAATGTGCAGGTCCTACGTTGCTCCTACACAGTGATACCCTAGGGGCCGCAGCATGGCTGGTGGGAGAACACCTAATTTCACTGCAGGGAATTGCAGATAGCCTCTCGACTTAACCGGCCACAAACACCTCTCAACTTAACTGGCCAAACATCGTATTGCATCATCTCAGCAGCAGAATGGATTGCTTGGTTGATAGTAAGGGATTTGAATGGATAAAAGAGATGTGAGGATAGATGTTAAAATCTGAAAGAGCCAATATGACGCTCAGTATCATGACTGAAACATAAATGTTCTAATACAATTTCCTACCACATTCATGCTGGAGAGGGTAGGCTGTGAGCTCCATGCAAACTCCTGTGCATAGCTTGGAGCTGGGTTCCTCCATGGTCCTTCAGAGTGAATGCTAGCTTTCAGGCCGACCTTTCAATGCACCAAGATTTTCTTTGTGCATATCTGTTAACATCAGTCTTCTTGTACAGCCTACCAATCTAAGTAATCTGATTCCTCTGCAGGTAAACACATACACAACATTGTCATGTGGACACTCAAATCTATGCTACTGTGGCCAATTCTCTGGCTACTGGCAAAATATACTCAGAGTTTTATCATTCTCAGATTCCATGTCACAGTTGTCCTTTGTACTATGGGTCAGGTTCTGAATTGATGGTTGCAAGTGTGGGGTCAAGTTATGGTATTTCTTTATCACCCATTGCCATCTTTCTCTTGACCCTGATGTTCTTCCAACACTATCTGACTATGCAGTTCATAGGTATCTGAAAGCAGAAAGGCTCAAGAGCAGAGTTGTAGTGACGTAAGAGGGGCAAATTAAGAAATCCATGTTTACACTATCTTAGAATCCCTACAGTGTGGAAACAGACCCTTGGACCCTCCGAAGAGTAACCCACCCTGACCCATTCCCTTATTTCTCTACATTTCCCCTGACTAATACACCTAGCCTTACAGGCAATTTAGCATGGCCAATTCACTTAACCTGCATATCTTTGGATTATGGGAGGAAACCAGAGCACTCTGAGGAAACCTGCGCGAACACAGGGAGAATGTGTGAACTCCGCACAGACAGTTGCCCGAGGCTGGAATTGTACATGGATCCCTTGTGCTGTGAGGATGCAATGCTAATCACTGAGCCACTGCGCTGCGCCAATTTATAAACCCCACCTTATAAATCAAAAGAGATGGTGCGATGAGGAAGAAGTGTTTTGAGAAGTGTGATTACGTGTGAGAGTATCATTGCTTTGTCTCCATGAATGCATTAGGCAATAGATGTATGGCTTTCAGCCTTTGAAATCAATGACACCAGCATATCTCTGCTAACCTATGGTTGCCCTTTAATTTGCCATGGTGAAGCTCCCTCTGAAACGTTGCTGCTGTCAGCAGGAGGTTGGTACAATAGCAGGAAACCTGAAACAGATTTTAAAATTAGTCATTAATTGAGGCTTTAAATATCTTGATTTAGAGAATTGCTGATTTCAATGACATCCCATTCATGAGGTCTTTCCTAGAGGTGTGGAATCCATCCCAGTAGAGTTTTCCATTAAATCCCCAGCTCACCTGTTTCCAAAAACTTCCCCAAGTAACTGGGAAAATTCCCTCTTACTGTTTTCATATACAAACATCCCTCATATGTGGAAGATTTTCCAAACAGGTTGGGAGTTTAGCAGGTAGATGAGTTCCAGGACATAAGCTGTGCCCAAGCTGATCACTTTCATAATGCCACTTTTACATGTAAATGGCCTAATTGGTCAGGAAGTGATCTTGTCAGTTAGTTAGTGTCACCAGGAGACTTGTGCTGTCAGAGTGGAGATGGTGGTGGGGGAAGATCATTGCTGTTAACTTACCAATTAGAGCAGGTAGCTCTTCAAAAGATCGAGAGGAAGGATGCAGTAAAAAGCATCCTTGGGTGATGAGATTAGGAGCTGCACTCATGCTAATGCTGGTTGGTCTCACTCATGTGGATAAATATTAACTGCTAAAAGGAGACAAGAAACCAAAGCTTTCATCTTGCACTCACCTGAAGCAGTCATGAAAAAGTGGACACTAATTTACACAAGATGGGAAAAGGTTACTGAGTGGTTGAGCCATCATTGTCCAGTTGCCTTAGAGCTGATAAGAGCAAGATGAATAGCTTCAATTTTTTTTTGTCTCCTTTTAACAAAGTGTTCCTAGAATCCTTGATGTTGACTCCAGAGTGCATGAAATCTCATGACATTTGGTCAAACATGGGTTGGAAACTTCCTGTTGATTACTACATACCAACAACCACCCCTTAACTGATGACTCAGTACTTCTCCATGTATGACAGCACGTGGAAGAATCATTGAGAGCAGCAAGGGCACAGAATTTACTGTGGGTGTGGGATGTCAAAGTTCATCACCAGCAGTAGTTTGTAGCACCACTTGAATAAAAGCAAAATACTATGGATATTGGAAAACTGAAACAAACCCAGAAAATGTTAGAGCATTTCAGTCGATTTAGCAGCATCTGTGGAAACAAAAACAGAGTTGACATTTCAAGCCTGGTATGAGTCTTCTTCAGAACAGGAACGTGCTAGAAATGATTATTTGATATACTTGTGATACAAGAGGCAGAGGATAACAAAGGGGAAGATGGTGGAGAGGCTCAGTGAAAAGAAAACTGAGTTGTTAATGATGGTTAAAGAGAAAAAGAGATGGAAAATAGGTGTGAATTCAGGTATGAAAGAGAAAAAAATGGGTCCTGGCTACTGAGAGCAAAATAAACAGGACTCGGATAACACATGACTGTGGGGGGACTATTGGAACATTGCACAAACTCAGGACTGACTATTAGCATGAGACTAAGGTGGTATATTGAAATGGAAAGCAACTAGGAAGTCAGGATCATTCCTACTGACAGAGTAGAGGTTTTCTCTGTGCTTGGTCTTGCTAAAGCAGAGGAGACTGTATTGCGAGCAGCAAATTCTGGAAAACTCCCTGGAACTTCTTTTCAAGCAACAGCTGGTTCTACACTGAAACCAGGTGATTCAGTTTGTGGGGTGAATTTGTACTTGCAGAAATACATTTTATTTTGCTCAAAAACTGTATGAATCCAATTTAGATTCAGTAAATCTTTTTTTAGAAATAGAATCAGTCCGAACACTGGGGCACAGACAGTCTCACAAAGGACACTTCACACCTTCAATGCATTATCTGAGCTAACATGGCACTTATTGTTAAAGTTCACTTGCGAATATTACTTTTAAAAGAAAAGTTCTGGGATTTACATATGAAAGAGCTGAAACCAACATAGTCATTCTAAAAGATTAGAGTCTTAACAAACAATCCAAGTCTTTTTCAATATATAATTTCCATTGCATCATGCTGTAACCTTTTGCTATAAATTCTGTGCCTTACGATCTTATACTCCACAACCTCCTGATGAAAGAACAGCACTCCAAAAGTTAGTGCTTCCAAATAAAGGACTATAACCTGGTGTTGCGTGATTTTTAACTTTCTAGCTGTAGATTCCCCTACAAGAGGAAACATCCTCTCCACATCTACTCAGTTTAGACCCTTCAGGACCTTGTTCACTTTAATGAAGTCACCTCTTACCTTTCCAAACTTCAGTAGATACAAGTCTAGTCTATCCAATCTTTCCTCATAACACAAGCTCCTATTCCAAGTGTAGACCAGTAAACTGCCTCTGAACTGACAGCAAAATATTGCATTCTTCCTCAAATAAGGTGACCAATAAGGTGCACAGCACTCCAAATGTGGGCTCCCGAAGCCCTGTGTAACTGAAGCATAAGAGCCTGGTTTTGTGTTCAATTGCCCTGGCGATAAATGACAATTTCACATTTTCCCACACTGTACTCCATTTGCCACATCTTTGGGCATACTCTTAAACTATCAATATCTTTTTATAGTATCCTTATGATTTCTTCACAACTTATATTCTTATGTATCTATTGGCCTTCAGCAAATCTGGCAACTGTAGTTTCCATCATTCCATTTAATTGATTTGTATAAATTAAAAGCACTTGCGATCCCAGTACTGATTCCCACACCACACCACTCGTTGCATCTTACCAGCCTAAAAAAAGACTCTTTTATGTCTACTCACAACTTCTGTTAGCAAGCTAGTCTGAATGATACACCCTACAACATGAGCTTTTATGTTCCATCTTAAGCTTTGGTGTGGCATCTTCACGAACATCTACCAGAAATCTAAGCATAGTACATACACTGAATCCCTTGTATCTACAGCATGTACTACCTCTTTAAAGAACTTAAATAGATTGGTCAAAATGATCTCCCTTTCACAAGACCATGTTGACTCTACCTAATTATCTTGAACTTATCTAAGTGCTCTGATATAACTTGTTATATTAGCTTGTAACATCTTTCCTGTGACAGATGTTAAACTAATTGGTGTCCAGTTTCCTGTTTTCAGTTGCTTGAAAACGTAACTTACATTGCTTTCTCTCAAATCATCTCCAAATCATCTCCAAATCAAGAGAGCTTTAGAACATTAAAACCATTCATTAATTATCTGGATAGCCACTCTTTTTAATTCAGAGAGTCATAGAGTCATAGAGATGTATAGCATGGAAACAGACCCTTTGGTCCAACCCGTCCATGCCGACCAGATATCCCAACCCAATCTAGTCCCACCTGCCAGCACCCGGCCCATATCCCTCCAAACCCTTCCTATTCATATACCCATCCAAATGCCTCTTAAATGTTCCAATGTACCAGCCTCCACCACTTCCTCTGGCAGCTTATTCCATACACGTACCACCCTCCATGTGAAAAAGTTGTCCCGTGGGTCTTTTTTATATCTTTCCCCTCTCACCCTAAACCTATAACCTCTAGTTCTGGACTCCCCGACCCCAGAGAAAAGACTTTGCCTATTTACCTTATCCATGCCCCTCATAATTTTGTAAACCTCAATAAGGTCTCGCTCAGCCTGCGACACTCCAGGGAAAACAGCCACAGCCTGTTCAGTCTC
>NC_057711.1:52864654-52876880 GCF_004010195.1 Chiloscyllium plagiosum
GCACTCCATTGGTCACAACAGGCCTCCAGTCTGAAAAACAACCCTCCACCACTACCCTCTGTCTTCTACCTTTGAGCCAGTTCTGTATCCAAATGGCTAGTTCTCCCTGTATTCCATGAGATCTAACCTTGCTAATCAGTCTCCCATGGGGAACCTTGTCAAACGCCTTACTGAAGTCCATTTAGATCACATCTACTGCTCTGTGCTTGTCAATCCTCTTTGTTACTTCATCAAAAAACTCAATCATGTTTGTGAGACATGATTTCCCATGCACGAAGCCATGTTGACTATCCCGAATCAGTCCTTGCCTTTCCAAATACATGTCCCTCAGGATTCCCTCCAACAATGTGCCCACCACCGACGTCAGGCTCATTGGTCTACACTTCCCTGGCTTGTCTTTACCACCCTTCTTAAACAGTGGCACCATGTTAGCCAACCTCCAGTCTTCTGGTACCTCACCTATGTCTATCAATGATACAAATAAAGTCCCTTGATGAAGTCAACCAGAACACTTAGCAGTAGAGGCACTTATCAACAATTTACATCGTACCACTTCTCTGGTGATTGTAATTTTTCTGAGTGCCTCTCTCCCTTCCATTCCCTAATTTATTGCTGCTTCTGAGATGTTACTTATATCCTCTATTGTGAAGAGTGATGCCAAATATTGACTTAATTTTTCTGCCATTTCCACATTTTCCATTGTTAATTGTACAGTCTGCCTTTCTATATGACCAACTTTGTTAACTCTTTCTTTTTTAAAATATTCAAATCAACTTTTTTTGTGTGTTTTGTCTAAATTTCTCCAATTTTCTTACTTTTCCCTCAATGTTTCCTTAATCTGTTTTTTTCCAATTTTCTGACTAGCCACCTATATTTTCACAAATATCTGCTATCCTTCTTATTTCTAGTTAACCAGTGAATTCCACAGCAAACTTTTTTCTTCATGCTTCATGCATGGCTTCAGAAGTCTAAACATGCATGGCTTCAGACATTCGTGCATGCACAGTTGATAGGAGTTCCTGGTGTCCTCAGGTACTGTCTTCCATAATAGACATCAAGGCTTCAGAGGAGATCAGAAGCACTGATGCTGCCTCAACCCTCAGGAAAAGTGGCACTGCTTCCCGAAAATTCCACAGCACACACCTCAACAAGTCATGGCACACCAGTTGGAAACCACAATTCCATCTCAATGCCATATTCCCATTTTCTCCCTATACCCTTTGATGCCTGTAAAATCTAAACACACATTTATCTCTTTCTTGAATATACTTAATGACTTCTGAGGCCAGATAGCTCAGGGCCTGAACAGCTAGGCCCGAAAACAGAATGGACAGCCTTTGACAGCCAACCCTGGACTTGTCCGGGAAAACAAAACTGGTTGTGTAATGTGCACAGTGAGCAGACTTGCTGGTGCTCCAGGTTCATATGTGATGAAAGGGAATGTGCCCTTGACACACCTGAGATCCAATTGGATGCTAGTGCCTTGACCTGGAAGATTGATTGGCTGAGAGCCAGAGAACATTCTCAAAAGATGTAGGTGGGAGGGAAAAGAGGGGATACCCGACTCAGCAAAGACTTGACCTGGCCCAGCAGCAGAGCTCTTAACACATGGAGGGTGACAGAAGATAACCACATGTGAGACCAACCTTTGCCAAGTCCATCAGAGCTGTCCTGGTCAAGTTTAACTGAGCAGCTACCACCTGATCCTAGTTGGATAGCCAGTAGTAATTGAGAGAAAGATTGTGACCAAGCTTTAACTTTGTGATTGTTAGAGTAATTAATGTAAGAATTGTGAGATTTATTGCAAAAGAGTAGGATGTAAAATCATACTTAGCCATACAGTTCCTTCTGTGCCTTTAGTGTATGTTGTGAATAAAATTACATTGAATTGCATGGTGTCTCTGACCCTATGGTTATTCTTACATGTATGCTACCTGAGTAAAATGGGTTTAGATAGAAACTGGTTGAAATGTCCAAAGCATGGACGACACTTGTTGTCGACAGCCTTACGTGGTAGAGAATTCTACAGGTTCAATACCCTTCAAGTGAAGATGTTTTTCCTCATCTTAGTCCTTAATGGTCTACCAGTATCCTGAAACCATGTTCCTGGTTGTAGATTCCCTTCCAGTAACCTAGGAAAACATGCTCTTTGCACCTAGACTGACCAGGCCAGTTGGAATTTTATATGTTTCAATCAGATTCCTTCTCATCCTTTTAAATTCTAGTGAATACAGGCCAAGTTGAAACAATCTTGCCTCACACAACAGTCATTCCATCTCCAGCATCAGCCTAGTGAACCTCCAGTGCACTCCTTCTATGGCAAATATATTCCTTCTTAGGTAGGGAGAGCAAAACTGGGCTTAGAGGGGGAGGGACATATTGATTGGAACAAGATCAGCCAGGTGGACCTCATAGAATATGAGTTCCCTGATTGGGGCTGTTAATCTGGTCCACTCAGGAAATCTTGTCTGACAGATAAAAACAGGAGTGCCGTTCTCGGAGCTGGCTCTGTGCTAGCTGGGTCAGTGTCATGTAGATTAGATTACTTACAGTGTGGAAACAGGCCCTTCGGCCCAACAAGTCCACACCGACTTGCCGAAGCGCAACCCACCCAGACCCATTTCCCTACATTTAACCCTTCACCTAACACTACGGGCAATTTAGCATGGCCAATTCACCTAACCTGCACATTTTGTTTTGGGAGGAAACCAGAGCACCCGGAGGAAACCCACACAGACACGTGTGGAATGTGCAAACTCCACACAGACAGTCACCTGAGGCAGGAATTGAACCCGGGTCTCTTTACTGTACATAGGTAAATAAGGGGTGACTTAGTGATGGGATACCAGCCTTCATGGATTTATTTCACCAACAACTGCTCGCACTCAGTAAAACTATAAAGCTGTTATTATTTAGCAGACCCTTATTTAGTTAAGAATCTATCTGCCTCTGCTTTAAAATTGGGGAAAGACTGTAAATTCAGTTTGCTTTCAGCTCAAAGAGGTTATTAAAAAAGGTTTTTATGGGGCGCTACACATCCAAATCTTCGCTTCTTTTCATTATCGCCCAGACCAAACCCGCTCAAAATATATTTAAAAAACCGAGATCCTGACGTTTTCTCATTTTAAAGGTACTGGTTGTGTTCCAGATGCAATTCGGTTGGTCAAACTACTTAACGTTAAACAAAATACACTATAGGTAAAATGCAACAAAAGGAAACATTTTTTAAAAATTGGCTTAGCATTAACTCTGTTGAAATGCTTATCAAAGTAATAGGTACAGTAACAATTACTTATTAACTGGTCCAACATTGTATCCCATAAGATGACCCTTGGCAAAAGGGAAAAGGCAAATTCAGGAAAACATATTGTCTCACATGCAATTCAAGTGGCAGGAAGAGAACCCACAGCTTTTATCTACAACTGAGAGAGCTTCCACTTCTTCAAGACCTCAGCAGCAACTGCTATTGAAAACCTACAAAACTAAAACTCTTGGTTTTATGGGAGTTTGACCACACACATTCAGGCTGCTTCTATTGTTCCAATTTTAAAAAACATCCCAAGGCCTCACAAGTTGATATTTTATTGGCTTTCCAAAACGACAGCTCTACGCCTCTGTCTTAAACCCTCTCTTTAAAAACAGCCAGGACAAAATAACCTCTTAAATTCAAAGTATCATCACATTATAAAGGGTTAAGTATTTGACAGCATTTAAATGTATGGATTTTCATAAATGGAAGTTAAATCTCTAACAGATATTTAGAACTTCAGTTTTTTTTGTTTCAGTCTGCATTTAAATGGATATTGTTTGTATTGAGTTCTTTCACTGGACATGGTGTAGCTGGCTAGTCTAGCACTTAACTCTCCTCCCTCACCACCCTTGAAAAGGTGGTGAGATGAGCTACCTTCTTGAACCACTGACCATGTAGTGTCAGTATACCCACAGTGCAATTAGGAAGGGAATTCCAGAATTTTGACCCAGCAACAGTAAAGGAGATAAAGTTTGAACTCAATATAATGTATTGTTTGGAAGGGAACTTACAAGTGTATGTATTCCCGTAGATTTTCTGCCTTTGTCCTTTTAGGTGACATAAGAGCTGTAGGGCACAGGTTAGTAAGTGTTAGGCATTTTTAAATGGGCATCTTTTTGGTCAACAATTAATATTCATCCTTGATTGCCCCTTGAACTGAGTGACTCATTAGAGGTCAGTCAAGAATCAACCACATTGCTACGGATCTGGAATCACATGTAAACCAGTGCAGGCAAGGATGGCAAATTTCCTTCCCTATAGGATATTAGTAAGCCAGATGGGTGTTTATGACAATCAACAACAGGTACATGATTGCCATTAGGCTAGATTGATATTTTTAGTGAATTCAAATTTCAGCATCTGCAATGGCAGTATTCAATCCAAGAGTTTAAATTAAAATCTCTGGATTTTTATCCAGTGACATTGCCACTTGACCATTATCTCTCCAAGTGTTAGGAAGTGAGGGGGCTGTGTATGAGGGATCAAGGTTAAAGGGACAATGCACCTCGAATAAAAGCTCAGAGAACTAAGACCAGTCTCCTAAAGAACTCACCTCAACACTCAGCAGCTCCTGTGGGTTCCTCGCTGTCTAACTCCCTCACACTCGACCCCAACACCACTGCTCCATTGTGCAAAGATCGTACCATTTGGGGCACATCTCACAAGTTGAATATAGCAAGTATAAAAAATCCAGCTTAATGTTCTTTTTATCTGGTGTGACCCATATTTGACTCCAATCCAATGTGAGTTGCACTTAACAATCCTCTGAAATAGCTTATGAACCAACAAAAATAGGCAAAATAAGAATGCTACCAGATGAACTACCAACCTCAGTCCATTCTTTGCCACCTGAGGCCTTGTGTTATAATTGGGAGAGGTGTTCCATTGATGACTCAAACCTGATATAGAGGTACTTAAAGAACCTAGTCTGGCAACTATCTCCTTCAGACTAGTGTCAGATGAAGGAGCTTCAGACAATGAGAGAAATAAGTGAATTACTGTATAGTTTGCCAAGCTCCTTTTGAGGGCCAAAACTTCTTTGACATCATTTCCCACACAAATGACATCTATAATCTAAAAGCACAGGACAGCAAGCTTTCTCGGTCACATCCTTTTCTGATGTGGAAATACATCTGCACTTTTTTCTTCATTGGATCAAAATCTTGAAATACCATAAATACTAGCCATCTAACAAACTCTGGTCATTCAAGAAGGTAACTCACAACTCATTCTCAAAAGCAGTTTCAATTGGGAAATAAATATTATTCTTCCTAGTTATGTCCAAATTTGGTAAATGAATGAATATATATTTTAAAAAATTTAAGCCAGTAGATTACTTTTGAAGTCTATATTTGTTTCTGTCCTACTCCAGATGGATTGTATATTTGATGGATTGAATTTGATTTAATGCAGACACCTGTTAAAGGATTAGGAAAGCCTCAAGAAATGTATTACATTAATTGATATAGTTTTACATTAATTGCTGACTTTTTTGCATTTGAAAAATAAACTTATTTACAATAACACTTAAGTCACAGTAGTGCATAATGTCAGCATCTTCATCTAAAATTTTCCTTTCTTCAAATTGAGAAGATATATTAAATGTATTCAAATAGATGTGTTCGCATTATTTTGAGGCAGAAAAGCAAGGAAATTCATATGATATTGTAACAACTTGCCATAAATCTTAAGGGTCTGTATATTTTAGAAACTTAGGATTTACCATTTTCTGTCAGAGATCTGTCTCGTTCAGATTGAAAGGATGGCATTTTTATGTGACTGCCCACTGTAAAGATGTGAAAATAAAATAAATTGTACAATCTCAATCAATTCTTACCAAACGTGGTTTCCTCCCACAGTCCAAAGATGTGCAGGTCAGGTGAATTGGCCATGCTAAATTGCCCGTAGTGTTAGGTAAGGGGTAAACGTAGGGGTATGGGTGGGTTGCGCTTCGGCGGGGCGGTGTGGACTTGTTGGGCTGAAGGGCCTGTTTCCACACTGTAAGTAATCTAATCTAATCTAATGTAATGTCAAAGACAGAATAGAAACATGTTTGTTATATATCCAGCAGTTAAAATAATTATCTGGTATTATATGACATTTTCACAGAATATAATGTTTTCAATCCTTTTACTGGTAATGGACACAATACATTAATTGGCCACTCACAATCCAATGAATGATGGTGGTGTAACATATGATGATGATGCACCATGCAGCATAGTGGATGGGGATGAGATCTATTCCACTTTGCAATCTGTGATTTCAGCTTTTTTATTGTAGGCAAACCTTGTGGCATTTTCCCAGATGACAACTTCTTTTATTTTGTGGTACTTACCACATCAACCAATCCTCTTTCATCTTGCGTCTACATGGTGATTAGTGCTAGAGAATACACTACAGTACAATATTTACATAAGGGGCACTCTTCTTAGGTAACAAAAAGGTTTATCACAACTACATTTGGTCAGGCATAATTATTTGGACATTAGGGAGCTAACTCCCATAATATATGTGCTCCATCTGAAAGATAGAGTACATCTCCTTGGACAGAATCTTATAGGGATCTGAGCAACATGGTTTATTGCAAGGTGTGTGGTCGAGTCAGGTGACAAATGCAGTGAGGTGCCGTCTTTTCTGCTTTTCACAAGTGGTGTGGGGACATTCTCATTAGGCAACAGCAAGATGCCAATTGACAAGGTTTAAAACTTGTAAAATGTCTTGTTATTGGCACATCCTGCCTCATTTTCATCCTCATCTTACCAAACATGTCAAACAAGTTAGGTGTTGGGAAAACCTGACAAGGAATCTAGAGTGAGCGCCTAGCAGATTCAACTCCAAACAATCTCCACGTTGGAAACCGGATACCAACATCTCAGGACATGCTTTGTGAGCATTAGCCACACGCACCCTCATGCCCATGGACATTGCCATTCAACATGTTCCAACTTCTAAGAACCCACATGCCAATTACAGAATGCTTCTGCATTTCAATGTTGCAGACTTGGACTGCATTGACAACAATTGATAGAATGCTGTTGCAAACACACTGTACACTCAGGAACTGGACCTGGCTGCACCTCTGGACCCCTCACACACTGTCATAGTGCTAATTCACTTTGACCCTACCTTCACAGTATCCCTGCCTTGAATTGCCTTGCTTTGTCTTTTTACGTGTTATCCCCTCAGCCAAGGTTACCAGTATTCTATTACTGTTGGCTTTCTATGCTGCTATCAAAGACACAGAGCCATGAAACTTCACATGTTTGTCGGCAGGCTTCAGCCAAGTCATCGGAGACAGCCTTGACTTGGGCAATCCTGGCACAGAAAGTTAATGGCAGCCTTTGATATTAGTCCAAACCCTGCTCGGAGCAGTCAGAATCTGTAACCTCTGCTCATTAGAGGTGAGGAGTTGAACAATAAGCAGCACACATCTTGGTTTGAGCCATATAGTGGGCTGTTTTCCTCATGGAATGAAGGGGAAGCAATTATTACATGATATCTACTGAATGGCAGGTTGTTCATGGAATGGCACATGGTTGAATAGGGCAGAAATCAAATATGAGAGATGCCATTGAGAATGAGGTGGAAAATTAATGAGGTAAGTATGGTAATGTATGGTGAGAGAACCAGCATGACCTTGCAGCGAGAAACTCTCCAAAAAATACAATGCAAATCAGACTTGTTCAAAAAAGGATTCAGCTCCTTGTCACTTTCCACAGACTACGGGTGACATCATTGGAATAAGTGGAGGCAATGCATTGTGAACATTACCACATTGAAAGCCATTACCTTATGCAACTGATATCCAGTAAAGGCATAAAACAGGAAGTAAGGATGTAATCAGATGAAGAGATCCCTTTGAACTATTCCATCACCTGCTGTTTGGCTACTGGACATATATTCCTGAGGGCAGATGACTGTTGAGCCTTCTTAAATGTCATGCACTGCCTGACAGGAACCAGCAATTGTGTGAAATGATCAGGGTAGTTTAATGGGATAGCAGAATGGAGTGGAAGAGGAAAAGACAGTGCATGTCATTGTGAGAATTTATAATCCCAGAAGCAAAAGGAACTTTAATGGTTTGTTATTTTGTTTTGATTACACATACTGTGATTCAGACTAGTAAAGAAATGTTAGAATGTGTAACATCTCATTCTGAACCATATCGCCAAAATTGAAATAATTAATGTGACACTGCTGGTGCAGCTGATGTAAGCATTGCACTGTTTTTAGCACAGTAGTCATAGAGACCATATTATCAACCCATAGTGAGCTCATAGGCTGGAATGAGGGAATGACAATGTTCATATTGAATACTGAGTGCGACAGACATGTTTAACATTAGATTGATTTCTATATGCACAAGAGTTTGGTAAAGGTTAATTGGATTTGGTTTTCTTCGAGTGTTATGATATGGAGTTGTTAAAGAAAAGCTTACCACTTGAAGATTTTTTAAGCAAGATTTTGGAAATATGTGTTATCAAATATTTGGTGTTCCCAATTTAATTAATTCTCATCTCCCCATGTTTCCTTGCTCCCAATTCTGTTATTTTGTAATCTGAGAATGAGAAGCAAGAGCAAACAGCATTGACTTGCTTTTGAAATTCCTCTAATCCCTGCTCCCAGCACAATAAGAACATAATGTAGCCGGGTCTAAATGTCACACAGAACCTGAGGAATGCTTTATGTGAAGAACTATAACTATAAAACTGGCACAAGACGATTATCTTAATTGTGCAACAGGAAATACACATTTTTAACAAACTGCAGAAACCATTTAGTTCTCAAAGGATTAAGCATTCAAATGTTTTTTGTTTGCACAACCTTAAAGATTTTATGAGATTTAACTCATTTGCTGTAGGCAATCTGCTAAACAAAATGTTTTTTCAACTGCTTGAGAACAGAGCATCATAATTATTTGAAAGTCTGAATTTTAATTTGTTATTTAAATATTTTGCTCTGGTGTCTGCTATCAAAAGTATTGATTTCTCTTAAAACAAGGATTATGACCAGATAAAGAAAAGGCTCTAATGTTGGAACATTAACAGTCTGCAATGTTATTCTACTGTCAAATCCCCTACTTAATATCCTGACTTCTTTATCAGTCTCATGTCCAGTTCGGAGGAATAAAATGGGATGGGAAACTAAGCATTCACATGGCTTAGTGCATTATATATACAGTGCACAATGCAGCCACAGTTTGCAAATGAATGATACTGGATGAAGTGCCTATCAAGAAAATGACTGTCATGGATCATGTCAAGAAGCTTGAGAGCTATTGCGGTTTGCCAAAATAAATAGATGGAGAGAATTCCATTCCTCTCCTAACTCCCACTCTACAGGTGATGGAGAGACTTTAGGAGCTCAAGAAATGAACCACTTGCCATGAAAGACATTACCTATGAACTGATGTACTGGAAGTGACATTTATGTGTATGGTTTTTGGTCACACTTAGAATGCTGAAGATGGATGACTCAATGATGATAATGTTGTTGAGTGCCAAAGGAAGTGTACAGACTCTTTCTTTTTGAAGATGCATTGCCTGCCAGTCATAAGGTACAAACATTACTTGTCACCTATCATCCCAAACTTAGATATTGTTCAGGTCTTCCTGTATGTGACAGTTAACTGTGTAATTATTTGTGGAACTTTAAATGGATCTTACTACTGTGGAATTATCAACAATCAACTTAATTTCTGACATTGTAATGAAGTAAAGATCATTGATAAAGCAGATGAAGACAGTTAGACCGAGGACAGTACCTTGTAATATTCCATGGCAATAGCTTGGGATTCGGCCTCCAACAATCATAATCATGTTTTTCTGAGGTAGCAGTGACTCCAGGCGGTGAAACAGCACTACCCCTCCACTAATACCTACACTCCTGATTTTGAGTACCATTTTGATGGGGCTTATTAAGGCTGATGAAGGGCTTTTGCCCAAAATGTCAATCCTCCTGCTCCTCGGATGCTGCCTGACCTGCTGTGCTTTTCAAGCACCACACTCTCGACTCTAATCTCCAGCATCTTCAGTCCTCAGTTTCTCCTTATTAGTACCATGTTCAGTCAGTTATTACTTTGATATCGCTTGCATCACTTCTACATCATCATGGAATTCATGGCTTGTAGCCATAATTGAACAAAGGCAATTATAAGATTTGGAATAAACAGATCTGGTATAACATAAACTGAGCATTGATGAGCAGGTCAACAGCACTAGTTGACAGCACATGTTATACCTCCATGACGTGGAGGTGCTGGTGTTGGACTGGGTGGGCAAAGTTAGAAATCACACAACGCCAGTTTACAGTCCAACATGACTATTTGGGAGTACTAGCTTTTGGAGCGCTGCTCCTTCATCAGTTGGCACCAGATTTTTAACCATATTTCCATACATCTCTTTGCATGGCATGCATCACTGCATTTAACTTATTCAGTTTTTTGTGAACATACTGATATTGTTTGGGAGATACCAATGTTGTGTTTATATGAACAAATGAATTAAGACCAGAAGTAGACCACAAGCTTGCCCTGTCATTCAATAAGATGAATCCATCTGTATTTTAAATTCTACATTCTTATATATGCCACATAATCTTTTATTCTCTTTCCTAACAAGTATCTATTTACCTCTGCCTTAAAACATTCAATTACTCCACTTCCACCACTTTCTGAGGTAGGGGCACAAAGTCACGCAACCTTCTGAGAGAAACCATTCTCCATATCTCAGTCCTAAGCATTGACGTATTTAAGTAAAACTTTGCTTTTTCATTCTTCCACACACATACTCACACATTCTTTCTCACATACTGCTCTATGTAACCTATTGAAAGCTGCCTGTATTCTCTTTATATCATCGACAAAGCATGCTTTCATGTTTCTCCTTTATTCACAGCTCATGTTATACCTAGAAACAGCTTCAATAAATTGGTTTCACATGATGTTCCTCTCACAAAGCCACATTGATTCTTCTCAATTACCTTAGGTGGGTCTAAATGCCCAGCTATGACCTGCTTAATGATCTAGCTCTCATATTTGTCCCCATGATGGACATTAATATTTCTAAAGACCAGCCATGTTTGGAATATAAACAATAGAACATCCGCTAACCTTTTCTTAATTGCGGACCCCGACCACTCCTTAAACCCTGGCTCTGCCTGATCTATTTCCTGCACTCTACCTGCACCCTTGCCGCTCCCTTCCAGAACAACAATAGGATTCTCCTTGGCCTCTGTTTCCATCCCAACAGTACCACCATTCAAAACATTGTCCTCCACCTTTCAGCAGGATACCACAATCAAACACACCTTCCCTCTCCTCTCTTGATAATATCCACAGGAACCATTCCCCTTGAGATACCCCAATCCACTCCGCCATTACTCCTAGCACTTTTTCACCATCCCATGGCAGCTTTCCATGCAATTGCAGAAGATGTAACACTTGACCTTTTACCACCTCACTGTCCCAGGCCTTCAACACACTCCGTAGGCAAGTAGTGATTTACTTACATATAATGGGATCTCCTCTATATTAATTTGTGGAACTTCTCCATGCTGTCTGTAAGAGTGACTGACCTTCCAGTCACTTCCTATTTCAATGTGCTATCTGGTTCTTATGAACCAGGCCTGCAGCAGTGTTTTAGCAAGCTGGAGGAACAGCACCTCATTTTATGTTTCACTTTACAGACTTCAGGACTCAACATTGATTCATCAACTTAAGGCGTTCAACAAGGTTCCCCATGGGAGACTGATTAGCAAGGTTAGATCTCATGGAATACAGGGAGAACTAGCCATTTGGATACAGAACTGGCTCAAAGGTAGAAGACAGACGGTGGTGGTGGAGGGTTGTTTTTCAGGCTGGAGGCCTGTGACCAGTGGAGTGCCAAAAGGATTGGTGCTGGACCCTCTACTTTTTGTCATTTACACAAATGATTTGGATGCGAGCGTGAGAGGTACAGTTAGTACATTTGCAGATGACACCAAAATTAGAGGTGTAGTGGACAGCGAAGTGGGTTACCTCAGATTGCAACAGGATCTTGACCAGATGGACCAATGGGCTGAGAAGTGGCAGATGGCATTTATTTCAGATAAATGCGAGGTGCTGCATTTTGGGAAAGCAAATCTTAGCAGGACTTATACACTTAATGGTATGGTCCTAGGGAGTGTTGCTGAACAAAGAGACCTTGGAGTGCA
>NC_057711.1:52877264-52921689 GCF_004010195.1 Chiloscyllium plagiosum
AGATTGGGTTGGGATATCTGGACAGCATGGATGGGTTGGACCGAAGGGTCTGTTTCCATGTTGTACATCTCTATGACTCTATGACTCTATAACTTCAGACTATGATCACTGAATTTAATTTTGATTACAATCCCTTCTTACAAACTCTGACTGCCAACCCCCATATCTTGTTTGTATGGCTTTGTTCTCAGCAAAGCGGACATATTTTCTGCTAGCAATACCTTTACTAATATCATTAATATCTATTGTTCACCTATATCTCTCATCAACTATTTTAACACGTTGTTTGCTTTTGCTCGGGGCATTCTCACCATCAGTTCCACTTGTTCTTCTCCCCACTTTGGCAACAGCATAAAACAGCATCACGTCCCAGCTCTCTTCACTGTGATATCAAACTTGAAACATGAACTAAATTTCTCTGTACACACACACTAAATTTCTCCAGTATTTTCTGTTTTATGTCAGAGCTCTAATATGCACAGTTCTTTTCTTTTAAGTATGTGACTCAGCCTTGTTATCTACACTCAGGGGCTGGGCAGCACAACCATTGGGACAGAGAATGCAAAGTTTCTTTTTAGATTTATGCCAGCTCATGCCATCAATCCGAGCACCTTCAGTAAGAATGTTTTCAGGAACTTCCCCACCCATCTTCACCTTTCCAATGTCCTCCTTCATTTCCATGAGATGAAGACAGCGATTCATAAAGTTACTCAAATATTACTGGGAGTAGTGTAATCACGTGCAAATAATGGAAATTCATTAACCAACATGTTGATTACCATTAGTGCAATGTGACAGTAACAGTGAAATAAACAAATGAGGGTCTACCTTTCTCCATCCACCTGATCAGAGGGTAATCAATGATCACAATGAAGACACTGTCTGAACATTTCTTTCTTCATTTAATAACACAAGGAAACCCTCAGCACTGAAGGCCATATTACAATGTTGTTATTAACTAGACCGATTCTTTACATACTCCTAGCCAGCTCCCAGAGGGGTTAATCAGAGTCAGAAAAGACCATTCTAGCAGCTGTATCTACATGCTTCCACACAGCAATACTTAATTGTTTTGCTCAATGCTCTTAGATTGCTGTGGGTTCAGTAAGCCTGCCAAAATATGCCGCACTGAAATTTCTCCCTCTGAAACCCATGAACCATTGCACCAGAAGCAAAATGGGCTCCTACCCACATTAAATATACCATAACCCGAGTATACAGTGCTAAGTACACAGAACATGGGCTTCTGAGGTTCTTATGACAATCAAAGGTGGGGATGGTCACCAGTGGTATAACACTGTGCCTATAAGGGCAGACTAATCTAATGGAAATCTCTGGCCTTTGGAAAGGAGTTTGTGCAAAAAGGACAGATAGACTTCACAATTAATAATTCTAAAGCTAAAAACATATAGGGTTTCCACAGTTGAACCAAGTCCAGATTCCTTGATCAACAGTATTTGGTTTCTCCGTGTCAAGTATTAGCTTCCAAATTTTCCTGAATGTTCCTCTCATTGAATTGTTGCTATTGACTTTTCTTCTGATATGCTCCAACCCACATTCTCTACCACTAAGTTCTCTCTTTCTTCACATTGCACAATTCATGGCCTCTTCCTTTCCTTCTCTCTCTGTGTCTTTCATTCTCTCTCTATCTCTCTTCCCTCTCCCTTTCCCCATCCATTAATCAATTGTCATTTGAGGGAACAGGTATTGGAGTTGCAACATTTGTCATTGTCTCAATCCACTTTTGTTCATTCGTGTCAATGTATACAATTAATATTTCGAGCTGTTTAGCGATGTCTCAAGTGCAAGCTACTAATTGAGATTTTTGGGAATGATATATAAATGCCTCTAGCTCCCAGCTAAAAGGTCCAAGTTCAAGTCTCACCTGCCTCAGACATGTATCATAGCATATACAAGCAGTCTGATTAAAATATAAGTCATTTAAGGGTATAGGGTATTGAATATTAAAGACAGCTCCTCATTTCGATAAGGCTGCAAAGGAATGTTCCATGAATTTGAGGCTTTTAGTATAACAGTGTGTAGAGTTTAAAAGCCAAGAGGAATGGATTTTTAAAAAATCATACTAAAACTTCAGAATACACTTTATAGTATTGGGCTTTGTTGCTGTGGTTCTGTACGCCGAGCTGGAAGTTTTTGTTGCAAACGTTTCATCCCCTGTCTAGGTGACATCCTCAGTGCTTGGGAGCCTCCTGTGAAGTGCTTCTGTGGTGTTTCCTCCGGCATTTATAGTGGCCTGTCCCTGCCGCTTCCAGTTGTCCGGACAAAGGAGATGACAGCACTTAAATTTGGTGCTACCACCTCATTCACCTGCCTTTAGACTGAACAGCTCCTTCCCTGCTCTCTGCATTTGTGTCTGTGGATAAATGTCATTATAACTATTTGCTTATGTGTAAAGTAGCCATGGGCCAAATGGTTTGTTTGTGTGTTGTTCCATCTATGTATCTCTACATAATGGGAGCAGCATCAACATGCATTGAATAATATTTATTATATCATTACTTAATGATATCAATCGTCTAGTTTACTTTGTTATGGACAGTTGTTCTATAATCTACCCAGTCACTCAACAGTTATGTTTATTGACATTTACTGACTGATCAATGCCTCTTCTCAGGATTAGACAGCAGCATTTATTTTCCTTCTCCAGGAAGATTATTATCAACATTCTGCATACATGTTATTCTAAATAGTAACAGGTGCTCCAACTGTCTGTCATCTTTTCCAAGCATATGTTAATATGTTGGTCATATTCACACTTTTCTTTCATTAACCCAGTTTTTGCAAAATTATTAGATTTCAATTGAATATACTGATGCTACAAGCTGAAATTTGCAGCACTGCCTTTTAATATACATCGATTCTGGTTAAGAAGCTATAGTGGAAATTATGTCCCAATCTTTAATTCTTGTGTCAGAAATGAGGAAAATGGTAATAAAACATATAGTAAATGACTCCATAAAAGGTAAATGGAAGCATTGTAGATTAGTTTTATTAGGCAGTGCTAATGTAAAGCAAACATTACTCATTACACAGAATTCTCCCACTACCTAATACTCTTCAGTTGTTTCCGGGCATTGCTTTTGCCATCTTATATGTTTATGATGCATTTTCAGTTTACTTTCCATTCAAATAGAAAACTCAACCTATTTGTATCTAGGTGAAATGTATGCAAACATGCACTTAGAGTAAAACATGCAATTGAGTATAAGTGCATTGTGTGGATTAGATTCATTTTTTGTACACTACTAGCAAACAGGAAGCAGTTGAAAGAGAGGCTTTAATCTTTTATCCTAGCAACCAGTCTGTGGTTGTTTACTGAGATCTTTGGCTCATTCAGCCAGGACAGTGGAAAGTGCATCAAAAGAGTATCAAAAACACAGTGGCAAACATCAGGAATTACATGATCAGTGGAGAAAAGCACTTCATGGTACAATGACAGCCAGTGGATGAACAGCAACTTCAATGTAAACCATTAAGCTGTCATATAAAGGTATTGTTCCACTGGACGCTAATGTAATGAAGAGAAAAAAGTAATGCACATGGCTGCTAAGACTACAGCACTCCTGGCTTCAGCTATTGTCATCTGCAGGTTATTGTTTATAAATAAGAAGATTGGTTCTTTTAATAGGAATATAGGAATTCATTCATTAAAATAGATGAAAGATCATCTAGCTCACCTTAGAATATATGGCATTATACAACAAATCAATATACCTCTACCAAATGGACTGCAACATACCTGCATATGGTTTGGCGAAAGCATCAGTGTTGCAGAGCTTTGGGAATCACTGATCAAAAGTCAACAGAATCACACTAGATTTTTTTAATCAACCTGTTCAGGTATACCTCTGACGATAGTGGATCTTAAGCAGAGACCTTCTGACTTAGAAATAGGGACATGACCTCTGTGCCATATGACTTTTACCTCTTCCATGCTTTCCTTACCCACATTTCATGTTTTACATTATTCAAATTCTGTGTCCCATCCGTTAATTTTTGAAAGCAATCTGTTCAACTTTGATTTGAGTGATAATTACTAACTACTCTCCACAAGTGCTCAGATAGCCCATACTATAGATCAAGCACCAGCTTGCTGAAGTATCGAGCTGCATCTTGTGGTCAGTGGTGAAGAAATGACACTCACTGTTCATCTTAAAGGAAGCTATTCATGGAGATTTGGCTATTTCTGCTGTTAGACCTCACTGAAGTAGCAGACTGAAAATCAAATCCTGCTACTCCTGAAGTCAACACAAAAATTAATTATTTCAAAACAGTCTTTATAATTCCCCAATTTACCTACCTGTTTGGTCCAGGTTGACAGAAAGCACAAACCACGTTTCTGTACTTAATAAACATAACAATTTATTACAAATACATAGAATCTAGCTACAGGTAGACAACCATGAACTGTCAACATACAACTCCACAAGTTAAAACTCTAATCCCCTGACAAACACCACCGACACTCACATAGAGATAGTCAAGGGCAAAAACAACAAGGAAATGGGTAGGACAGAGGGAAGTAAAACTAGGAAGGCAGTTCAATAGGGCTCCTTCACAGGGATCACTGAGGTAATCCTTTTAGATTAGATTACTTACAGTATGGAAACAGGCACTTTGGCATGCACCTAACACTATAGGCATTTTAGCATGGCCAATTCACCTGACCTGCACATCTTTCGCTTGTAGGAGGAACCCCACACAGGCACAGGAAGAATGTGCAAACTCCACACAGTCACCCTGAGGCAGGAATCAAACCCAGGTCCCTGATGCTTGTGAGGCAGCAGTGCTAACCACTGAGCCACCGTACCACTCATTTAGCTTGCCAGGATTTGCTGCTCTTCAATCCTCCTTCTCCAGGTATTTTTCACTTGTTTACAAATGGTTCAGAAGGATTAGTTCACATTTTATAAAGTCTCTGACTTTGTGGTTAAAAACTGCAGATGTTGGAATTCAAAGTACATTAGCAGATGGTTGGAAGAACACAGCAAGCCAGGCAGCATCATGGGCTGGAGAAGTCAATGTTCCAATGTTCCCACATTTATCCTGAAGAAGGTTATACCTGAAACACTGACTTCTCCACCTCCTGATGCTGCCTGGCTTGCTGTGTTCGTCCAGCCTCCTGCTTGTCTACATAGTGTTAAAAGAAACAGCTTACAGCAAAGTATGAAGGGAAAGAAACTGAATCAAAAGCAGAAATTTCTGGAAAAACTCAGCAAGTCTGGCAGCATCTGTAGAGAGAAAACAGAGTTAACGTTTCGACTCTAGTGACTCTTCTCCTGAGAAGGGGAATTCTCTCCACAGATGCTGCCAGACTATGAGTTTCTCCAGCAATTTCTGTTTTTATTTCAGATCTGCATCACTCACTCAATTTGTTTTATTGAAAGAAAATAAGCTATCTTTCTTCAGGCTTGAGGTATGTTTACTTTGCACTGTAACAGACAGCTCCTTCCTTTTTTTTCAATGTTCCTTACATTCATTTGAAAAGCATAACAGGCCAAGATCAGAACAGTCAGAATGGGAACTAGATGGTGAATTAACAAGGCAAACAACTGGAAAGTCAGGGTCTTGCAGACTGACTTACCCAGTCTGCATTCCAATTCACCAAAGTAGAGGATACCATATTGTGAGCTATATACAAAATTAAAAGGCATACAGGTAATTTATTCTTTCACTTGGAAGGTATTTTAGATTATGCAAAGGAAGGTGGAGAAATGGAACTGTTGCATCCTCTGCTCTTGCATGGAGATGGAGGGAATGTTTGGGTGATTGAGGAGTGAACGAGACTCTGGTAGATGGAATGCTGGTAGGGGTGACTGGAGGAGATGTGTTTGGAGGTAGCATTACACTGGAGCAGGCAGATTACTTGGAGAATGATCTGTTAAACATAAAGGCTGGTGGGTTGCAGAGTGAAGACAAGGGAAGCCTCATTGTGTTCTTAGGGTTGAGGGTGTGTGGAGGGTAAAGAAGTGAGACAGAAGTACATGAGATTGATCAAAGTAGAGGGGTTTGTGAACATGGTTGGAGGGAGTTTTCAGTTAAGAAACATTGAACGCATATTGGAAGCACTTGTAAGGAAGGTTTCATCATTTGAATAGAAGTGACAGAGGTGGAGGATCGAGGAAAAATGAAATATACCAATCACATGAAATGGGAATGTGAGGAAATGTAATCAAGATGGCTGTGGGTATTCATTAGCTTGTATGAATATTAATCAATAACCTACTCCCAGAAATGGAGACTGAAATGATTGAGAAGGCAAGACTCTGAAAATAATCACATAAAGACAAAGGAAGGCCAGAAACTGGAAGCAAAATCAATAAAGTTTTCCAGTTTAGGGAGAGACTGGGAAATTCAACAAAACATGGATCAATATTCTAGAAAAAGAAGTGAGGGAAAGTTTCTGATAGGATTGGAACAAAGAATTTTCCACATGTCTCATATAAAAACTGACAAAGCTGGGACCCATGAAGCAAAATCCACTATTTAGAGAAAATGAGTGAATTTGAGCATAAATTGTTCAATGTAAGAAAATGTTTACTCAGACTCACTCCAAAGAGAAAAGGGTGTAGATAAGCTCAGGTTAGGCATCCATTTAAGGAAGGAGTGGAACGACCTCAGACTTGGTGCAGGATGGAGTTGAACAATTAGACAGCAGTAGTGATAAGGAGATGATTAGAGCCATGAAACTATTGAAGTTACTTTGGGCATCACAGAGTCAAGGATGTTGACAGGAAGAATCGGACAATGGTAAAACAATAGAGCTAAGATAGGAAAAGATCATTTGAGAGGAGCAGAAGCAGATTGAACCAACTGATGAAATTTATGTAGGTGACCAAGGTCTTACCCACCAACTGGACAGTTGGTGGGAGCTCAATATCTTTTAATTTGAAGGATCCACTATTGCAATAGGTCTTCCCCAGGATCCAAGACTTTAATGGTGGATGTTCTTCCCAATGCCAGTCAACTATATTGAAGCATTTTCATAGACAGCAAAACAGGTAGATAGAAACATAGTTAAAAACAGTATATCCATTTAAATTTTTAGTTCATGAAATAATTTCTGATTTGATAAGATACAATTAAAAATGACATTATCAAAAAGACTTTATAATCAAATTTCTTTTATTAAAAATGTGGAAATTCACCAAACATAATTTTAGCCTTTCACAGCTAATTAAGTTATTTATTAGTAATCTGAAACTTGGTCAGCTCTAAGAACCCTGTGCACCTCATTCGACAACATAGAACAAAATTTCTGGTTTTATATAAAAGTGGAAATTTCCAATAATTCACTGATTGTTTAAGGACTGCATTATGAAGAGACGTGAACAGTGCACCCTTCAAACATGCACTGAATAACTGACAGCAACTTTTTGATTTCTATATAATTCTACATATACACAGATAGTTTTGCCAGTGTTACTATTGCGAACTTCATGTGCTTGTTTCCACAAATTTGTTCAGAATTTATCCAAACTCCAAATGATTTCCCTAGTTGTACATACAAGGTGTAATAACTTATCATGGTCTTCAGTATCTAATCTCTCTGAAATTGTAGCAACATTAATCCTTAGGATTTTAATTATTGTTGGAGGTTTAATATAATAAAACAAATTCTTAACTTCTTTAAACATTTTATTTGTGTCTTCTGACTCTCATAATCTCATCTTTCCCCTCGATTTATTTTGTTTTCTGTAACTTTTATAGTAATTTAAATATTCTAACTCTTGCTTCCTGATTCATACATGTCACAGTAAAGATTCTTCAACTTCATTGATTAAAGAGAGGTACCTGTTAACACAGGTCTCAGTTACCCTTAAGAGAGAGTGTGTAGTTTTTGACTAGATCCGCTTTGATTGTGTCGGGTAACACAGCCAAATGTTAATATTTTATCAAAATTTATGAATGCAGTTAACAATATGAAAATGATCAGATAAATATTTCATTTATGATATTGATTGAGCATCATATCTTGACCAGGACACCAGGAAAAACACACCTGCTATTCTTTGAATGGTGCCCTGAGATCACGCACATCCCCCTGAACAGGTAGATGGGATTGCAGTTTAATATCTCATCATGAAGACCCCACCTTAGCACTGCAGTATTAGACATGATTTTCATGCAATCAATCCCTAGAATAGGATTTGATTCCAGGACCCTATAGTTTAGAGACAAATGTGCTACAATCGAGCAATGTTTTGCAATCCATAATCACTGGGAATTCTGGTGCAAAGGTATATAGAGCCAAGTGGACACAAAAGTCAGCGCCTTTTGTTCACCATTAACTGGAAATTGAAAACTTACCATTTTCCAAAAAATGTATGCAGTCGATATAGTCTTTTCTTATCAAATCTCCCCATCCTCTCTAAATATTCGAGCTTTTCACCTCTGCAATCTGTAATTCATTTTTCTACTATGAAGATTGGAGCTGTACACAATATTTTAAGTGCAGCTGTACTGATGAATTGTAAAGTGGCAGGATTACCTCACTCTTTAGTATGAGCCTGTGATACAGCCCAAGGTCTGAGTTTGCTTTTCTTACCAGCACCAAGAATTGTTGCATAGGTTTTAATTTATTGTCAACCAGGGCCTCCAGATCAATGTAATTTCCCAATCATATTAATTATTTCTATTTAAGTAATAATTTCTTATGTATTTTGCAAACATTTTTTTCCTTGGGAATGAGGAGGGCAAAGCACATTTGAGTGTCGGTGGGGAACTTTTAGATAAAAGTGATCATTATGTAATAAGGTTTAGGATGATGGCAGAGAAGAACAATGGACAATCAATGTAAGATTAACTAGGAGAAAGCAAATGTAAATGTGGCACAAACTGAGCTGGGCTGGATAAAATGCAACTAATGTTTGTGGGAATATTTGTCGCTGAAAAATGAGTTACCTTTAAACAAGAGATTGCTTGGGCACAGTCAAAGCATATTTCCTCAAAAAGGAAACACAGGGCTAATAAGACCAGAGCTCCTGGATGAAAATGGGGACGGAAATTAAGATCAAAAAAGAAAAGATGTGCTTATGACGGGGATGAAAATTTGATTGCGAACTAAACTGAATGCAAAATATTCAGAAGGGAAATAAAAAAACAAGAAACAAAGAAGAAATCTGTAAAACAACTGGCAACTAATGTATAGGGAAATCATGAAGTATTCTTTATCAGAGAGTCAGACGCTGCCAGGCCACAGTTACAGAGGAACAATTCAGCCACTAGAAGGATTCGCCATTGTTAAGGAAAAAATATTGAATGACTTGTTGGTAATGAGAGTTGGTTCATGCCAGATGAGATGCATCCAAAGAAGCAATGAATAATTTGGTTCAAAAAACAAGATAATAATGATTAATGAATATATTTTTACAGCTGGAGGAAAGTTTGAATGAGATTCCCCAGGAGTTAGTATTTAGACCCTAGCTTTTCTTAATTTGTATTAATGACAGATCTTAGTGTGCTGAGCATGTGCTACAAAACTTGGAAGCATTTTCAACTGCGAGGAGGACAATATAGAATTTCAAAATGAAATTAGCAGGTCGGTAGAGTGGGTGGATAGGTAACAATGTGGACAAGTGTGAGGTGATACTTTTGTTGAAAGAGACAATTATAAAGTTGAGGAGACAGTCTAAAATTAGATGTCACGCAGGTACAGAGAACCCTGTGACATCTACCAACTTGATGGATAAAGGCAGCAGATGCATGGGAGCACCACCACCTGCAAGTTTCCTCCAAGCTACACGTCATCCTGACTTGGAAGTATATCGCAGTTGCTTCACTATTGCTGGTTCAAAATCCTGGAACTCGTCTCCAAACAGGACTATGGCTGCCCCTACACCTAAGCATTGTAGCAGTTTAAGAGGGCAGCATGCCACCATTTCTGCTGGTCAATTAAAAATAAGCAATAAATGCTGGCAGAACAAGTAGCACCCACATCCTATGTATGAATAAAGAAGCTGATATCCCATTAAATGTGATAGAATGGGCCCTCATCCATAGGCCCCTTGAATACAAGAGCGAGGATTTTATGATGAACCTGTATAGGACAATTGTTAAAGCTCAGCAAGAGTATTATATATAATCTTGGGACACACATTTCAGAAAGAATGTGAATGCATTGGAGACAGCGCACAACAGTTTTACAAGAATAGTTCGAGGAATGAGAACCTTCAATTATTAAGTTAGATTGGAGAAGTTGAGATCTTTTTCCAAGGAAAGGAGAAGGCTAAGGAGAGATTTGATTGACTTTTTCAAAATCACGAAAGGTCTGGACAGAGTGTACAGAGAGAAACTGTTCCGGCTCAAAAATTAATCAAGCTTAAGTCAGCACAGATGTGAGTGATTTGCAGAAGAAATAAATGTGATGTGAAAAGAAGCTTGTTCATGCAGCAAGTGTTCAGGTCTGGAATATACTGCTTAGAGGTGTGGCAGAGACAAAGTATTAGATGATTACTTAAATAAAAATAATGTGCAGAATTTTGTGAAAAGACAGGAGGATGGTGTAAAGTAATGATGTTCATTCAAAGAATTTGTGCTGACATGATGGACTGAATGCTATTCTTCTGCATTATAATCATTCTGGGGTTTTACAGAACAAACTTGTAAATGACATTCCTTGTTTATATAATATTTGTTGTACTTGGATAGACGGTAGAACCTGATTTTCTCCTAAACAGTAATTTTTAAAAACTTCCCTTTTTGCTACGATCACAATTCCCAGCTGAATTATAAATGATGCAGTTAAAAGAACTGCAACATCACTTTCATTTTTTTAATTGCAGTCATTAGCCCTTACTGTTGTTGACCTAAAGGCTAAGTGATCTGATGAAACATTGCAAAATTGGATTTGATTAATCATAGCCCAAAATTACAAAGTGGTATTTAAGGGTCATAGATTCATACAGCATGGAAACTTTGGTCCAACTAGTCCATGCTGATCATGTTCCCAAACCACATTAGTTCCAGTTGCCTGCGTTTGGCTCATATCCTTCCATTCCTATTCATGTACCGATCCAAATGTCTTTTAAATATTGTAAATGTACCTGCATCCATCACTTCCTCTGGCTGTTCATTCCACACACAAACCACTCTCTATACAAAAAAGTTATCTCTCTTTGTAAAATCTTTATGACAGATTTGAGATGGCACAGTGGTTCAGTGGCTAGCACTGCTGCCTCACAGCATCAGGGTCCCAGGTTCAATTCCAGCCTTAGGCAACTGTCTGTGAGTTTGCACATTCTCCCTGTGTCTGTGTGGGTTTCCTCCCGCAGGCCAGGTGAATTGGCCATGCTAAATTGCCCATAGTGCCAGGTACATTAGTCAGAGGGAAATGGTCTGGGTGGGTTACTCTTCAGAGGACTGGTTGGGCTGAAGGGCCTGTTTCCAAACTGTAGGGAATTTAATCTAATCTTTCACCACTTACCTTAAAACTTTACCCTCTAATTTTGACCTCCCCCACCCCCCAGGGATAATCCCCTTGCTATTCACCTTATCTATGCCCCTCCTGCGTTTATAAACATCTGTGAGGTCACCCCTTAACTTCCTAGCTCTAGCGAACAAAGTCCCAAACTATCCAGCCTATCTGCTTATCTTTATAAAGCAAACCTTCCATTTGCGGCAACATCCTGGCAAATCTTTTCTGAACCCTCTCCAATTTAATAATATCCTTCCTACAGCAGGACAACTGGAACTGTACATTGTTTTCTAGACGAAGCCTCACCAACATCCTGTACAACGTCAACGTCTCATCCCAACTCCTTTACTCAAAGGTTTGAGTAATGAAGGCAAATGCTAAACACTTCCATAACCACCTTGTTTACATGTGATGCAAACATCAAAGAACTATCTACCTGAACCCTTAGGTCTTTCTGTTCTACAACATTACCAAGGGCTCCACCATTACTTGTTTAAGTCCTGCCCTTGTTTGTTTTACTGAAATACATTGCATTTATCCAAAATAAACTCCATCTGCCACTCCATAGCCCTTGATCCAATTGGTCGAGGTCTCTTTGTAATCTTAGATAATCTTCTTCACTGTCCACTATACCAATTATTTTGGTGTCTTCCACAAACTTAGTAACCGTATCTCCTAAATTCTCATCCATCTCGGTATTACAAATGACCCCCAAACAAAAGTGGACCCAATTCTAATCCCTGTGAAACTTCTCTGGTCACAGACCTCTAGTCAAAAAATAAACCCTCCACTACCACTGTCTCCTATCATCAAGCCAATTTTGTATCCAATTGGCAAGCTCTCCCTGAATCCCAATCTAACTTGGCATGCAATTAAAATCAAAAAGGGTCTTGAATATGCAATATCTATAATCTTAATTGGGAAGTTGTACCAAATCTCTACCTGAACATTGCTACACCATACTTGGAGTGTTGCATACCATTCAGATCACTTTTTTGTGACAAGGATACAGAGGCACTGGGGAAGATGTAGAGAAGATGTACATGAACAATGCCAGGAATGTGTGAATACTCATTGTTATGAACACTGGACTTTAGAAGATGGATTGATTTATAATGTTTTCTTTAAGTTACAGTAAAATTGAGAATTACAGAAGAATGGAAGCTTAGCGACACGCTTATGTGGACTGGTTACCATCGGAGCAAAACTCAAACAGAAACTGACTGACATCAAGTGACAGTTTTCATGCCTGTGCATAGTAACTCACAGGAAAGGGACAATTGCTTTGTGAGAGATGGGGGGAGAGAGAAAAAGCAATCACTGCTGTGTGGAGAAATAAAGTGACTGTTCCCTAAAGGGCAAAACTGGACTGTTGCATACAAATGAACAAGCAGAACGCTTTGAAATTTGTTTTTCTGTTTGAAAGGAAGGGGAGAGAACTGGCAGGATGGTTGGAGTTTTATAGAATGAATGGTCAGCAATGCAGTCCTTGGTAGTGGAGAAGGCACTTGACTGAGTGGAACAAATTTTAAAGAAGTTTCAATCTGGCGTGGCAGGGAGTGGTGAGTTTGTTGGAGAGCCATGAGTAATCTTAGCTTTGTTCTTGTAAGACGTACAACTGCCATAAGTGCAAACACAAGCTAAAGGTAAGACCCAGCTCAATTATTAGTTAATATGGAATTCCTTTTCTTGAGCTCAATGAATTAGTTGCCTATTAAATAATGTTTGATTTACATTGATTTTAGATTTGATGTTATAGTAGAAGTCTTAAATGTGAAATATTGTCCTTTGGTTATTTCTTTGGTTGTTTGGGAAATTAATTTCCTTTCAAATACTGTTGGAATCTCGAGAGATTATTACAACATAACAGTAAAGGGTGAAGAATCTGGGTCCCCTTCCTCTTGAAATAATGAGGCTAAGTGAACTAATAGAGGCCTTTAAAATGTTTATACTTCCTGATAAGAGATTACAGAGGAAATGTTTCACTTATAATGAAGAACGTAACTACAGCCCATCAACATTTATGACCATCAATATGTATGCTAGTCAACAAGAAGCTCAAATTGGAACTCAAAAGAAACATCTTCACCCAAACAGTGGTGAGAATGTGGAACTTACGGTCATAAGGAATTGTTGAATTAAATCGCTTAGATGCATTTAAAGGAAAGCCAGTCAAACACATGAGGGGGAAGGGAATATGGTGGAGGGTTACAATGATGAACTTTGATGAGAAAACGCAACAGGAAGTTTAAGTGAAGCATAAATATCACCATGGAATATGGCTGAATGGCCTGTTTTTATACAGTGGACCTTTAATTACAGGGCATTGAACAATTTCTGATAAGACTAATAGTGAACTGTCTCAGACTAATCTACTCAGCAACACCGACTTCTACTTGCATGTAATATTTGGGACAGTGAATATGCCCAAATATGTTTCAGACAGTTGGCACCAAGTATAAGCAGGTCGAGGGAAAGAAAGAAATAAGGAAGATATTCAAAGTTGAGGATTGAAAAGTGATCTTTTGAAGCATAGAGATATTGAGAGAACCTGATAGGATGAATACCAAGAGGATTTTCCTTCGTGACTGAAAGTAAAAAATGCTGGAGAACACATCAGATCAGATATAGCCATGGAGAGACAGCAAGCTACTGCTTCAAGTCTAGATGACTCTTGCTCAGAGCGACTCTTATGAAGAGTCATCTCAACTCAAAACGTTAGCTTTCTTTCTCTCCGTGGATGCAGCCTGACTTGCTGTGATCTCCAGCATATGTTGTTTTCCGTAGAGATTCCAGCATCTGCAGTAATTTGCTTCTACATTTGACCTTTCTTCTTGTGGGTGGGGAGACTAAAAGTAGGGGACATAGCTTAAGAATAAGAGGTCTCTCATATAAAACAGAGATGGGGAATACGATTTTCCTCATTAAAAGTAAAATGTGGCACTGTGGCTCAGTGGTTAGCACTGCTGCCTCATGGGAACTCAGGTTCAATTCTGGTCTTGGGTGACTGTGTGGAGTTTGCACATTGTCCCCAGTGTCTGCGTGGGTTTTCCTCTGGGTGCTCTTGTTTCCTCCCACAGTCCAGAGATGTGTAGGTTAAATGCATCGGCCATGGGAAATTGCCCATAGTGTCCAAGGTTGTGCAGGCTAGGTGAATTAGCCATGGTAAATTTGGGCGGGCTGCTGTTTGGAGAGTTGGTGTAGACTGGATGGGCTGAGTGGCCTGCTTCCACACACAGTAGGGATTCTATGAATTTTTTCTTCTGAAGGTAGTGAAAGCCAGTATTTAAATTCATTTAAGGCTGAGCTATAGAGATTCTTAATAGACAATGGAGTCACGGATTATGAAGGGGCAGACAGGAATTTGGAGCTGAGACCACAACAAATCAGCTAACATCTATTAACTGGTGGGACAGACTCACAGGGCCAAATTGCCCACTCCTGCTCCTAAGTCCTGTTATCTTAAAGGCAAGTTAAAAGGGATTTAATGGTACTGAGACTTGCAGAAAGATGGAAGCATTTAAAAGGAAAATTGCACAGTAAACATGAAATGACTAAACATTCAGGCAACACAGAGAAACTAGTCACAGGAGGAGAGGTTGGAATTAGATTCGCTGTATTCTTCTATGTTCTATGTTCTAAAAGAAAAATTGCACAGTAAACATGAAATGACTAAACATTCAGGCAACACAGAGAAACTAGTCACAGGAGGAGAGGTTGGAATTAGATTAGATTAGATTACAGTGTGGAAACAGGCCCTTCAGCCCAACAAGTCCACACCGACCCGCCGAAGCGAAACCCACCCATACCCCTACATTTACCCCTTACCTAGCACTACGGGCAATTTAGTGTGGCCAATTCACCTGACCCTGCACATCTTTGTGATGTGGGAGGAAACCGGAGCACCCGGAGGAAACCCACGCAGACACGGGGAGAACGTGCAAACTCCACACAGTCAGTCGCCTGAGGCGGGAATTGAACCCGGGTCTCTGGCGCTGTGAGGCAGCAGTGCTATGGGTGGGAGGTGGAGAGAAATTGAGGGACCTGCGTGTGTGACAAAGAAACTAGTCATACAGTTCCCCAAGTTGAGTGAAATGAAGATGTGAGTGAGATGTAGAGCTAGAAAGGTTGCAAATATAAGTTGGATAACTGCCCTGCGTGATTTGTAATTGAGGGCGAAGGTTGAAATCAGTGCACTAGCTAGAAGGACTCAGAACATAGGAGATGGGTGGTAAAAACTTCATATGCATGGCAGCTTATGATGGAAGATAATTTATGTGATGAAATTTATGAGAAGGATGGAATTATGTTTCAGTCTCTGAGGAGATAAAGTTGCCTCTATCATTGTACAAAGGCTCTCCAGCCACTAAAGGACAGCCCATATAGAGTCTGAAGAAGTCTCAGGGGCTTTTCAGAGATTCCAAGAGCCTCTGAGTTGCTAATAAAATTAGCATATAAAGAAAATAGCTACCTCCTCAGGATTATGCAAGCATCTTTGCTACACTGATATTGCCACTGAGAAGAATTGAAAGGCCCTTGTCAGCTGTCATAGTAACACTTGATACCAGTGTTACCATGACAGTGAACAGGGATCTTTCATTTGGTGTCTCTGCATTAAGCATTGCAAAGGAAGAAATTACAAACAAAAAAAAATCAAGAATATATTTCATTTTCATGCAATTTCAAAACATTCATCCTTTTCATAGAAAAATCAATTGCAGTCAGGAACAAGGTCAATATCAAGCCAGTTCTTTTGCTTTTTAATAAATCTTCGGTCTGAGCACAGGCATACATATATATTGCTGCAAGATATCACAACATGTTCCCTTTCTGCTGTCTGAAGTGGATGTTGCTACCTGATCACCATTTTAAATTTTCTGATACTGAGACCTTTGTCATTATTGAAGATGCAACAACATGAAGAGGGTTTTTTATTCTTGCATGGACTATGAGAGTCGGCGGCTAGGCCAGTATTAAGTACTTATCCCTCATTACCCAGAGGGCAGTTGAGAGTCAACCAGATTGCTATAGGTCTGGAGTCACATATAGATGAGACCATGTAAGAATGGCAGTTTCCATCCCTAAAGGATATTTGTAAACAAGATTGATTTTTATGTAAGCAGTTGCATGGCCATTGTTAGATTCTAAATTCTAGATTCTTAAAAATCTTTCATTTGTTTTTAATGATCCCACCAATCCTCATCCTAAAGCCACAGGGAATATTAGTTCAAAAACATTACCTGCTTGCCTTCAATTTTCATAGATCTTTTAGTAAAAGATGCTCATGTTGCTAATCTCAGGTGTAAATCAAGGAGTCAGCCATCAAATGCTTATGTCTTAATCTACTAAATAAAAAAATAGTTGCCAATTGCAGTTAAAATATAGAGTCATAGAGATGTACAGCATGGAAACAGACCCTTCGGTCCAATCCGTCCATGCCGACCAGATATCCCAACCCAATCTAGTCCCACCTGCCAGCACCCGGCACATATCACTCCAAACCCTTCCTATTCATATACCCATCCAAATGCCCCTTAAATGTTGCAATTGTACCAGCCTCCACCACTTCCTCTGGCAGCTCATTCCATACACGTTCCACCCTCTGCATGAAAAAGTTGCTCCTTAGGTCTCTTTTATATCTTTCCCCTCTCACCCTAAACCTATGCCCTCTAGTTTTGGACTCCCCGATCCTAGGGAAAAGACTTTGTCTATTTATCCTATCCATGCCTCTCATAATTTTGTAAACCTCTATAAGGTCACCCCTCAGCCTCCGACGCTCCAGAGAAAACAGCCATCCTATCTACCTGTGACTCCACTTACAAGGAGCTATGAACCTGCACTCCAAGGTCTCTTTGTTCCATGAGATCTAACCTTGCTAATCAGTCTCTCATGGGGAACCTTGTCGAACGCCTTACTGAAGTCCTTATAGATCATATCTACTGCTTTGCCCTCATCAATCTTCTTTGCTACTTCTTCAAAAAACTCAATCAAGTTTGTGAGACATGATTTCCCACGCACAAAGCCATGTTGACTATCCCGAATCAGTCCTTGCCTTTCCAAATACATGTACATCCTGTCCCTCAGGATTTCCTCCAACAACTTGCCCACCACTGAGGTCAGGCTCACCGGTCTATTTTTCCCTGGCTTGTCTTTATCGCCCTTCTTAAACAGTGGCACCACATTTGCCAGCCTCCTGTCTTCCGGCACCTCACCTGTGACTATTGATGATACAAATATCTCAGCAAGAGGCCCAGCAATCACTTCTCTAGCTTCCCACAGAGTTCTCGGGTACACCTGATCAGGTCCTGGGGATTTATCCACCTTTAACCATTTCAAGACATCCAGCACTTCCTCCTCTGTAATTTGGACATTTTGCAAGATGTCACCATCTATTTCCCTGCAGTCTATATCTTCCATATCCTTTTCCACAGTAAATACTGATGCAAAATATTCATTTAGTATCTCCCCCATATTTCATGATAATGCAACATGCTTAGTGCCTTGAGTTCCACCCTGAAAACACATACAAACATATACACCATCAACTCCACCCACCCCACCTGTCCCCCTTTGGATAATATCAAGTTTCTTGAGTGTTATTAGAACTGCACATACACGGGCAGAGGAAGGTATTCGATTACAATCCTGACTTGCCTTGTGGATGGTGGACAAACTTTGGGGAGACAGCAGTTAAGGTATCAGCCTGAGAATTCACGGATTCTGACCTCTTCCTGCAGCTACAATATTTACATGTCTGGTTCATTCCAATTTCTGGTGAATGGTAACACACAAGAAGTTCACACTGGGCAGTTCAGTTACAGTAATGCCATTGAAGTCAAGAGTAGATGGTTAGAAACTCCTTTGTTGGTGATAATCATTGCTGGGCACCTAGGGTCATAGAGTCGTCGAGAGTCATAGAGGTTTACAGCATGGAAACAGGCCCTTTGGCCCAACCTGTCCATGTCATCCAGTTCTCACAATTAAACTAGTTCATTTGCCTTGTGTTGACTAAATGCTGTCTAGAACATTCTGGATAAAGACACAAATTGCTTCAGTATTTCAGATGTTGTGAACTGCATTTAAGTTTGGGCAATCATCAGTAAATACCCCTACTTTCTGACCTTATGATGGAGGAAAGGTCATTGTTGAAACAGTTAAAGGAGGTCAGCTTTTATACACAACCTTGAGAAATTCCAGCAACAATGTCATGGAATTAAGATAGATGGCCTCCAGCAACCAGAATAACAGCAGTAGTTAATACTTTTCAGTTCATCAAAAGATTGTTCATGCTTCAAATATCTTCACTTGGGTAATTTATGGATCATTTAAGTTGTAGCTACAATGCTAGTCTACAATGTCATGACATGCAATGCATTTCAGTGGTGAGACAAAGTTTTGGTAATGCTGGTACTGGCTGTCAAAGAAAATTGACATTGCACCAATTCTCTTCTCTGTTCTCCTCACTGCACCTCACATCCAGAAAGTTACTCAGAAGTGAAGGAATAATCTACAGAATTGCCTGGAAAATGTTCAGCCCATGCCATTTTCAATTCCAAAAAAAACTGCTCCAACCTCATTCATTGTGCTTCAGAATATAGTTGATGTCATGTCTATGCTCACTCAGGAACTGATCTCCAGGTCAGTGTTGGTTTTTTCTGCAAAGCAAACATGAATGGACCTTTTGCTAAATACCCAGAAAACTCTTCCAACCAGCTCCTGGAACACAAAACCTCTTCCTTTTCATCAAACTCAACAGTGAGATCCTGGAAAAAACAGCTTTGGAAACGTTGTCTCAATGAAGACAGGCATTGGCAACAAAATCATCTTTGCAATGTACCACTTCAGCCTTCAAGCAACTGAGGAAGAGAGCAGTTGTGTTCAGGATCTTAAATCCAATATTCAGATCATGATTTACTGGATATATTAATTCACTTGCTCCTATATGATTTGGAGACTTGGACAATCTATGGCAAATATCTCAAATCACAAGAGAAGTTCCACTTATGATATCTTTATGAAATTCTCTAAATCCAGTGACAAATAGCCAATCCAGCATTAATGTCCTTTCCTAAGTTAACTTGTCTAACATTGAGGTATGAATCATTAAGTACTGGATCTACATATTGGTTATATAGTTCATATGCCTGATATCAGGCTCACAGAGCAACTGCTCCACTCATGACTCAGTTGTAGCTATGAATTTCCAGGAGGATAGTGGGAATATGTTAACAAAATCTTCAAAGCATCTTTGCAGAATCAAACATCCCAATTAACTCAAGAGAATTGCTGGCCTGTGACCTATCCAAATGGAAAGGATGTAAGCACATGAAGACCATTTATCAGGAAGGTGCAGAGGAAGAATCAAGCTATTGCTCGAGTATATGATCCTCCACACAACCCATCTACACAATGCTTCAAGCAGCAACTGACCTGTAGATGGCAGAGTGTGCAGATCACACATTAGACTTGAAAGTCATTTCAAACTGGAGTGACAGTGAGCTACCCTCCATCTTGAGAAAAACAAGTCACCCTCAATCCTGAGGTAACAAGTCACTCTTGATCCTGAAGGAAACATGTCATATATTTATATACAATGTGGATTGTAATCATTTTGAATTTACTTTTTGAATCCTTATTCTCCTAAAAAAATAGGATAACATGTGTATCTACTGCAATATGTTTATGTTATGGCTAATATGTTTAAGGATTGATAGAATGAATATGTTAAAGATGATTTTCAGGTAACTGCATCACCAAATCTAAAGTGTTGGGAAAACAGATAATGGGTCCTCTTCAGGTTATGTAGTGAAACACAAGCATATGCTGTTTGTTTACAACATTAAAACCATATAGAGAAAGATGGCATTTTGTCAACAGATTTAATATTTCACATTTCAGTGAGTTATATTCCATCCAGGGTGTGGAAGAACTTTAGGCTAGGAAGAAAAACAGATGGCATCATTCTGTTTTCAATTAAACTGACTTGCTCACAGGATTTGATCTAGATTGTGGGCAGTATCCATAGAAACAACAGATGACTTATAATAAAAGGATTCACGTAAAAAATGAGCTGGACACTGCTGAAAGGAAAATATACATTGAAAAATATACAACAGCACTGAACATTTATTTTCCAAGTTATTCCATTTATATCAACTTTTACAATTCTGATCAGAGACTGTGATTGAAGTTGTAATCATTATATAAATAATCTCATATCCTGTTGGCTACATTCATGTATAGAATATCTACAGGTCAGCCTTCTCAATTTATCCTGTTGCCTTCAAAGGTTTTTATGCATACACAACCATATTCACCAAGTCCCGCTCTGTACTTGTATTCCCTTTAAACTATACTTTTCTTTATATACATCCTTTCCTCACTCTTCCTACCAGAGTGCGCCACTAAACACATATCTGCACTAAATTCATTAGAAGTCCTGCATATGTTCTATCTCAGCAGCAGTGGTGGTACAGTGACACACAGTTGGGCCAGAGTTGCCCTTTGAAGTCCTCAACGTTGACCCAGAGAACCCAATACTTCTGCAACTACACACAGTTTCTTCTATGTCTCTAAAATATTATAGCAGCAACATTTAATTAGAGGAATGCACACAAATATACAGAAATATTGATTTGCCCATGTGCAATCATTAAATACTATAGTACAAAGTATTTGGAGTAGATAGGAATTTCAGTAGTATTTCAGAAAGCAACAACAATGGATCACCATTTGTTCAGATTGACACAGTCGATGTATTCATCTTTTTTAACCAAGGCTGGCTCAGACTCATCTCACTAAATCAGATAAGCAGACAATTCTGGAATTTATTATTTCCTAATCTGAATTACATTAACATATTACTGACACACATAGATGCTTCATACTGTCACATTTGACCACATGTAGGATCAAGGAGCCCTAGCAGAAATAGAATCAGTGGAGAATTGGGGGGGGGGGATCATTCTGCTAGTAGGAATTACACATAGCAGAGAGAGAGTTGGTTGTGATTGTTGGAGCTCAGCTATCTCAGCCACAGCCCTTCTCTGCAGGAGTTCCTCAGCTTGGTGTTTTGGGCCCAACCATCTTCAGCTTCTTCATCAATGGTCTTCCCTCCATCATAAAGTCAGAAGTGGGGATGTTCGCCAATGATTGCACAATGACTTTCAGCACCATGAATATTCAGATGCAGAAACAGTCCATGTCCAAATTCCACATGACAACATCCAGGCTTTGGCTGGCAAGTGGGGCAAGTAACATTTGCGCCACATAAGTGCTAGGCAATGATTATTTCCAACAAAAGAAAATCTAACTATCTCCTCTTAATATTCAATGGAGTGATCATTACTAAATCCCCCACTATCAACTTCCTGAGGGTTGCTACTAACCAGAAACTGATCTGAGCCAGCCATATAAATACTATGGCTACCAGAGCAGGTCAGAGGATAGGAATCCTGTGGTGTGTTACTCACCTTCTGATTCCTCAAAGCCTATCCACCATCTACAAAGCAGAAGTCAGAGAGTGTAATGGAATACTCACCACTTGCTTGGATGTGGGCAAGTCTAAAAACACTCAAGAAGCTTGACACCATTCAGGGCAAATCAGCCCACTTAATTGGCACCACATCTACAAATATTCACTCTCTCCACTACAATGCTCAGTAGCAGCAGTATACACCATCTACAAGATGCACCGCAGAAAGGTCTTGAAACATTATATTCTAAACCCATGTCCACTACTATCTGCAAAGACAGGGGCAGTAGCTTCATAGGAACAACACCACCTAAAATTGCTCTCCAAGACACTCAGCATCTTGACTTGGAAATATATGATTATTTCTTCACTGTCAGAGGTTAAAATCCTGCTGGGCTATTAAGGGATATGGGGGTCTAGATTACAGTGGTGCTGGAAAAGCACAGCAGATCAGGTCAGAATTCCTGATGAAGGGCTTTTGCCTGAAACGTCGATGTTCCTGCTCCTTGGATGCTGCCTGACCTGCTGTGCTTTTCCAGCACCGCTCTAGTCTGGACTCTGATCTCAGCAGTCCTCACTTTCATCAATTAAGGGATATGGACCATAGATAGGTTAGGCCACAGATCAGCCACGTTCTCATTGAATGTTTGATCAAGCTTGAGGGGCTGATTGGCCTAATCCTGTTCCAATGTACCCCAATCCATTAGATGTTATCCCCCAGAAGTTCCCTTCTCAATGGCATCTCAGAATCTGGAAATCCCCAATCCTAAATCCTTTACCACAACCTCCAAATATTTACCAAGTGTTCATCCAGCACTGAATGTCTTCTCAAGCTAAGAATGCAGCACCAGCAGTGGCTACTGGAGGTATTGGAGGGCTACTGGTCTCCAGCAGCCCTCTGAATCAGAAGCTCCTATAACTGAGGGGCACAAGTCCCTCCTCAACACATAAAATAGAAATTGGCCGTTTAATTAAAGCAGATGTTGTGGGGAAAATCACCAGCCTTGGAGTCAGAGCCGGGGTTCAATGACAGAGTTTATTGCCCAAGGAAATACCAGAGCTCCAGGGAGAGAAAGACACCAACAGCACAGTGGTCAGCTGCGAATCTTCTCTCAACCCGGAGCACATGTCAAGACACGTTTATACATTTTGTGGTATAATAGATCAGTGATGAGGTTATTGTCTCTGTAACATGGTTTGTTTATTGAAAACATTGCAGAATCATTAATAGCTTCGGTGCAGTCATTGTCAGTTCCAGCACAGCCTTTGTTAATTTCAATGGCTGCACGGAAGTCCATTGCTATAGTAATGGGCTCTAATCACTCTTCTTGAAAAGGACAATTACTGTGGCCCTGGCTATCATCACTCTGTATTGAGTCTGTATCAGTCTGTTAGCATTTCTATCAAAGATGTTACTGGACCCAGACACCTCAACAAGCAGTATGCGCTACTCATGTGTATTCTCTCCCTCACCCGCCTTAAACTAATCAATTAGGTTGGGAGTGCATTATTCTGGCATTCTGGTGGCCCCAGGCAGTATCTGTGCTTGCTCTGCTGTCTCTCTGCATATTGTGGTCTGACAGCCATCTTGTGTGTCAAGTGGCCAACTTATAGCTCAGCAGCCATCTTGTGTGTCCGTGTGCCTAGTGTCTCCCTCCCCGTGCCATCTCTTACTTCACAGAGCAGCTCATTCCAAGCATTGGCAGGCTGCCCCACCCTCCCCAGTGACATTTTATCTGCCAGAGGTTGACATTATGGGGTGTCAGAATTAACAAAGGCCCACCCCGCACAATCCAGTCCAATGTCTATGTTATGTTCTTTCAACAATTGCTGCCAGACTTGCTAAGTATTGTCAGCAATTCTCTTTTTTTATTTTTTCATTTCCATGTTCCAGCATTTATAGCGTTTTGTTTCTAGTTAGGTATTGAGTAAGCATTGCAGATACAAAATTGCTAAACTTTGCTTGAATGTGCCCAAGCTAGGGGTGTGCAGAGCATTTAGAGTTTCTTTTGCTGATAGCTACACAGTCGGTTTTGATATAATGCGATAGTCCGGTTTTCATGTGATCTCACGTTAAAAGAAAATAGTGCAATAGCAACGCCATTTAAACGAATGGGGCCAGAATCATATTATAACCAATACAGGTAAAGAAAGTTTGCTTTCTAAAATGAACGTCTAAATTGTTCAATTGCTTTAAAGCCAATTTGCATTGAAGAAACACATGTTATAGCAGTGGGGATTAACTCAGACTCTGCGATAATGCTAGCAGTTAAGCAGGATGCTAGCACTTACTGAATCATGTCAGAAAAATTATATTTAGGGTAGGTGTAGGATGGTCACCAAGATCCATAATAAATGCCTCAAAAATAGGTGGGAAGGCAAGAAGAGATTGAAACAAGGAGCCAATGGAAGAATATAGATAGGTTAAGTGAATGGACAAGAACCTGGCAAATGGAATATAATGTGGGAAAATGTCAGGTTGACAGAAGAATAGAAGCACTATTAAATGGCAAAGACTGTAGAAGATTACAGAGCAGAGGAATTTAAGAGGCCTCATCCATGAATCACAAAAAGCTGGCATCCAATTTCAAGGGGTAATATGGTAGGCAAATGGACTCTATTCAATGGGAATAGAGTATAATAATAGGGAAGAAAGTGAGGTCTGCAGATGCTGGAGATCAGAGCTGGAAATGTGTTGCTGGAAAAGCGCAGCAGGTCAGGCAGCATCCAGGGAACAGGAGAATCGACGTTTCGGGCATAAGCCCTTCTTCAGGAATTCCTGAAGAAGGGCTTTTGCCCGGAACGGCGGTTCTCCTGTTCCCTGGATGCTGCCTGACCTGCTGTGCTTTTCCAGCAACACATTTCCAGCTATAATAATAGGGAAGTTTTGCTAAAACAATACAAAACCAATAGCTGGAATACTGTGAACAGTTTTTGTCCCCAAATGGGAAGGATGATATTAAACTGGAAAGGGTTCAGAGAAAAGTTACATGGATTTTAGCAAGACTGGAGGGTTTGAATTGGGCTGGGACTGGAACACAGGAGGTTGAGGAAGGAACTTAGAGGTTTATAAAATCATGACAGGCATAGATAAGGTGAATAGCTATGGTCTTTTCCCAAGGTAGGGGAGTCCAAAACTAGAGGGCATAGATTTAAGGTGAGAGGGGAAAGATTTAAAAGGACCTCAAGGATAGCGTTTCACACACATGGTGGTTTATGTATGGAATGAGCTGCCAGAGGAAGTGGTAGAGATGGCTATGATTACAACATTTAAACAACATTTGGACAGGTACGTGAATAGGAAAGATTTAGAAGGATATGGGCCAAATGCTGGCAAATGGGATTAGATTAGTTTGGGAAATCAGGTTGGCACAGACAAGTTGGACCAAAGGTTCTATTTCCTTGCTATTTAACTCCATGACTCTATAAATGCAGAACAGAAAATTAGAGAATAAAAAGTATGCTTACAATCTTAAAGCAATCATAAATATCAGGGCCTCATGCTGCATGAAGAAAACGCAATGATCTCTCAATACTTTTGTGTCATAACAGAAAATTATCTGAAGTTCTTCATTATGTTGAATATTATATACCTGGTTATTGGTATATTTTTTAATCTCAGAAATATTCGCACTAACTTTTCTGATCTTCATTAGTCATACCTTACATGCACTTCAGAACAAAATTAATCAATTCATGCTATCTGTCCAGTTCAATTAGCAGAAATAATCAACTTTCCATTTTCTAATGCATAGTTCTAGAGTGCCTCTCATATCTCACTGAGCCTTTTTAGAATTAATGAATTATTTATCTATTCAGCAGCTGTGGAGTAGACATTTTGCATTTTCAGTTCCAGTAAACAGTTGGATTTATTTACAATGTAATAGATCACATAGGTAATCTAGAGTTCAAATTTCAATGGGCCTGAAATTGCACAAGTACAAAAAGCTAACTTTTCATGCCATTTAAACTTGGACAACAGACAGCTGGTTAGTATGTCCTACAGTGTGTTTATAAGTAATTATCTCACAAAAAATGGATAACTACTATAGTGTGGTTTTGAAGACAATTTGGCTGTTAATAGAACTGGTATATTATAAGTACAATATCTTGGACACAGTGTTTTTTACAATTATGAAGTGCAGTATCCTACATAGCTTTTTTTGTAATTAAGAAACACAGCACACGGAAGAAAATTATATTCAAATATTTTATCTTCTAACAAGAAGAGATACATCTTGCAATATTAATCTGCCAACACAGTGACAACTAAAACCATTTATTCTGAATTGTACTATAAAACCAAAAAACACAGCATGTCTTTTTTTCTGAGCACTGTATCTTTCAGAGTTGCATATATTTCCACAGAGCCTGCATTAATATTGTTGTTTGAGTTAAAAGGCTAAGCTCATCTCAACCTTTTCACACCTTACATAGGTTCTTTAGCTCTTCAAGCATGTTCCACCATGCCCCCTTGTCCTAGGTTCCTAAACTAGCAGAAATAGTTTCTCCCAAACCAAGCTGTTGGTTCTCCTTAATAACTTGAAAATGGTGTTCAAATCAACTGTAACCTTCAAATTTTACAGAAATACTATTTTGTGTTGTGTAATCGCTCCTCATAATTTATCATTTTCATCCTGTGTATTACTTTTGGAAACCTATGCTACACAACTTCCAAGGCAAATATATCTACTTAGGTGTGCTTACATATTTTGCATTTGGTATGGCCAGTACGTTGTAGAGATGCAGCAAGATTTCTAGCTCTTGCCTTCTAATCCTGTAGATATAAAGACGAGCATTCCAGAAGCTTAATGTTGTATATGGATCGGGAAAGATTTAAAAGGGTTAAGACTTAACTGAGTGCAATAAGCACAGCTTTCTAATTGCATGAGCTCATAGTGGGGTAGAAAAAAGTAGGATCTCATGGGAGACAGAACTAAGACTAGATCCTTTCCTAGATTTTGGCCTTCATATATAATGATCTTCTTGCCAGTGACTGCCTTATATGTGTGTAGTGGGGGGATTTGGGATTAGAGTTTTAACTTCTAGTCATATGTCTAAGGTCCACAATTGTTTACTTGTGTTCAGAGTCTATTTGTTTGCAATAAATAGCACTTTTTTGTTAAGCATGATTTATGTCTAGCTGGCTCGGTAAATGAGATAAGTTGGGGAATTGTACACAATTTTAAAAATGTTTAACATATGTCATGGCTGCAGGAATAGCAGAGTTTGATTTTCAGTGCATTACCCCTGTGAGGTGTCACAATATTAGGGAAGCATTGACAGACTGGGTCTCTTTTCTCTTGAAAACAGAAAGCTCAGGTGTAACTAAATAAAGAACATCAACATTAAGAAAGATTTGGGTCGAGCGAATACAAGGAAAATGTTTCCTATTGTGGGGAAGAGCATAACGAGAAGCCATCAATATAAGGTAGTCACCAAGAGAAACAAATAGAAAATTCAGAAGAAACCTGCTCATCTGAAGAGTGACAAGAATGTGGAACTTGCTATCACAGGTTGAAGCAAACTGAATAAATGCACATAAAGGTAAATTAAATAAGTATGTGAGGAACAACTGATGGTTACAATAATAGATTTAGATGGAAAATAGTAGGAAAAGGCTTACATTGAAAATTTGTTGACTGGTTGGGTTGACTGGTCTGTTTCTGTACTATCATATGCCATGTAATCCTAAGGTTTAAAATGCACACCTGAACACACCTTCAATCGCAGGAAGGAAACCCAGTTAGTTCAATTTAAAGGATTCAGCAATCGCTTGCAGATTAGATTATTTACAACGTGGAAACAGGCACTTCGGCCCAACAAGTCCACACCGACCTGCCGAAGCACAACCCACCTAGGCCCATTCCCCTACATTTACTCCTTCACCTAACACTACGGGCAATTTAGCAAGGCCAATTCACCTAACATGCACATTTTTGGATTGTGGGAGGAAACCGGAGCACCCAGAGGAAACCCACTCAGATGCGAGAAGAATGTGCAAACTTCACACAGAGAGAGTTGCCTGAGGTGGGAGTTGAACCCCAGTCTCTGGCGCTGTGAGGCAGCAGTGCTAACCACTGTGCCACCATGCCACCCACTTAGTTGCTGACTAAGTTTTTACTCAGGAGAAAGTCAGGACTGCAGATGCTGGAGACCAGAGTTGAAAAGTGTGGTGCTGGAAAAACACAGCAGGCCAGGCAGCTTCTGACGAGCAGGAGAATCGACGTTTTGGGCATAAGCCCTTCTTCAGGAATGCGGAGTTTTTACTCACAATGTCTGGGATTTATTAAAGCATTTGAGTGGTGGTGGGGGGGGGGGCGGTTTCTAAAGTTGTTTAAAAGGGTGAAATTGGCTGGAATTGGTGTTGCATCTGGAAAAGATGTTGGTTTTGATATCAAGAGTTCCAATCAGGTTGGTTGCTCCAGTCATAGTTGCTATAGTAACCATCTCTGCAGTGGACTCAGCACAGAAAAGGACAAATCTCTCCAACAGGGTCTACTGGCAGCTTTTCTCTAACCCTAGCCTCAGGCTGGAATTGTGACTGAGACAATTCTGTTTTCCGAAAAAGGAAGTTGGTCACCTCCTCCTAGATCCTCAGAACTGAACAGGATGACACTGTCAGTGGCTTTGAAGGGGACATGGCTCTGCATTTCTTCATGTCACAATCTCTCTTACTGGAGCAGGTGACATCAGTAACATGTCCCAGTTCATCACCCACTGCTGAGTAAGAAGGGTGAAAGTCATTCATTATGCTTGGTATACTTGCCTTCATTGGTCAGTGCATTGTTCAGGTCAGTTGAAATGTTCATGTTGCAACTGTACAAGACATTGGTGAGACCACTTTCAAATACTGCATTCAATTCTAGTCTCCCTGCTATAGGAAGAAAGTTGGTAAACTTGAGAGGGTGCAGAAAAAATTTACAAAGGTGTTGCTGGGACAGCAGGGTTTGGGTTTTAGGGAGAGGCCTGATAGGCTGGGGCTTTGTTCCCTGGAGTTGGACCTTACAGAGGTTTATAAAATCATGAGGGGATGGGTGGGATGAATGGCCAAGGTCTATTCCCCAGGGTAGGGGAATCCAAAATTACAGGGCATAAGCTTAAGGTGAGAGGGAAGAGATTTAACAGGGACCTAATGATTTGTTGCAGAGGGTGGTGTGTATATGGAATAAGCTACCAGAGGAAGTGGTGGAGGGTGGTACAATTACAACATATGAAAAGCATCTGGAAGAATAGCAAGGGTTTAAAAGGATATGAGACAAATGTTGACAAATGGGACGAGATCAGTTCAGGAATCTGGTCAGCATGGACGAGTTGAACCAAAGGCTCTGGTTCTGTGCTGTATAACTCTATGACTCTATGTTCTTTAATTTTGGTTTCTAAATACACCTTGTGGGAAGAGGACCTCTCTACTCCTATCCATATCCTGCACCTCAACCACCAGTGTTGCTTCACTGCAGCATTCCTTTTTGCCCTTTGACAATATATTGCCTGTTCTTCATGTTGAAGGAATATTCCATAAACAGATTCAGCATCTGCTATTGGCAAAATGAAGCTTGCATGCTGCTTGCAACACTAAAATGGGTGCAGGTTAATAACAGTGCATCTTGGATTGCTGGTGATTGCCTAAAGATCTTTCAAAAAGGTGAATTATCTAACAAAGAACAAATTATAATGGAGGAAAATCAGAAATGCTTTCAGTGATGCATACTGTGACCTATCCAAAACAAATAATACTAAAGGTGGTTTCAATTGTGGTTATTTTGCTACCCATGTTTGATAGCACTTCCAATTCCTTATCCAAATATTGGGCAATAAAGCTAACTGCAAGGTATATCATTTTATACCAGTTGACTTCCAGTCTACATCTTAAGCATACAGAATTAGGTTTACAACAACTGATGTTCCATGATTTAGATTCAAATGAACTTTAATCAAGGATGGTCATATAGATTAGGTCCAAAAGCCAAAGTGATTAAATCAAATGCTTAAATCAGTCCTAAGTCAAATCATGTCATTTGGATAGGTCACAATATGCGTCATTGAAAACATTCTGCTTTGGCTCCAATATAATATGCTTCTCCATTATAAAATGCTCAATGTTTTAATTTACTTGCCTTTTTAAAGACATATAGACAATCACCAGGAAATCCAGAAATGTGACTCTTTAATTTGTAATTGAAGATCTTATAGCTGGATTGGAAACCAGGCTTTTGAAATTAAGTCCATTTTAAAACTGTGTTAAATTCAGTATTTCCTGCATGGTTTAACAAGCTTCAACTCACGAAATAACCGGCTTTCAACTTAATGGAGTTTGTGTCATCAAGTCACCAACATTCTTACTCTTGCAACAGTTTCCATCTGTAATGCTCTTCGTCATCAACATGTTACATATTACACAACCAGGAAACAGAGCATATAGTGTGGAACATAATCAAGAGACTATTGAACAATAGTACTCTGTCTCATCCCAGATTCTATGTAGAAACCTGTAAAACAAGGGGCTTAGTGCAATAACTGGCCAACTAGGTTGATTAGAACTACACAGCAGAATAACTAAAAACAGAACAGCAATCAACTCAGCAACAGAACAACTTTCAAACAGAATTAACATACTATATTAACATTTTGTCAAAAGAAACAGATCTGTTTCTGGAATAAGGGGCACATTTTTGAGGCTTAAGTCAGAACCCTGATGTCAGAGTCAAATGTGAATTATGTAACAGCACTATATCAGAACCAACAACCTGACATTGATTTTTGTGGGGTTAGCCAACTAAAGACTGTTTGCAGGCTCTAAAAGCTGGAGGGGCCGCAGAATGCCCATCACAACAGAAGGAGCTACAGGTCAAGGAGAGGAAGGCATCTCCATCTCTCTCAGCACTGTTATCACGCTTGAAATGAAAAGTAGTGACAGACACTGAACTATGTCAGTGGGTGACTGTCTGCGTGAAGTTTGCACATTCTCCCCATATCTGTATGGATTTCCTCTGGGTGCTCTGATTTCCTCTCCCAGTCCAAACATGTGCAGGTTAAATGGATTAACCATTGGAAATGTGGAGTTACAGGGTACGGTAGGGGACTGGGTTTGGATGGGATGTTTTTCAAAGGATAGGCACAGATTCAATGGCCAAATGGCCTCCTTTTACAACTTGTGGGGATTCTATGATTCTAAACAGTCCTTTCACTACAGTGGGTGATTCTTGGCCTAAAATCTGGAAACAGGTCCTGCTGGATTTTCCCCATTTTTTTCTATATATCAAATATAGGTTAAGGCCAAAGATTTCTGCATCAGGACAGTTTATCAAGGTTCAGAAGGAAAAACAAAGAGTAGATTTTAATATGATAGCTGACCTCCCAAACACACAGCAAGAGAACACATCTCTACTAATGCTGCTTGCCAGCAACCATTTAACACATTGAGTGATTTTGATTAGAGGCAAGACTTCCATCCCTGACATGAGAAGCTGCAGGAATATTATGGGGTACTCCTGCTAGCAAGCCCTTTGCAGGAGCCCCTAATATTCTGTCCTGAGATGGTATGTCAATTGTACCTATAATATCTATTGAGTCAAGTCAGAGGGGGTGAATGGAAGGCGGATGAGGGAATGCAATCAGAAATTGTTCAGTTAGAGGGAGGGGGTTACATTGAAATTAGGAGCAGAATTAGGATATTCAGACCTTAGAGTCAGCTCTGTTTTTCAATATGATCATGGCTAATCCTTTATCTCAAAGCTATATTCCTGCTTTCTCTCCAGACAGCTTGATGTCTTTAATATTGAAACATCTTTCAATCTCTTTCTTGAATAAACTCAGTAACCAAGCCTCCACAACCTTCTGTGGTAACAAATTCAAAAGGCTGACTGCCCTCTGATTGAAGAAATGTTTCCCATCATTGTCGTAAATTGCCTACCCCATATCCTAAAACTGACACCTGCTTCTAGACATGCTAACCAGGGGAAATACCCTCACTGCATCTAGTTTTGTCTAGCCCTATTAGAATTTTATGCATTTCAATAAGCTGTGCTCTCATTCTTCTAAATTCTTGTGAATACAGGTGCAGTTAAACCAATTCTCCTCATATAACAGTCCAAGCATCTCCTGTATCAGCCCAGCATACCTTTGCAGCATTCTCTCCATGGAAAATATATCCTTACTTCAACAGAGAAGCCAAAGCTGCCCACAACACTCCAAATCCAGTCTCAACAAGGTCCTGCCTAACTGCAGTAAGACATTCCTATTTCTGAACATAAGTTTTTTTGCAATGAAGGCCAAAATATCATTTGCTTTCCTAACTGCTTTCTGCACCTGCCTATTTACTTTAATTGACTAGTGCATTGACAGATCCCTTTGTACACCTATATTTTCCAGCATATCACCATTCAAATAATATTCTGCCTTTTTGTTTATCACAGTGATGTGTACAACTTCACATTTATACTTCATCTGCCATGTGTTTGCTCACACACTCAACTTGTTTAGATTGCCCTGAAGCCTCCTTGCAAACTCCTGACAGTCTTTCTGGCATAGGACCGTACAGCATAGCAGCAGAAGTAGGCCATTTGTCCCATTGAGTCTGTTCCACCATTCAATGAGGCAATGGCTGATCTAATAATCCTCAACTCCATTTCTCTGCCTCATAACCTTGATTCACTGACTGATGAAAAATCTCTCTATCTTTGCTTTCAATATTCATGACAACCCATCCTCTATGTTAATGAGTTCCACAGAGAGAAGAAATTCATCTTCATCTCTGTATTAAATCCTTGAAGCTTTCAAGCACCACCTGTCTCACAAACAGTGTCAAGCAGATTAAAAATTGAAATTATCAGCCCATCTTACAGGGATCAAGTCATTCTCAATCCTGAGTATTTGCCTAAGAAAGGATGAAGATGAGGTAGAGCAATTTATGTTTTGCTGAAAGATGACATATTTTGTCAAAGTTTTTCACCTTGCACTTATCAAAGCAATTCACAAGAATACTAATTTAGGGGGAGAACCAACATTTATTCTGAGTGAAGGAAGAGTTTGATTGATTGGAAAGTGTACTCTACTTTAGTCTAAAACTTAAGCAAAGACTAACCATCAATTATCATTCACTGGAACACTCTCCAATGCCTCTACCAATCGAAGCCCATTTGCCAAAATATCAGAATTTTCCTCTGATACAGCATAAATATTGCTTTCCTCCCTAAATTGATATTCTTACAAAACTGTCCTAATGAGTGCATGACAAAAGTCTTCAACAAAATTTGTCTTTTTTTTTCAGAAATACTCAAGCTCTGTACCAGCAAATGATATTTCCTAGTAAGTCCACACACAATTGTGTAAATGCACAAAGAAGTCTAAATAAAACTTGCTGCAAAGAATATTTAATGTAGCTATGTTACTAGTAGATTCCTGTAAAACATAATTGAAAGAATGTTTATTTGTCATGTAATTAGCAGCAAACATGTTTTTAACAGTTTTCATTTCCCTTAGTCCAAGACTCATCTCCGCCTACCTTGACACCGTCCTGTCCCCCTTAGTCCAAGAACTCCCCACCTACGTTCGGGACACCACCAGATTTATAGGAATATTTTATCAAAGCTATTTCTTATTCACTCAGGTCAATATAAACATATGAGTTTATAGAACCTTTGCCTCGAAGACGAGAAGAAGGAAAGTGGCACAGCGCCCATTTAAATTAGTGGACAGTGAGAACAATTCTCCTGTTTGTGCCAAAGGAGGATAGTAGGATCATTACCAAGAATTACACTGACTAAATCCTTTAAAGGATTGCGTAGGATTATAGGATAAAGTCATAGTAATCCCAGAGAGCTGCTCCTCTCTCTATAGACATGAGTTTAACTGGAGGGTAAACAGACCCCTGACGTGGGGCAAGGTTGAGAAGACCTCAGCTGGTACAGGAATTGAATCCACACTGTTGATGCCACTCTGTATTCACAAGCCAACTGAGCTAACCATTCCCAAATGCATAGGACTATATTATATGGGATATAGTATACAGAAGGATGCCATTTAGTCCAAACAGTATGTAATGGTATTAATGCTGCTGTCAAACCGCCTGTTCCTTTCCTCATCGAAATCTATCATTGTAACCATCCATTTCCCTCTCCTTCATACACTTGTCTATTTTCTATTTAAATGTATCAATATATTCACTTCAACCACCCCATGGTAGTGAGTTCCACATTCTTACTATTCTTTGAGTAAAGAAAGTCTTACACAATTTCCTATTGAAGTTCTTGGTGACTATCTCACACAGATATTTCACACTTAAAGTCATGCTGTTTAGTATTTCTTTTGTTTTGCTCCGGTTTTACTTTTAGGACCTATTTCCCTTTTGAAAATCAGTGTCCCAGCTTCAAAGCACTTCCAGGTTTGTGGAGCATGCCAGCATATATTCAATCTGTAGTATTGAGTTTGAGCTGTCATATGTTGGGCCCTGTGATGGGCATGGCTTTTGCCCGAAATGTCGATTTTCCTGCTCCTCAAATGCTGCCTGACCTGCTGTGCTTTTCCAGCACCACACTCATCCAGACTCTGGTTTCCAGCATCTGCAGTCCTTGTTTTTACCTGCACCTTTCATCACAGACTGCCATATTCAATCCTGCAGCAAGAAGCTGTACACGTACGGCACAAAATTTAAAGGAACTGATTTTGTTTGTGGGCTGCTGCTTCGACTGCACATGGCTGATGACCCATTTTAAGTCAGTGGAAGAACTAGTGATGGCGAGAACAATTTTAATGGCTTTTTTTATTTCAGACTTGAGGCGCAATCCCTTTTCAACATGAGACTGAAATGTCCAGCAAGTGTAGGCCTGAGGCCACAAAGAGATCAAGAAAAAATATAAACAACAAAAACAGAAATTGCTGGAAAAGCTCAGCACGAATAGCAGCATTTGTGAAGCAAAATCAGAGTGAATGTTCCAGGTGCAGTGACCCTTCCTCAGTTCTGAGGAAGGGTCACTGCTCCTGAAACATTAACATTTGATTTCTCTCCACAGATACAGGCAGATCTGCTGGGCTTTTCCAGCAATTTCTGTTTTTGTTTCTGATTTCCAGCAACTGCAGTTCTTCTGGTTTTAAGAGGTTTTAAGGCATAAGTCTGAAAGTATGAGCAGTCAATATTACTAGTGTGCCTGAGCTAGACCCAACAACTGTGAGAACAATTTGTGGTAATGCTGACAAAATCTAGCATTTATTGCACAAAGTTGAGAGTGTGGTACTGGAAAAGCACAGCAGGTCAGGCAACTTCCAAGGAGCGGGAGAATCAATGATACAGCATAAATCCTTCATCAGGAAACATCGATTCTCCTGCTCCTCTAATGCTGCCTGACTGCTGAGCTTTTCCAGCACCATGGTCTCGACTCTGAGCTCCAGCATCTGCAGTCCTCACTTTCTCCCATTTATTGTGCAAAGTGTTCCACCTGTCAGTGCTGGCATGGGAAGTCAGTCTAGAAACAGCAGCATGGAGAATATAGAAAAACTCTGGAGTGAATGGATATAAGTCTAAAACCAACTTCTTAGTCACATGATGATCCAAGAAAAAGCCAGAAGCCTGTCTGAGACCTTATAGAATGAGAAAAGTTAGAGTTCACAGGCAGACAATTTCAATGCTTGTCAACAGTCCAATTGTATCGACAAATATGTCTATTTTCTCAACATTACCAGACAAATGTGAGGTGATGCATTTTGGAAGGTCATGCATTTTGGAAGGTCAATTACACATTGAAATTATGCAGTGAAAGGCAGCAATCTTAGGATCATTGATATGCAGAGGGATCTGGGTGTGCAGGTCCACAGATCATTGAAGGTTGCAGCACTGGTAGATAAGGTAGTTAAAAAGTATGCTTGCCTTCATTGAAAGAGACATTGAGGAGAAGGATATCCAGGTTATGTTGCAGTTTTATAGAACTTCAGTTCGGCCTCCCTTGGAATTTTGAGTATAGTTCTGATCATCACACTACCAGAAGAATGTGGATGCTTTGGAGAGGGTACAGAAAAGATTAGAATGAACTGCTTTGATATCAAGGCAGCATTTGACCAAGTCTAATATCAAGGGGCATGCAATGACATAGGAATTGAGTCAGGCAGTGGTCTCATGGTAAGGTCATTAAGCGAGTCATCTGGAAACTCAGGTAAATGTTTTGATGGTATGCATTCAAATCCCACCATGACAGATGCTGAAATTCGATTTCAATTTAAAATACCTGGAGTTAAAAGATGACCTAATGGCAACTATGTAACCATCCTCCATCATCATAACAACCCATCTGGATCACTAACATCTTCCAGTGAAAGAAATCTGTAACCTTACCTGATCTAGCCTACCTATGACTCCACACTCACAGCAATGTAGTTGACTCTGAAAGGGCCTAGAAAACCACTAAAATTGCTATTAAACCAAAAGAGAGAGCAGCAAGTGAATTTACCACTCAGAATTAATCTTGATGCTGGAAATAGCAGTGGCCAACACAGTCCTGTCGACCCTGAGAAATCTTCGCAACCAACATCTGCGGGTTTGTGCCAAAATTTAGAGAGCTGACCCCAGACTAGTTAAACAGCAGCTTGACACAACCATACTCACAGAATCATAGCTTATAGCCAGACACCCCCATCACCATCCTAGGATATGTCCTGTCCAACTGGCAGGACTGACCCAGCTGAGTTGATACAACAGTGAAATTCAATTGAAAGGGAATTACCACCTGAATCCCAAACATTGATTTCTAAACTTAGTGATCTCGGACTAAGCCCCACTCTCCGCAACTGAATCCTCAGTTTCCTGACCCACAGGCCACAATCAGTGAGGAATGGGGACAATATTTCATCCTCACTAACACTCAATACTGGAGCCCCCCAGGGGTGCATACTCAGTCCCCTACTGTACTCACTGTGTACCCATGACTGCTTCGCCAAATCCCAGACTAATGCCATTTACAAGTTCGTTGATGACACCACCATAATTGGTCGAATCTCAGATGGTGACAAAACAGACTACAGACGGGAGGTGGAAGACCTGGAAAAATAGTGCACTGAGAACAACGTAGCTCTCAATGCCGATAAAACCAATGAACTCATTATTGACATTACATAAGATATTACTCATGCCCCTCTACACGTTAACAGCACAGAGGTGGAACGAGTGGACAGTGTCAAGCTCCTGGGAGTGGTCATCCACAACAACCTCTCTTGGACTCTTCATGTGGATGCATTGCTTACAAAGGCCCAACAACGCCTCTTCCTCAGGCAGCTGGGAAAATTTGGCAAGCCGGCGAATACACTTGCCAACTTTTATAGGTGCACCATCGAGAGCATTCTGTCTGGATGTATGATGTGGCAGTACCATTCAAGATCGGAGACAGTTACAGAGAGTGGTGATCTTGGCCCATACAATCACAAAGGCCAACCTTCCATCTATAAAATCCATCTACCAGGCCTGCTGTCAAGGAAAGGCCGCCAGCATTCTCAAAGATCCATTTCACCCTGGCAATGTTTTCTACAACCTCTACCATTGGGGAGAAGGTACAGAAGCCTGAACACATGCACCAGCCGATTTCGAAACAGTTTCTACCCTACTGTTGTTCGAATACTGAATGGACTCACAAACTCTTAACATTCGCCTGTACCTGTGTTTTGTTTTTGCCGCTGTTTTCCTATTATTTACTTATCTATGTTACTTAACTCTGTGATCTGCCTGTATTGCTCGCAAGACAAACCTTTTCACTGTGCCTTGGTACACGTGACAATACATTCAATTCAATTCAATTCAAGCCTCACGGCATCAGGGTTAAATGTGAAGAAACCTCTTGCTGATCGCAGTGATGAAGATATTGTCCTATAATGAGAGGCTGAGCAAATTGGGCCAATGTTCTCAGGCACTTTGAAGATTTAAATGTGTTTTAATCACATCATCAATGTGATTTAAATCTCATTGAAACATTAAAAAGAATAGGTTGACAGGGTCAGTGAGAGATCATTTCCAGTGTTTAGATTATCTAGAAAATTAGGCCATGGACTCAGGACCAGGAGCCATTTAGGATTTAGATGACAAGAAATTTCTTCACTCAGAGAGTTGTGAACCTTTAAAATTCTTTATGCCAGAAGGTTCTGAATGCTCCATCGGTGAATATGACAGAGTCTATATTGGAATCATCAGGTATAGAAACTGAGCAGGAAAGTGAAATTGAAGCCTAAGATCAGCCATGATCATATTGAAAGGCAAAGCCCCTGGCTTAACAGACTGAATGCTTTCTTCCTGCTTCTATTTCTCATGTTCTTGTGATGATCTGTTACCCCTTCCCATGAGGCTGATGAATCAGAATTTCTCCAGAATGAACAATACTTAGAGAAAGGACTGAGTGTAAAAAGGGCACAGAATGTCCTCTGGGTGGAGGACTTCAGTATCCATCAGCAAGGGTGGCTCAACAGCATTGCTCCTCACTGAGATAAAGACATAATTTCTAGACTGGGTTGGTGGTAGTTGGTGAGGGAACCAAACAGAGGGAAAATACTGCTTGAGCTCATCCTCGTCAAACTACCTGTTACAGATGCATCTGTCCAAGATAATATTGGTAAGCACTATCCTTGGAGCAAAGGCCTGTCTTTGCATTGAGGATACATTCCATTGTGTAACATGCTGCTATCTCTGTGCTAAATGAGACAGACTTTGAACACATCGAGCAACTCAAAGCTGGACATCTAGGAGGTACAGTGGGCAATCAGCTCTACAAAATTATATTCAACTAAATTCTGTAGTCTTGTGGCATGGCATATACCCTATTGTACCATTGTCATCAAGTCAGAAGATCAATCTTGGTTCAGTGATGATTGTAAGAGGGCATGTCAGGAGCAGTGCTAGACATACATAAAAATGAGCTGACAACCTGGTGAGGGAACAACACAAAATTCCTTGCCTGCCAAACAGTGGATGCAGCATGAGATACACAGGGTTAAAGAATGCAAAACATACAGGTTCAGCCCTGTTTCATGTTGTTGTGAATGCTGGAGGACAATCAAATGACTCATGGGAGGAGGGGGCTCCACAAACATACCCATTTTCAATAATAGGGGAACACAGCACATGCGGCAAAGACAAGGCTGAGGCATTGGCAACCAACTTCAGCCAGAAATAAATTCCTCTTGAGGTCTCCAGCATTACAGGAAGCAGTCTTCAATCTCAAGATATCAAAAAAAAACTGATGAAAACATTGTATACTGAAAGGCTATGGGCCCTGACTATAGAAGTAAAAATCTAATTGTGCCTCTAGCCATGCTGTTCCAGTGTAGCTACAGCACTACAATTACCCAACAATATAGAAAATTGGCTATTTATGTCTTATGCACAAAAAGCAGGACAAATCTAATCCAATCAATTACTATGCTATCAATCTAATCTTGATATTAGAAAGTGATGGAAAAGGTCAGTGACAGTGCTATCAAGTAATGCTTGTGACAAAATACAGTAATCTACTCACTGACACTTAGTTTGTGTTCACCGAGGGCCATTCAGCTTCTGGTCTCATTATGCCTTGGTCTAACCATAGACAAAAGATTTGAACTCCAGAGATGAAGTGAGAATCACTGTCCTTCACATTAAGGCATCAAGGCAGCCTAACAAAAATGAAGTGAATGGGAATCAGTAGGAGATCACTTCACTGGTTGGAGGTTTCTCTGGTATAAAGAAAATTAATTGTGGTTATTGGAGGTAAATTATTTCAGTCTTATAACATCACTGTAAATTATTTCAGTCTTATAACATCACTGCAAGAATTCTTCAGGGTTGTAGTAAAGAAGACTACAGATCCAAGAACTCCAAGAGTAAAGTTCAATCTTATTATTCTAGTTGTAGATCCTGCTGATTCATTCTCCTACTTTGTTATCAAATCAGTCGGATGTTGATATTGAAGAAAACAATTTCATGTAAAATCTGCACCTAAGTGAGAAGGAAAATCAAAATGTATATCTCAAGATATTAGGCAATCAAATACATTTTTCAAACATTTGAAGGGAATGTGAATTATGATATTGAATGTTGCATTATTTATTAATATTAACATTAATATTAATTCTATTTTAGTGATCTCAGTGTGCCATCTAGTGACAGTTTATATTTTCACTTTAACCTGATAATTTTAAAGTTCAACAAGAAATTCTAAAAATGTTTATTTAGAATACACAGCATTAGAAATTTTTGTATTATAAATCCCTGATTCCCATGGAAAATCTGATAATGTCAGCAGATAAAACTTTATCCATTTGACATTTTTTATTTATGTCTTTGCTTGTATTACAATTAATATTTAATTCAAATATCGCAAAGTCTACATCCAGCTCTTCAAAACTGGAGGAAAAATCTACAGTGCAAGTAATTCACACGAAATGAGTTGGCATAGCTTGTGGCATTGTGCAAGTTGTTGCTGGAAAGGAGAGTTGCTGCTAAGTTACTGTACAAATCACTGGGTAACCACAGAAAGCTAAACAAATAGTGAAAGAACTTATGAGCATCAAAGAGCACTTGAGACCAATGCTGTCTGTTCCACTGCTTATGTTTGAAGTCAAAGACCAGTCTCTAGGTTGACATTCCTGTGAAGTTCTTTAATTAATAGTAGTTTTGAATCTAGATCCACTGCAAGATGGTATTTCCTGATCAGTTAATTCCTGCCAAGTTCTATAATCCATTGTTTGGAAACTCAATGGTTTTTTGATGAGCACAATCTCTTGCTATGCAAGCTTAAATGACAGAATGATAGAAGGATTGTAATGTTGCAGAGATACTGGGACAATGATACTGCCATGTCAGCAGTTGGTGAATTTAATTTCAATTCAATTCATAAACGGACTCATGGATGGCCAGGCTTCATGGAATGAGCAGGATGATGAAGGCTGCCATCACTTTCCCACCACTGCTGCTATTTTACCAATGGCAGGAGAGGTGCTGAATAGTACACCTACCCTTAGGTCAACTGAGGCCATTAAGTGACAGACTATAATCCAATTAATGTCTCTTTGTTGCAGATATTTTATGACTGGTGAGTAGGAATTTTACTATATGAAGAGACCAACTGCAGACCCTGGTGGGCTAATTGCAGGCACATTGGAGAGGCATGCTATGGTCCATGAAGGACTCTAAGCTGCAAGGATGGAATTTGCCCTCAGTATTAATACCCCAGCATCTCAGCAGGTTCCCTGGCCAAAATCTTTGTCTCACTATGTCCAAAACATCGACTCTCTTGCTCCTCAGATGTTGCATGACCTGCTGTGCTTTTTCCAGCACCATACTTTCTCAAAGCATCTGCAGTCTTCATTATCTCCTAGTCTCTGTCTCAGGCTTACTGCGGTGCTCCAGCGACGCTGAACATGAGCTGGAAGAACAACAACTGTTTGGAGATCCTGCAACCTTCTCAACTCAAAATCAAGTTCAATAACTTTACGGCTTGAACTCTCCTATATCTTAGCCTCCTTCCCCACGTACTAGGCCCAGTTATCACGTAGTCTGTTATTACACATAACCCATTGTTAGCCACTAACAGTCTCCATTATCAACTATTCACCATCCTAGCCAGATTGTTTGTCCTTTGCCTGTCCAACTGTTCTTCTCTCTCTTAGGGTTCTATTTCCACCTATCATTTATTCCTTACCCCTACTTTCTGCATAAAACTGACATTTCTCAGCTACCATTTGTTCTGAGGAAGAGTCACCAGACCCAAAATGTTACGTTTGATTTCCGTTCACTGATGCTGCCAGGCTTGCTGAGTGCTTCCAGCAATTTCCATTTTTGTTCCTGCAATAATTGGGTCCAGTAAGCACTAATCCCCAACTATGGGACTCTTGCCAAGCCACCAGCGGGCACTGATTTTGGGAGTAAGCTTCTAGCTTTATAATTAGCCTGCAATTCGTGGGAGTGAACCATCCTCCCTTTAAAGGCAGAAATAATAACTACATATGATTAATTGCTTGGCCAATATAAAGTTCAGCGGGACGTCCATGATCAGCAGAGGCAGGATTAACTCAGCTTTCTGGTCAGTGAACAGACCTACGGGCATTCCATTACCTCCCAGCCATCGAATCATTATGGCTTAGAAGAAACTTATTCAGTCCATATTATTACGACACGGGGTAAACCGCCCCTGCTTATTTTAAGCCAGCAACACTTCAAGATGCCAAGAACTATTTAAGTAAAAATTACCAACTTTACTTCTTAAAGTATTATAGAGAATAATTAACGAACAACTATTTCCTCTAATCTATCTTTTACTTTCCCTTCTATAATACTCGTCCAATAAAACCCCCGATTAAGATTTACCAAATATTCAAATTTCAAAACCAGGCAGCTGTCAAATCTTCCCTTTGTATCTTCCTCTGGAGATTTTCTACTTAGGATTTCTCTTTCACAGGTTGTTGATAGATAAAGGTACCTTTAAGAGAGCTGTGTTTCAGCCAGTCTGTACATGCTGGTAGCTTGGCAGTTCTTCCCTAACTGTTCAGGTTTTCCTGGTCTTATATCCACAATGCATCAGATTGTGTCATTGGCTTTTAATCTTGTCAATATATTAAATTCAAACTTGATTGGAGTTTGGTATTTTTTCGGGGGGGTGGTATAATTTAAACTGATTGGCCTAATTTGAATTTGTTTTTGTCTCCAGGCAATCAGCTACACTAGCCACTGGATCAAAAGTTTACATTGTATCTTCTTTAGATACAATGAACAATTGGTGCTGTCAGGTAGTTCTACTAGCTTTTAACTTTCTTACAGGTACAGTACTTCATGACAATATAATCCAGCAGAATTTTATTCACCTAACATCTATAACCTTGTGGTTTGGTGTCAGTTGGTGGATCACACCATTCTGGAGCTCCATTGTTCCCAGACTCAAATATGAAAAAAATTAATTGAACTATCAAAATGCCCAATTTGCCTGTTTGATTTGGGTGTCTGTCATTTCCAAGAAAATAATTGTTTATTGTAACCAAACGTATTTTCTTAACCAATGGCAAAAAGGAAAAATAACACACACACACAGACACACACATGACAGAAAGTTAGGAAAACACAATTCAGTTTCATCATAAAACCGGATGGGTTGTTTTCACAATTTGTTCAACTCTTTAGTGATAACATAATGTTGGCTGCACAGTAGTGATCAGTCTTTAGTTTGCAAGTTGATTAGTTGAACCCAAGGTCTTTCCTTCTCCTTTGAGTTTTAGAATTATTTCTTTGAACATAGTTTTCCTCTTTTTTGAGAGACTGGTGAAAAAAAACTTTACTTCGGTAAAGGAATAGTGGGGGAAATGACGATGCAGAGCTGAATCCTGAAGAAGGGCTCATGCCCAAAACATCGATTCTCCTGCTCCTTGGATGCTGCCTGACCTGCTGCGCTTTTTCAGCAACACATTTTCAGCTCTGATCTCCAGCATCTGCAGTCCTCACTTTCTCCAAAATGACGATGCAGCCAGCTTCTGGAGGTTTCCTTTCTTGTGTTCATATTTCACTCACAGAGTCTGTGTTAAACTACAACTGGATCAACAGAGACTGTTATTGTGCTGAGCTCTCTTGATCCCATAACTAATGATGCCAATTTATCTAGACTTAAAGTTGCAAAAACTAATGTCTCATACGTATCAGGTAGCTACATTTATTTTTGTAATTTGCAAATATCTCCTTGTATATTTTTCCCTTTCAAACGCAGTGTCTATTTTCTCAATTTTGGTTGATAGGCTAAATATTAAAAGATGTAATTTCTTATACTTTGAGGAAGGTTATTCAGCCCATATAGTCTAACAGAATTGTACTTGAGCATAGTCTATAACCCTATCATCCAGTATATTCTTCTGTTGTCATGAAGTCGGAGTACAAGCATTGTTCCAATGAGAAAAATAGGAAATCATGTCAGTTGCTGCACGAGCTATATCCACTGAAACTACATATTTTAATATGAAACAGAGGAAACAACATGCTATAGTGTTACAAAGCATGACATTACAAAAAGGATTATGCTTTAAAATATCTCTTAACTTAAAATAATCTATCTGATAGGGTGCATTGTGAAGATATTTACTCTTCATTGGGACAGGCCCAGAAGACCCAAATAAAACCGATTAAAAATCAAATGATGGTTTTCATACCTTGACACAAACTAAGGGACAAATACATTTTGAACATCACATCAAAGACTGAGTGAGACAAAGGCTTCACTGCTGTAAGACAGAAGGAGCAGATTGTGCTGTGATGAGCAAGACAAATAGTTTTGTGTTTGGTTTTTTGTTTGAAAGGAAGGGAACGGAATTTTCAGGAGTTTGCAAGATTTAAAGAACAAGGTGTCACTAAGTGGAAGTCTGCTCCGGATCACTGAATGCAACCTAAGTGGGACACTTTTGAAGGACAATGGAAGATTTGACCTGATATGGCAGGGAGAATTGAGCTTGCTGGAAACTTACAGAGACTTCAATTTTCAGCTCATATTGTTACCCATTTGCCAGAAGTGTGGTGTAAAGTAAAAACTTTTCAC
>NC_057711.1:52922189-52955307 GCF_004010195.1 Chiloscyllium plagiosum
AAGCCATCAATAATGTAGAAGCCAATGTGAATTAATTTACCCAGGGATTTTCCAAGCATGACCATTAAGGAGTATAAGTTTAAAACAAAATCAATTTTCTGTTTATCACAATGTAGACTATAAGATATAGGAACAGAATTAGGCCATTTGGCCAGTTAAGTCTGCTCTGCTATTCAATCATAACTTTTCCCCATAATCTTTGATCCCCTTACTAATCAATAATCTATCTATCTGTCTTAAATATGCTGAATGACTTGACCTCCAGACTGTTCTATAGCAATGTGTGACATAGATTAATCCCCTCGTGCTGAAGGAATTCCTCATCTCAGTTCTAAAGGGTCATCCCTATACACTGAGGCAGTGCCCTTGGGTATTAGTCTCCCTTACTAGTGGAAACATCTTCTGCATGTCCATTCCATCCAGGCCTCTTGGTATTCTGTAAGTTTTTTTTTTAAATCAGATCCCCCTCATCCTTCTAAACTCTAGCAAGTACATACTTAGAGTTCTCAACAGCTCCTCATATGACAAACCATTCAACCCTATACCTCCTTAAACCTCCCTGGACTCTCTCCAATGTTAGCACCTCCTTCCTTAGATATGGGTACATAATGGCACACAATATTCCAAATGTGATTCTGACCTGAACCTTCTACAGCCTCAGTAGTCACATCTCTGCTCTTGTGTTCTAGCCTTCTTGAATGCTAACATTGCAATTGCAATCCTAACTGCCAACTGAACCTGCATGTTAACTTTAAGAAAATCTTGAATGAGGATTCCCAAGTCCCTTTGCACTTGAGGTTTCTGTTTAGAAAATAATATATATCTCCTCTTTTTACCAAAATGTATGACCTCACACTTTGCCACTTCTTTGCACACTCTCCTAGTCGAAGTTCTGCAGCTTCCCGCTCCCTCAACATTATTGGCCCCTCGACCTATCTTTGTGTCTTCTGTAAACTTGGTAGAATCCCCTCAGTTCCTACGCCCAGATCGATAATGTATGGTGTGAATAGTTATAGTCCCGACATTGACCCCTGCGGGATTCCACTAGTCTCTATCCTGCAAAAAGACCCTTTTATCCCTACTCGCTGCGTTCTGCCAGTCAGCCAATCCTCTAATCATTGCCAGTAGCTTGCACCGAATATATGGGGTCTTACCTTATTTATCAGCTTCCTGTGTGGCACCTTGTCAAGGGCCAAATAGATCATGTCCACTGACTCTCCTTTGTCTATCTTGCTCTTTATTTCCTCAAAGGGTGGGCATGACCTTCCACTGACTAATCCATTTTTTTTTACCATGCCTTCCAAGTAGTCTGCAATCTCATCGTTAATAATGCTTACTGAAATTTTACCTATGACCAAGGTTAGGCTAACTGGCTGATAGTTCCCTGTCTTCTGCCTCTATCTCTTCTTAAACAGGAGTTTCACGTTAGCCATTTTCCAGTCCTCTGGGAGCCTCCCTGATTCCAGTGATTCCTGAAAGATCAACACCAATGCCTCCACAATCCCCTCAGCTACTTCCTTCAGAACTCTGAGGCATAGTCCAGTTGGTCCAGAAGATTTATCCACCTTCAGACCTTTCAGCTTCCCCTGTACCTTCTCCTTTCATGATGGCCACTCCACTCATCTCTGTCCCCTGAATCTCTTGAAGTTCTGGTATGGTATTGGTATCCTCCACTGTGAAAACGATGCAAATTACCTGGAAGTAGTTCTCCTATAATACCATAGTTGCGTTCCAATGAAACATGCTTAATAGAAAATCGCTTAATAGAAATAATGGGGCCAAGAGGAAAAGTGGGGTTAGGGGCAGACCAGCAAAATAAATCATTCACAATTGCTCAAAAATCATCCAAAAGTCTAATACTGTACAAAGTATAGCACAGTTTGAATGAAGGCTGCAATCCTATTTATTAACAAAACAAAAATATATTTAACATAATACATTTAAAAAATGTAAGAAATCTCTCTCACAGAAAGCTGCTCTATCAGCAGTTAACATCCGCGCATGAGCAGAACAGCATGAAGACCAGCGCAGGCAGCGACACATGCGCAGAATGGCACGGCAGTTTTGGTGTGCACATTGGCACATGCACAGAACGAAACACACGAACCGATCCTCACTGGAATCACGCTTTTGCCAGTGGAAGTAAACGTTCTCCAAAATACCATTCCCTAATTCTTCTGCCAAATTGCGCTGCCAAAACGCACATTATCCCAGAACTACCTGTATTCAATTCCCTGTCATAGAGTCATAGAGATGTACAGCGCGGAAACAGACCCTTCGGTCCAACCCATCCATGCCGACCAGTTATCCAAACCCAATCTAGTACCACCTGCCAGCACCCGGCCCATATCCCTCCAAACCCTTCCTATTCATATACCCATCCAAATGCCTTTTAAATGTTGCAATTGTACCAGCCTCCTCCACCATTTCCTCTGGCAGCTCATTCCATACACATACCACCCTCTGTGTGAAAACGTTACCACTTAGGTCTCTTTTATATCTTTCCCCTCTCACCCTAAACCTATGCCCTCCATTTCTGGTCTCCCCAATCCCAGGGAAAAGACTTTGTCTATTTATCCTATCCATCCCCCTTTTCCCATTACTACTTCTCCAGCCTCATTTTCTAATGGTCCAATGTCCACTCTTGCCTCTCAACATTTTTCAAAAAAACCTCTCGCAATCCTTATGTTTTTATATTACCAACTAGCTTACTCTCATATTTCAACTTCTCCCCTTTTATGTTTCGTTAACCTCTGTTGGTTTTTAAAGGCTTCCTGATCCCTGTGGCTACCTACTAACCTTCACCACACTGTATGCTTCTTGTTTTGCTTTTTACTGTTTCTGACTTCCCTTGTCAGCCATGGTTGACTTGACCCCTGAGTATGTTTCATCTTTCTCGAGATGAATATCTGCTGTGCCTCCTGAATTAACCCCAGAAACCTCTGTCATTGCTGTTCCACAGTCTTCCCTGCTAATCTACCCTTCCAATCAACTCTGGCCTGCTCCTCCCTCATGTCTTTGTAGTGACCTTTACTCAGATGTAATACTGTTACATTTGATTCGAACTTCGCCCTCTCAGACTGAAAGGTGAATTCTATCATGTTATGGTCACTGCCTCCAAGACCATCCATCACTTTATGCTCTCTAATCAAATCTGCCTCATTAGATTAGATCAGATCAGAATCTCTACAGTGTGGAAACAGGCCAATTGACCCAACAAGTCCACACTGACCCTTCAAAGAGCATCCCACCCAGACCCATCTCCCTCTGACTATGGGCAATTTAGCATGGCCAAATCACCTGACCTGCAGATCTTTGGATTGAGGAAACCGGCGGCCACCCAGGCAGATACGGGGACAATGTGCAAACTCCACACAGTCACCCGAGGCAGGAATCAAACCTGGATCCTTGGCTCTGTGAGGCTGCAGTGCGAACCATTGAGCCACTGTGCCGCCCACATGTATATAAGTAAATCCAGAATTGCCTGTTGCCTAGTTGACTCAACAACAAGCTGTTCCAAAAACAAACATTTTGTAGTCACTTCACAAATTCTGGATATAAGTTTGCTCGCTGAGCTGGAAGATTTGTTTTCAGACATTGCATCACCATACTAGGTATTCCTTTTGAGATCTGCTACCAGCTGATGTTTCCCAGTCCACTTGTATATTGTAATATTGTCTTTCTGATGTGCATTTTCTCTTTCCCAATTTAGTTTCTTCTCCACATCCTGACTACTGCTAGAAGGCCTGTACACAACTCCCATCAGGGCTTTTTTTCCTCAACAGTTCCTCAACTTTTCCCACACAGATCTGTGCGTTCTGACACTATTATCACTTCTTGCTGTCGATTTGATTTCATTTCTTACTCACAAGACAATCCTACCCCCTCTGTATCCTTTTGATAGGATGTGCAACCTTAGATATTTAGTTTACCTTGATCCCCTTGCCACTTCTGTATGATACATGCAACATTGTATCTGCCAATTTCAATCTGTGCTACAAGCTCACTTACCTTGTTTCATATACTGCATGCATTTAACAACATCAGTCCTGTGTTGACTGACCCCTTTACCTGCTCTGCTTCAAGTTAGATTCCTGACTCTTTGCATACTCTCTGTCATATTAATTGTTCTGGAAACTTTAACTTCTGCTGAGCCCTCCAAAACCAATCATCTAATACATCTTAACTTTGTCCAAAAGTTTCCATGCAACTGAACTTACTCCTCCACTATTTAATTTAAACTCTATCCACAGCCTGAGTTATGAGGTTCACCAGGACTCTGGTCCCAGCATAATTCAGATGGAGTCTGTCCCATTGGAACCACTCCCTCCTTCTAATCTTGTTGTCCCTGTGCCAATTTGCTCACGTGTCGGGTAGTAATCTGGAAATTATAATATTTTTGGTTCTGCTTTTTAATTTAGTCCCTAGCTGCTCATACTCCCTCTTACCCCTTTCTGTCCATATCATTGATATCTATGTGGACTACGACACTGGATCTTTCTCTTCCCACTCCAAGTTCTTCAGATGAGAGATCATGAACCGGAGCACTAGGCAGGCAATACAGACTTTGGACTCTTGATCCTGGCCAGAGAGAACAGTGCCCATCTCCCTGATTATACAATCATGATTACAACTGCATTTGTCTTTACTGCCCCCTTTTGAATAACTCACTGTACCAAGGTGCAATTCTCTTTACTACCCACTCTCATCTACACACGGAGCAAGAAACTCAAACTGGTTAGACAAGTTCAAGGGCTGAGGATCTACCTTCTGGAGCTCTCGACCTGCCTCGCCCTGAGTCACATCCTTCTGCCCCTGGCAGAATTCAAGATAGTTGATCTCAGGGGTATGACTGCCTCCTGAAACAATGTCTAGGTAGCTCTCCCCCTTCCTAATGTGTGGCAGTGTTCAAAGCCCAGACACAGCTTATCAGCTCTGAGTCAAAGTTCCTCAATGAACCAACACTTGCTGCAGATGTGGTTAGTAAGTTTGTGGATGACACCAAAATTGATGGTACAGTGGACAGTGAAGAAGGTTATCTCAGATTACAAAGTGATCTTGGTCAATGGCCTGAGGAGTGGCAGATGGAGTTTAATTTGGATAAATGTGAGGGATTGCATTTTGGTAAAACAATCAAGGAAAGCACTTATATAGTTAATGGTAGGACCCTGGGTAGTGTTACAGAATGGAGGAACTTAGGGACATAAGTACATAATGCTTTGAAATTTGCATTACATTTTGGTGGCTAAAAAGACATTTAGCACACTAGCCTTCATTGCTCAGACCTTTTAAGTATGGGAGTTGGGACTTCATATTGAGGTTGTACATAATGTCAGTGAGGCCTCTTCTGGATGACTGTGATCAGTATTGATCACCCTATGATAGGAAGGATGTTAATAAACTGGAGAGGGTTCAGAAAATATTTACCAGGATGTTGGGAGAAATGGAGGGTTTGAGTTATAAAAGTAGGCCAGGATTTCTTTCACTGGAGTGTAGGAGGTTGAGAGGTGACCTTTTATAGAGGTTTATAAAATCATGAGGAGCAGAGATAAGGTTCAATTCCCGCCTCAGGCGACTGACTGTGTGGAGTTTGCACGTTCTTCCCGTGTCTGCGTGGGTTTCCTCCGGGTGCTCCGGTTTCCGCCCACAATCCAAAGATGTGCAGGTCAGGTGAATTGGCCATGCTAAATTGCCCGTAGTGTTAGGTAAAGTGGTAAATGTAGGGGTATGGGTGGGTTGCGCTTCGGCGGGTCGGTGTGGACTTGTTGGGCCGAAGGGCCTGTTTCCACACTGTAATGTAATGTATTGTTGATAACAAAGGTCTTTTCCCGAAGATAAGGAGTTCAAAACTAGTGGGCATATTTTTTAAGATGACAGGAGAAAGATTTTAAAAAGATGTGAGGGTCAACCTTTTTATTCAGAGAGTTGTTAGTGAGTGGAATGAACTGCCAGAGGAAGTGGTGGTTTTAGGTACAGTTACAATGTTTAAAAGACTTTTGGATAAATACATGAATAGGAATGGTTTGAAGGGATATGGGCCAAACGTGGGCACGTGGGATTAGTTTAGTTTGGGAATGTAATTGATGTGGACTAGTTGGACCAGTGGACTACTTTTCATGCTGTATGACTCTATGAGCCACAATGGAGTCCACCAGCTCCATGTCATGCAGATACAACAAACACATTTCCTAGCTTGGCATCTCTGTTTTATTACTTAGTTTTTAATATGTTTTTAAAATGTTTTGTACTGGTCTTCCAATTTGTAGCCTGTAAAATATTTCCCATGTTTGCCTTCAATCTGGAAGTAACCTATAATGGATGGTCAAATTAATATCACCAACCAATAAACTTGTGGTTTACCAGTGCTGTCACTGTTTTGTGCTGGGCTGCAATTTATCCTGTTTAAAAAACACCTTGCAAACAATTAGCCAAAAAATGCAAGCAAAAAGCACCGTGTTTCCCATCTACACTGAATTCCCACATTGCCTCCAGATTCCCAAACTATATACTCAATCGGGATGTGTCTCACTCCAGATGTGATCCCTCCTTCCTGACCACGTGAAGCTCACTGTGTACTTTCAACAGGCCCTTTTAAAATGAGCTAAGCTGAGTTGAAATGTTTCACCCTGTTAAGCTTCAACAGAAGTTAACACATATTCAGTCTTTGGGTAATTGATAACTGATAACTGTCTCTCAGTCACTTTACCTTATTAACACCTTACCTTATTAGTCAGCTACCTTATTAACCTTTTTACTAGGCTACTGAATTTTAAACTTTTGAAATGGAGAAAGAGAAGATTTACCAGTTCTATTCCCATCTTGCCTCCAAGTTCCGTGAAAAATGTTTATTTCCCCTACTGTTTCTTTATTTTTTTTCTCCTTGTTTTCAATTAATGAACTCTGTACTCTTTAGTATCGCCATTGGTATGTTGCATTAATCTCTGAAATTACAACTACCCATTCCACCATATCATCTACATTAACCTAATATGGCAAAGGGGTCTCAACCATCAGTTAGAGAATTGATGAGAATCCTGTATCACTTCCACAGGAGAGGCCCAACCAGGTTAACTACCTTTCAGACACTTAAAAGGCAAATGCTGGACTTTCCCTGAATATTGGACCCCACAGAAGTGGAAATCCCACTTTCTGAGAGCTACTAGTCAATCAGAGGCCTCCAGCTCTCTAATACCATCAATACCATAAAGAGCAGTAACAGTTGCTTGTCAACCTCTGAGGATGTCTCTGGGAATAGATTAGATTAGATTACTTACAGTGTGGAAACAGGCCCTTCAGCCCAACAAGTTCACACCAACCTGCCGAAGCGCGCCCACCCAGACCCATTCCCCTACATTTACCCCTGCACCTAACACTACAGCCAATTCATCTAACCTGCACATTTTTGGACTGTTGCTTGCGCACTGAACACATGTGATCGAGAGCAGGCTAGAGGTCATGAAGAAGGGATTGTGGAGAGATAAGGGCAGTGGCTTTTATTGGCCCTCTCCCTTCCTGATTCAGAACTTTCAGAACTTTGACAGAGTACCTGACAACAAGGTACCCTGCCCTGCTGGAAACCTGACAGGCTTTATTAGGTGACTTTCAGGAGGGGTGGGAACGCTTGACTTTGCTAAGCTGATTTCCATTCATTTCCACATTTTCACTGGGTTTTGATGATTAGGAATAGCAAGCTTGATCACTTTCGTTGCTGACTTGGTGGATACACTGTACTTAGTGATCATGCCTCCACTGTTAACCTGACTGACATTATTTAATTGAACGTTTAATCGAAAGGTTAAAATCTTGAATTGTATTGGTTGGTATAATTCAGTGTTGTACAATGTGACATATATCTTCAACAAATTTAGGATGAAACTGAGATTCATATTCAAAACCAATATTTCACAATATTGTATAGTACAATCTACTGTATTAATTTATTTTAAATTATATCTCAATTTACATTGAAATAATAAATTGAGTGAGTATTAACAAATGTGTGGGCTGTGAAATGCAATCCTGTAGGTTTTTTTTCTGCAGTATGGTGCTGTTTTGTCTCTAAAATTGCACGTACTGCCAGCTGTTGAACCATGACAGCCACATACAACACCGATTTGATACCAGTTCTATCATTTTGGAATTCAGAGGTCCAACTGAAGGAGTCTTAAACCTGTGCAGCTGAACATGCTTACACTAGCAGGATGGATACCAGGAGACTGAAAATGTGTTGCTGGAAAAGCGCAGCAGGTCAGGCAGCATCCAAGGAACAGGAGAATCGACGTTTCGGGCATAAGCCCTTCTTCAGGAAGGCTTATGCCCGAAATGTCGATTCTCCTGTTCCTTGGATGCTGCCTGACCTGCTGCGCTTTTCCAGCAACACATTTTCAGCTCTGATCTTCAGCATCTGCAGCCCTCACTTTCTCTTAAAGATGGATACCAGGAGAACCAATAAAGCCATCAGCTTTTCTGATTAGTTGCTGATTGAAGTTTTTGGTGTTTTTCAGAGTTGTTTAAAGTTACTGAATTCTAATGGGAATGTTGGGGCAAATATTGTCAGACCTTGTACTGGTTTCAAGGATTCTGCACAAACCAATTCACAGTACCTTTCATTGTGCATACCTATCCGTATTCTGCTGTAGCCTATCAAAATGCTCATCTGAGCCTCAATCAGCAGAGTTTATGTATGCCCTTTCTCTGCCAATTCGGCATCTGTGTTATTCTTGTCCTATGCTTAGTGTCACACTGCAGATCTTGCCTCTACAGTAATCTTTCTGTGCATGGTCAGCATCTGAATTGTTGGCTGATTGTATGAGTGAGTGCCTTTGCAAAGTTTATAGAAGTCCCTTCTGCTCCACTATGGATGGATCGTTTAAGTTCCCCACTGCACCTCTTGGACCCATGCCCACAGTGCAATGTCATATAATCTTGGAGTTCATGCTTTGCCATGTGTGACACTCTTTTCCAGGTGAAAACTACTTTTAATGAGTTCCAGCATCTGTATCAGCCACAGTGCATACTGACTTTAATTGACCTAGGTTAACATGAACTTGTTAGTTTCTCTAATCTCTTTAGGTAATAAGTAAGTCTTTACCATAAATTTTTATGCTGCCCACATTGGAAACAATAGATGTAGATTATTCATGCATTGTGATCCTTACACCCATTTTTGGAAGTTAGCTATTTTTATCACTGGTCTGTCTTATCAAAATGACATTATTGAATAAATTGAACAATTTGAATCTTTGAGCACTGTCAACTTTGAATTAAGATATGAAGTCTGTAAACAATTATTATTTGCCTTAAAATCCAAATACTGTCGATGATGAAAATCTGAAACAAACATAGAAAAGGCAGAAGAAACTCAGCAGATCTGGCAATAGATGTGGAGAGAGAAAATGAGTTAACATTTTGAGTCCAGTATGATTTTTCTTCTGAAATCTGAAGAAGTATCATGTTAGACTCAAAATGCTAACTCTGTGTCTCCATAGCAGCTGCTCGGTCTCCTGAACTTCTCCAGCATTTTCTAATTCGTTCAAGGTATTGCTTGTTAATATTGCAGTCACTGAGAAGTTTCAGATCAGATTCATTCTTCAAACTCGATCATTCTAATTAAATGGAATTGGGATTTACTTGAAAGGATGAATCAGTTTAAGGGTCCGAATGACCTACTTCAGGTCCTATGTTCTTATTTGCATATTGTCAGTACAAAGGTGTGACGTACAGTTAATTGCAAATTAATGTACTGATGGTTATTTTTCTTCATGTAGGTTGTCGCTGTTTTGAGTATGCTCGATGTTTAATTTACAACTGAAAAAATATTAAAGGAGGAACAATTTGATTTAGAACTGAAACTATTCTGAATGACACAGAAAAATTGCAATTATTTTATACACCTCAAAGCAACAGCACCACAGATGGCAACTACTGGATATTTAAAATTGATAGGATTTCTTACAGCTATCATCACCCTTTCAATAACGGATGCCTTACAAAGTGACCAGAACAGTAAGGAAGCATCAGATTTCCCATTCACATCAGATGGTCGGATATATCCCTGGAACAAGATGAGATTGCCTAAAACCGTTGTCCCAGTGCAATATGACCTGGTTATCCAACCAAACTTGACCACATTGAATTTTTCTGCATCTGTGAGAATTGAAGTTTTCATTGAATCAGATACCAACTCTATAATTTTACACAGCAAAAACCTGGAAATCATCAAGGCAACAGTCATACCAGTGAAAAATAATGGAACAACTGGTTTGGAAAGTGACTTGGAAATTTTGGAATACCCACGATTTGAGCAGCTTGCACTTCAGGCGGATGTACCCTTGTCCTCTGGAAACATGTACTTGATTAATATTGACTACATTGCCAATCTGTCAGAAAGCTTCCATGGCTTTTACAAGAGCACTTTTAAAAAACAAGATGGTGAAATAAGGTAAAATACAGAATTTTCCAATGCAATAAAAGAAAAATGCTTTGGAATTTAGAAATAATGTAGAAAATGTTGAAAACACATAAAGAAAATTTAACAACTGAAAAATAATTAGGTGGTTAACATTTCAGAATGAGACATTTAATAACCAGTCTACCAAATGAACTCAAGCTTAGAAGCCAAATTTCCTTGTGTTTCAGTGGCTATCAGAATTACTTTGTATTCCTGGTAATCTCTATTTTTATTTTGTCTCAAGTAGCTTTATTCATGATGTTGATTTGATCATACGAATACTAATTTAATAAGTTTTAGGTTGTTTTACATAATTGCAGAGAAATTAAAGTATGGAAACCATCTGACCACCAGTCTTTGTTGGTGTTTAACCTCCTAATGTGCAGTTGTCCAAACAGTCCAAGACTATTCTTGCAAACAATGCACTGAACTTTGCAGACAAATTATATTAGCAAAGAAAATTATGGTTTCAAACTAAGTGCTGCAGAACTATGTTATTTGAATAATGCCTTAACAATTTACCTTTTAGTCTTTGGAGCAAAAATCTTTACCAGTAAACTTTGTAAATGCTATTCTTCAGACCTAAAGGTTTCAGATTTTGAGGATAAATTTCCATGGGATTCATCTGATCAATTTCAGTAAAAGATGCACTAAACACTTTAAACACAACATTTACTGAAAGTGGATCCAATGTTTAGTGGATCTTTTCACTGATCTTTTACAGCATTCCTGATATTTTTGTAGTGTCACAAGAGCCATTATGGGAATTTACTCCTTATGTCATCCACTGCTAAATAATTCTTTCTTCCATGTGTGTCATTGAGTCATACAACGCGGAAACAGACCTTTTGGGCCAACCAATCCATGCCGAACATGATCCCATACTAAACTCTTCTCACCTGCCTGCTCCTGGTCCATATCCCTCCAAACCTTTCCCAATTCATGTATCTATCCAAATGTCTTTTAAATGTTATGATTGTACCCATATCCACCGCTTGCTCAGGAAGTTCAGTCCACATGCGAACCATCCTCTGTGTAAAAAATTTGCCTCCTGTGTTTTCTTTTAAATCTTTCTTCTCTCACTTTAAAAATGTGCCCTCAGTCTTGAAATTCCCCACCTCGGGGAAAAGATAACTGCCATTAGCTCTATCTATACCTCTCATCTTTTGTAAACTTCTATCTCAACTTCTTACATTTCAGTGACTAGACTCCTTCATCCTTTGCACTTGTTCACGTAAGATCTCAAAACTCCATCAGATGCTCCCAACTAACTCCGTAGCAACAGCATTTGTCATGTTGCCACTAAGTCCAGAAGCCCTGTCATTAGCTTAAGCTTATCATCAGCCTGGCATCCCACAGACTTCTGAACATCAGTATCCTTGACTATGTTAGCTCCCTAGGTGCTGTTCCATCTGGGTTGTGAACCTAAATCTAGGCCTTCACCTTATGGTGTTCTCTCATCCTCACATATGGTCAGCATTAGAAATGGAAATAGGCTTATCCAGCCTTTCTTTATAACCCAAACCTTACATACCTGACAACATCCTGGTAACTGTCTTCTGAACCCTCTCCAGCTTGATAATATTATTTCAATAACTGGGTGACCAGAACTGGATGCGGTATTCCAGGAGAGGCCTCATCAATGTCTGTACAACCTCAACATGACTTCCGAACTCATATACTGAAACGACTGAGAAATGAAGGCAAGCATGCTAAAAGCCTTTTTAAGCACGCTGTCTATGTGAGATGTAAACTTCAATTTACAGCATCCAGTCTGGGTACTAGTTACAGCTAAAGAAAACTACCCTAAGTACCTAAGAGGGAAGGGAATTGAAAATGCAGTTGCATTGGAGAGTATTCTAGCTCTGAAATTCCATTGGTGTCAAGATTGCCATTATTGGTATTGGTCTGTCGATTTCATTTGAATCTCTTTTTGGTCCAATTCCACCCTCTCTAGTTTCTTTCCCTTTTCACTTTCAATATCAATGACAATCTAATTTTTGAAGTCTGAAACTTTATCCTTTGAGACCCTCCTGTCTCAACTTCTGATCAGACAGTTTCCAATCTTCAGCTTCATTCACTCTGACAGTGTTAACCTATTTCCACTTTCTACTGCTGACCATATGCGAGGATGAGAGAACCCCATAAGGTGAAGGCCTTGATTTAGGTTCACAACCCAGATGGAACAGCACCTGAGGAGCTAACAGAGCCTGAGACACCAAGGATACTGATGTTCAGAGGTCTGTGGGATGCCAGGCTGATGATAAGTTTAGATTGGAGTGGTGCTGGAAAAGCACAGCAGGTCAGGCAGCATCCGAGGAGCAGGAAAATTGATGTTTCGAACAAAAGCCCTTCATGATAAGTTTAGGCTGATGACAGAGCTTCTGGAGTTAGTGGCAACATGACAAATGCTCTGGCTACAGAGTTAGTTGGGAGCATCTGGTGGAGTTTCGAGGTCTTACGTGAACAAGTGCAGAGGATGAAGGAGTCCACTCAGGCCTTGAGTGCAGCCATGTCTTTGATGAATGCATGCTTGGTTTCTTCTACTGAGAAATTGCCAAATCTCACTGGGTGCCAAACTACTCAGTTTCTCAATGTGAAGAGATCAGATTTCTGGCTCTGCCCATTTGTTTTGATTTTTGACACCCTCTCTCCTCTGCCTCAAGTCTCAATGGACTTGGAAAATTTCAGACAATATTGATGATAACTTTGTCTGTCCTTATTCTTCTCACGGGTTTCTGCTGCTGAGAGCGCTTGCCCATTCCAACTATTTTAGAAGAATTTTTTTAAAATTCCAACAGTGTGGAAACAGGCCCTATGGCCCAACAAGTCCACACCGACTCTTCAAAGAGTAACCTATCCAGACCCTACCCTTAATTGTGTCTAATGCACCTAACCTACACATTCCTGAGCACTATAGGCAATTTAGCATGGCCAATTCACTTAACCTGCACATCTTTGGACTGTGGGACGAAACCAAAGCACCCAGAGGAAAACTTTCTCCCCACCCCCAACCTCCTCTCATTTATCTTTCCACCCTGCAGGCACTCTGCCTGTATTCCTGATGAAGGGCTTTTGCCTGAAACGTCGATTTTCCTGTTCCTCGGATGCTGCTTGAACTGCTGTGTTTTTCCAGCACCACTAATCCAGAATCTGGTTTCCAGCATCTGCAGTCATTGTTTTTACCTGAAAGGAAAGGCTGGTAGGAGTAGGAAATGCTCGATGACTAAAGAATTTGAGGGTTTGGTTAAGAAAAAGAAGGAAGAATATGTCAGGTATAGACAGGATTGATCGAGTGAATCCTTAAAAGAGTATAAAGGCAGTAGGAGTATACTTACGAGGGAAATCAGGAGGGCAACAAGGGGAGATGAGAAATAGGGTTAAGGAGAAATCAAAGTGTTTTTACAAATACATTAAGGTCAAAAGGGTAACTAGGGAGAGAATAGGGCCCCTCAAAGATTAGCAAGGTGGCCTTTGTATGGAACTACAGGAGATGGGGGAGATATGAAATGAGTAATTTGCATCAGTGTTTACTGTGGAGAAGGACGTGGAAGATACAGAGTGTAGGGAAATAGGTGGCGACACCTTGAAATATGTCCATATTACAGAGGAGAATGTGCTGGATGTCTTGAAATGCATAAAGGTGGATAAATCACCAGGATCTGATCAGGTATACCCTAGAACTCTTTGGGAGGCCTCTTGCTGAGATATTTGTCTCATGAATAGTCACAAGTGAGGTTGGCTAACGTGGTGCCTCTGTTTAAGAAGGGTAGTAAGGACAAGTCAGGGATCTGTAGACTGGTGAGCCTGACGTTGGTGGTGGGCAGGTTGTTGGAGGGAATCCTGAGGGTCAGGATTTACATGTATTTGGAAAGACAAGGACTGATTAGGGATGCTTTCCTTTATTGGTCAGAGTATTGCGTATACGAATTGGAAGGTCATCTTGTGGATGTACAGGACATTGGTTAGGCCACTGTTGGAATATTGCGTGCATTTCTGGTCTCCTGCCTCTCAGAAGGATATTGTGAAACTTGAAAGGGTTCAGAAAAGATTTACAAGGATGTTGCCAGGGTTGGAGAATTTGAGCTATAGGGAGAAGTTGAATAGGCTAGGGCTATTTTCCCTGGAGCGGCGGAGGCTGAGGGGTGACCTCAGAGAAGTTTGTAAAATCGTAAGGTGCATGGATAGGATAAATAGACAAAGTCTTTTCCCTGGGGTGGGGAGAGTCCAGAACTAGAGGGCATAGGTTTAGGTGAGAGGGGAAAGATATAAAAGAGACCTATGGGGCAACTATTTCATGCATATTTCGTATATGGAATGAGCTGCCAGAGGAAGTGATGAAGGCTAGTACAGTTGCAACATTTAAAAGGCATCTGGATGGGTATGTGACTAGGAAGGGTTTGGAGGGATATAGGCTAAGTGCTGGCAAATGGGACTGGAATAAGTTGGGATATCTGGTCGGCGTGAATGAATCGGACTGAAGGGTCTGTTTCCGTGCATCTCTATGACTCTCTGACCGTTATCATTTCAAGGTTTGAATTCTGTAACATAGCCTATCTGAATCGGAGAATTGTTACATAGAACCATACAACCTATACAGCATGGAAGCATGCCATCAGTCTATCGAGTCCACACCAACCCTCTGCAAAGCATTTCACTCAGACCCACCTCCCCCTCCCCCACCCCACCCCAACCACCACCACCACCCTAATGCTGCATTTCCCATGGCCAATCCACCTAAACTACAGTTCTTTAGACTGTGGGAGGAAACCAGAGTACCTGATGGAACCCACGCAGTTATGGGGAGAGTGGGCAAAGTCCACATAGACTTCACTCTCGAGGCTGGAATCAAATCACCATGCCACTTAACAGTGCAGAGTGAAACTGTCTGGCCAACTGTGCCTGCACTAGCTCACTGAACATTTTAATTTGGTGTCAATCTCCTGTCTTTTAAACTCTGCACTCCATTCCCCAGCAAGGACAACGCAATCGGAATGATGTGGCTTATTTCTTTACTAATTCCTGCACTCCTCATCAATCTAGCTAGTAGATTTTTAAATTATCAATTATACTCAGTTTTGATCATTTGGAAGTCTAACTCTACTTTTAAATTCAAAACCAATATTTGCTTGAAGGCAGTTTGAAGATCTTCACCCACAAGGAATGAGTTCAATAATATTTATTTCATCAAGCTGTGAGCAATCTTGGTGGAACACAGTTTGACATTCAAAGGCTATATCACATGCAGTTTTAACAGGTTTTAAGTAGTGCATTGTAAATTGTTTAATACCTTTTTCAAAATGGATGTTAAAAGAATACTACCTAAATTTGTTAAATATTTATTGCTAACTTTGCCAACTTTAATTTCCTCACTCATGCTAAAATATAAAATTGATTGTTGATAGTTATCTGATCATGTTCTTACCACTGTTCTGTGATACAGCACACAGTATCACAGATACTGAGGCTTATTCATTTTCATGCTTCAAGAATTTCAATCTGTTTTGAGCAAGCTGTGCACAATTTTATCTTTATTATGCAAACATTTCCTATTAAGGTTAACTGTTTTTCTGTATTTCTATTTATAGTGTGTTGGCATCCACCCAGTTTGAGCCCACTGCAGCCCGCATGGCATTTCCATGCTTTGACGAACCTGCTTTCAAAGCCAATTTTTCAATCAAAATACAAAGAGAGTCCAGACACATTGCTGTGTCCAACATGCCCATTGTATGTATAATTAAGCTTCCATATTGACACCAATACGTTCCGGTTATAAATGTATTAGAACATGATTCTTTTAAAGACTAATCCACTTAAATTTGCACAAATCACTGAGAGGAATTATTAATTAAGCATTTTTACATGTGAAATAACTGAAGGAGTCATCAAAAGTTTAGCATATGACAGCAAAGGAGAAATCAGACATGTTGCGAATCAGTAGAAGGAAGTGCATTATTATTGGAGAGGAACTTCCAGAATCCATTACAAACACAAGTTGTGAGAGTTCCCCACATGAAGAAATTATCTCAGTCATAGTGAGAACCCAAGAGATCCATTCAAGAATTGTACTGTTTCTTGTCACCAGTCTTGCAGCCTAGCAGTGACAGAAAAAACTGCACTGTCAGGAGTAATAGTGTTTTGCAAGTGTCCTAAATAATTGCAGGAGAAAGGGCCGTGAAACATCTAGTTTGTATTGGACCATTGTAATACCTAAATCACAGATGCTGTGTCTTAGCCTTGGTCAAACAGGAACTGGATAGGCACAAGTTCAGGAAAGAAGCAGCAGTCCAGAAGTACCCTGCACAATCTGTTATTGAAACCAATAATGTAATAATTCATTTTGTAGTACGCATTCATTGAAAAGATCATCATTACATGAACTCCAAATGGTTGACATATATCACCTAATAATTTTCATACATTTCTACATCTGAACACAATATTAGGGTAATTGTGGGCTAAATACTTCAGAGGGAATAATGAATACCACACTGATTCCAAGGCAACTATGGAGTTACAGGCTACCTGTAAGGGTGCACAGCCAATGTTAGGGAGACTTCAGCTATGTGAGACAGGCTGAGAGAATATATCACGTTTTTGGTTCAAGGTGCAAATTCAACTGGTGATTCTTTCTCAAGTTTAAAGTAAGAGTGAGATTCTGCCCTAGACCTAAAAGATTTGAAGCAAGTTAAAAGAGCCTAGTTAAACAGGTAACTTCTTGATCTGAGAAGTTGTCTATCAGTCACCAGAGATCTTTTGTCTGAATAGGGCTTGATTACTGTAACTGGAAATAAAAAAATTTGACCTGAACATCATTGTGGAGATGTTACCATAGGAAGACCAGGATCGGGTTCTGAATATTGAGGGGTATTGATGTTTAAGAACAATACGAAGCAAGGTATAGGTGGAAGGGCAATACTCCTCATTGAAGGTTGTACTGGTGCGATATCTAGAGGTGACCTTTGATCTGGAGATCAGGATGTAGAATCACTTTAGGTGGAAATGAGGAACAGTTTGGAAGGAAGTCACTAGTGGGACTAATACACAGGTCCCCAAATGGTGACCACAATGAATAAAGAAGTAAACAAGATATATCATGTGTTTGTCATAAAGACATAGCATTAATAACTGGTGCTTTAGATCTACATAAACTGCAAAAATCAGATTGGTAACAGTAGTCTCATTGAGGAGTTTGCAGAATGCTTTTGAGATAGTTTCTTAGACTAGCAAGTTCTGGAATAGATCAGAGAGCATCTGTACTAGATGGTATTGTGTAATGTAACAGGATTAATTAGTAATCGATGTTATCAAAAAGCAACAAATTAATTAAATGGATGAGGAATGTGATGTTGAAATAGTTATTAGGTGCTGGAATGAGGGGAAGGTGAAGATCATGAATGTGAAAAAGTAAGATCTGGGACAATAAGGAAAGGGGGAGGATTGAAGAGAGAAGTGAAAAGCAATAATTTGGAATGGAGAGAATTGAGATCATTCCAAGATCACTGATGATGAATATAGAAACTGCACTATTCACATCAATCTTCTGCCAAAACTAATCTTAGAATCTTAAGATCTATCTGCCAATCTGAGAATAAAAATGTAGACAGAAAATTATGGGAAGCAAGGGATGTCAATTGATTATTTTCTTTGTCAATCAGTATTGCTAAGGGCAATTAATGTTTTTTTTAGATAAATTCTGTTAAACTAGCCAACGGACTCATTGAAGATCAGTTTGATGTGACTGTTAAAATGAGCACATACCTTGTGGCTTTTATCGTGGCAGACTTTAAATGGGTCAGTAAGGAAACCAAGCATGGAGTTAAGGTAAGTTAGCATTGTCTACTTTAAAGTAGTACAATAATCTTAAGTAATTATGTCTTGTATTTGTTTGAATCATATGACATATGCTGTACCTGTGAACAAATTTGACATTTGCTCTATCTTTAGTTGCTTTGATAAACATTATCAAAGCAGTAATTATATCTGCTGCCTTGAAATTAGATTAGATTCCTTACAGTGTGGAAACAAGCCCTTCGGCCCAACAAGTCCACACCGATCTTCCGAAGTGCAACCCACCCAGACCCATTCCCCTACATTTACCCCTTCGCCTAACACTACGGGCAATTTAGCCTGGCCAATCCACCTAACCTGCACATTTTTGGACTGTGGGAGGAAACCGGAGCACCCGGAGAAAACCCACACAGACACGGGAAGAATGTGCAAACTCCACACAGTCAGTCGCCTGAGGCGGGAATTGAACCTGGGTCTCTGGCTTTGTGAGGCAGCAGTGCTAACCACTGTGCCACCGTGCCACCCGTCATGGTTTATGAGCTAACCAGGCTGCATATATATATTGTTATTGCATTCTTTCATTAACATCATGGAAATATGTTTCAAATCAATTAGAAATTCACATTCCAAGTCCAGTTCAGATGTTTTAAAATTTCCATATTATTTTCTTTATTTCTCTTCTACTTCAGGGTTGATACCTTTTTTGTGTAAAACACTTCTATAAAAAAAAATTGCCAGCATATTAATGTTTGTTTTGGAGACAGTTTGTCTGTGTGTATTACATGCATCCTTATCCGGCTTGGAATATGAAATATCCATACTAGCATGAAAAATTGGGAATGTTAAATGTTACTCTGAAACTGGATGCAGTGATTCAAATGGGACCTGTTGAATTTGTCAGTTTGTTTTTTAATTCTACCCAGATAGAACATCATTTGTTTTTTTTTGGTCTTTCCCATAGCCAAGAGTTTGCTTGACTGATTATCTTATTTTAATTTGTGCTTCTGTTTGGTTATTGGACTATATTGTTCAAGTGCCATAAGCCTTGAAGCTCTTTACTGACATTCAGTTCTTTTATACTTAGATCAAAGCACTATAAACTCATTGCTTGATAATTATAGAAGGGAATTTGGAATAGAGCATGAAAGTAGGGAATTGTTGGTGCAACTGTACAAGGCATTGGTGAGATTGTACCTGGAGTACTGTATATAATTTTCATCTCCTTACTGAAGAATGAAGCTCTATTGGAGGCAGTTCAGAGAAGGTTTGCTGGATTGAATCTTATGAAGAGAGATTGAGCTGTTTAAGCTGATTATTTTCTGGAGTTTAGAAGAATGAGAGGAGATCTAATTGAGGCATAGAAAATGCAAAAGGGGAGTGACAAAGTAGTTACTGAGATGTTTGCTCATGGGGCAATCTAAAATGAGAGATCATGGAATAGCAGATTGAAAACAGAGACGAGGAAAAATTATTTTTCTTAATTATTTTTCTACAAACCAAAATTGATACAAAAGCAAAATTATATCCATTAAGTAGTTAATATACTGTTTCCCTTTACCTTGTTTAGGCAGTGTTTTGCTTTTGTATCAATTTTGGTTTGTGAATCACTAGAAGTCACTACTTCAGAGTGCAGTGCATGCCAGGACATTGAATAAGTTAAAGGAGGAGATAGATTGAGTTTTAATTAGTAATGGAGTGAAGGATTATGGAGAGTGGGCAGGAAAGTGGAGTTGAGGCCAAGATGAGATCAGCCAGGGTTGTATTAAAATGACGGAGCAGTCTTGGGGGGGTTGAATTGACAACTCCTCCACCTAGTTATGATCTTTTTCACTGATGAACTGTGAAAGAATATTTTGACTACTTCTCTGTTTTACTGAAATCAATGACAGTGATTTGAATTCCTCTCCATTTGCAAAAGTACTTTTTATTAAACAATGTTTTAAGTACAATATCGACACAAATTATTGGTTATACCTTACAAATTGATGCAGACTCTAATTTCCAGACACATGTTAGGAAACACTAAGTTGGTATTTTTCTCTCTGATAGATTTCTGTGTATTCCGTCCCAGACAAGATCAATCAGACTTCATTTGCACTTGAGGCAGCAGTCAGACTCCTGGACTTTTATGAAGACTATTTTAATATTTCATACCCACTGCCTAAACAAGGTAAAGGGAAACAGTATATTAACTACTTAATGGATATAATTTTGCTTTTGTATCAATTTTGGTTTGTAGGTTCCTTGGTGCTACTTCAAAAAATTGGTTTGTGGGTAATGTAAGTTATTTTTTTAATCTGTAGTTAAAAATCTTATATTACTGGGCTAATTATTCTTTTTGAAAGTTCCAAGCAGGAATTTAGTTAAAAACTAGACAGTGGACTAAAAATAACATAATAAAAATTAAATGTATTGTAATAATTTTGCCTTTTTATTTTCCAAATGCTACATTTGGATGGGAAAGATGGGCAAAGGCATGATTGGTTTCTGTTTGTCACTGCACATTCCCACTTTCATTGCAGTTGTTGCTGCTACATTTCATTTAGCTGTTGGTTTTAATATTCAAAACTTTTTGAGAGTAGATGGTTTTGAACTTCATAAGGAATTGTAGATATGACCTAATGAGTTCTGAGTATTAATTGGCTACTGGTGGTAATGGACAGTTAAAATGCTCTACTAATTCTAAAGGTGGCAATGATAAAGGTAAAAATTGTTTTGATTTTAGGAATAAAGCATTAGAATTCTCGTCATGAGGAGTCCTGTAAGGAGCAAGTTTACAATTTGCACGATAAAACTAAATACAAATAATTTTCAATCAAAGTATTCACGTTTTTAAAAATTTTGGGGATTTGGGTGTTGCTTGCAAATCAGCATTTATTGTCAATCTCGAATTACCCTGAGAAGGTGGTGATGAGTCACCCTCTTCTTTATATTGCTGTAATCCACGTAGCTGTTTGAAACAAAGCTCCAGGATTGCGATGACAGTGAAGAAACAATGATACACAGGTAGTTCTAAGCCATGTTTATGGATGATTTGGAGAAGAACTTGTGTCTTCAAATATCTTAAGGATAGAGGTGAAGAGTGGAAGCACAATTAAGATACTTTTAATTCTTCCATGGGATTTGAACATTGCTGATTATACCTGTCCCTAATTATCCTTGAGAAGGTGGGGACAAACCAACCTCCTGAATTTTTGCATCTGGTACAGATGTATCTGCAAGTTTGCCCCTTACAGGCCTCGTCATGACTAGAATTCCGAAGCATGATTCCTGAAATAGGAACATTTTTACCAGTACAGGTCAATCAGAACCATTAGGTCATGTCTGCAACTGCATATGAAATTCAAAATTATTTACTATCAATAAACTTCTGAATGCTATAGCTAGCTATTAAATGAAGCATAACAGCAACAACTGCAATGAAAGAGGGAACATTCAGAAACAAACAGAAACTAACCATGCCACTGACATATCCAGTGACAATAAAGGTATGGCAATATAGTTTCAAGTTAGGATGGTGTGCGGCTAAGAGTGAAACCTGTATGTGGTGGTACTGCCATTTATCCATTAACCTTAGCCTTCTAGGTGGTACGAAGTCACAAAGTGGAAAATGCTGTCAAAGGAGCCTTGGCGAGCTCCTGCAATGCATCTTGTACATAGTACACATTGTTGTTACTCTTCAGTGTTGGACGATGAAATAAAATTTAGGTTGGTGGATGTGGTGCTGATCAAGCAGACTACTTTTTCCTGAGTGGTCTCAGGCTTCATGAGTGTTGTTGGAGCCACACATATCCAGGCAAGTGGGAATATTCAATCACTCCTGTCTTGTAGATATGGACATAATTTGGGAAGTCAGGAGATAAATTATTCACTTCAGAATTCCAAGCCGAAGAATGTGGTGCTGGAAACCTCAGCTAGTCAGGCAGCATCTGGGGAGCAGGAGAATTGACGTTTCAGACATAAGCCCTTCATTAGGAATGAAGCTTGTGTGTCAAGGGGGCTGCGAGATAATTGTGATAGGTGTGGGGCTGGGGGGAAGGTAGCTGGGAATGCGATAGGTAGATGAATGTGGCGGGTGATGCTGATAGGTCGGAAAGGAGGGTGGAGCAGATAGGTGGGAAGGAAGAATCATAGGTAGGACCATTCAAGAGGGCGGTGCCGATTTGGAAGGTTAGGATTGGGATAAGGTGGGGGGAGGGGAAATGGGGAAACTGATGAAATCCATATTGATCCCATGTGATTGGAGGGCCCCTAGCTGGAAGATGAGGCATTTTTTCTCCAGGTGTCAGGTGTTAAGGCTTGGACGGTGGAGGAGGCCCAGGACCTGTGTGTCCTTGGCAGAGCAGGAAGGGGAGTTAAAGTGTTCAGCCGCAGGCGGTGGGGTTGGTTATTGCAGTTGTCCTAGAAATGTTGTCTGAAACGATCCACAAGTTGGTGTCCTGTCTCCCCAATGTAGAGGAGACCACATCGGGTGCAACAGATGCAGTAGATGACATATGTAGAACTGCAGGTAAATTTCTGTTGGATGTGGAAGGATCCTTTGGACCTCAGATGGAGTTGAGGGGGCAGATGTGGGCATAGGTTCTGCACTTTTTGCGGTGGCATGGGAAGGTGCAGGAAGGGCAGGGTGGGTTGGTGGAGGAGGTGGGGGTGGACCTAACAAGGGAGTCGGGAGGGAATGGTCTCTATGAAACACAGATAGGGGTGGGACAGGAAATATAACTCTGGTGGTGGGGTCCATTTGTAGGTGGCAGAAATGCTGGATGATGATGCAATGTATGCGGAGGTTGGTGGGGTGGAAGGTGAGGACCAGGGGAGTTCTGTCCTTGTTGTGATTGGAGAGGTGGGGTTCAAAGACGGAGGAGCGGGAAGTGGAGGAGATGCATTGGAGGGCATCGTCGACCATGTGGGAGCAGAAATTGCGATCTTTGAAGAAGGAGGCCATCTGTGATGTTCTGTGGTGGAATTGGTACTCCTGCATGCAGATGTGGTGAAGGCAGAGGAATTGGGAATAAGGGATAACATTTTTACAGGAGGCAGGGTGGGAGGAGGTGTAGTCCAGGTAGGTGTGGGTGTTGGCGGATTTGTAATGGATGTGTGTGTTGAGTGGTGGCTGGAAATGGAGATGGAGAGATCCAGGAATGTAATGGATGTGTGTGTTGAGTCGGTGGCTGGAAATGGAGATGGAGAGATCCAGGAAGGGGGGGGGAGATATCTCTGATTGTCCAGGTGAACTTGAGGTCAAGGTGGAAGGTGTTAGTGAAGTAGATGAACTGTTCAGCCTCCTTATGAGAGCATGAGGTAGTGCTGATACAGTCATCGATGTAGTGGAGGAAAAGGTCAGGAATGGTACTGGTGTAGCTGCGGAGGATGGACTGTTCCACCTACCTGACAAAGAGGCAGACATAGCTGGGGCCAATGCGGGTACCCATGGCTACCCCTTTGGTCTGGAGGAAGTGAGAGGATTGGAAGGATAAATTGTTGAGGGTGAGGACCAGTTCAGCCAGACAGATGAGGGTGTCAGTGGAGGGATACTGGTTATGTCGGTGTGAGAGGATGAAATGGAGGAATTGGAGGCCTTCGTCATGGCGGATAGATGTGTAGAGGGACTGGATGTCCATGGTGAAGAGAAGGCATTGGGGACCAGAGAAACAAAAGTCATGGAGGAGGTGGAGGGCATGGGTGGTGACCCGAACATAGGTGGGAAGTTCCTAGACTAAGGGGGACAGGATGGTGTCAAGGTATGCAGAGGTAAGTTTGGGTCTCTAACCTTGTGAACACATTTACATAGCCAGTCCAATTGAATTTTTGGTCGATGGTAACCCCCCAGATAATGCTAAAGTGGGGGGTCTAGTAATTAACTATTCTGAATAAGTGGTTAGATTCTCTCTTGTTGGAGATGCTTAGTATTTATTTAGTGTGAATGTCACTTGACACATATCAGCACAAGCCTGAATGATGTCCAGCTGGTATAATGAACACATAAAACCAAATTCTGTTGTTTCTGGCTGGTTATCTTTTTTAATGGTGGAAACAAGGCTCAAATTACTTCTAACTAAATACTCTGTGTGAGTGACGTCCAATAGCTTTAAAATTTATACAGCATCCAAACATAACACCAGATAGAAAAGTGTTTCATGAAATGGTTTGTAAGCTAAGAACCTGATTGTACATATAGTCCCCTTTGAATTTATGCATGATTCCATTTTAAAAGTAGCCGACAGAAAAGCTTTCGGATTAGACAAGACAATAGTTAGTTTGTTACAAAGCACTGCCATGAGTTATTTAAGTAAAAGTAATAAAGGTATTGACTAAATACGCAAGCAATTAATGCAGACAAAGATAAAAGATCCTCCTAAAGATCAAATTCAATTCAGTCCTTTAAGATACCACAGTAGGTCTGTCGTTTCAGGTTGAAATGTTAGTTGTCTGGATTAATGGATTGAAGTTGAAGTGTTGCATTCAGTAGCTGCAATAGCTTCTTCAGTTGGATAGTCAGTTTTCCGGTATAGTTAAAATCACTGGGTAGAACACATTTGGTCAACGAGCAAAGTTTGTTTTTCCTTCTTGATTCTGCTGGCATGACACTTGAAGACAGTTGATCCCCTTTCAACAGAACAGGAATGATTTCTGGTACTTCTAGTGACAAAAAGAATACTCATGCTATTCACAATATTTTCAATGAGCTGTGGTTGGAACTGTCATCTTAGGCCCTCCTGAGGTGTTTGCACAAAGTGGCTTTTACAGCCTGCCTTTTATAATTCAAAAACTCAAAATGACTGCTCTGCAACTCTAATGAGACTGGAATCCATTTGGTTTAGCTTCCTGGCTCCTTATCATTGTCACAGAAGCTATGATTTTTTTACAGCTTCGGAAGATTTAGCTGTGTCATCTGAGGCTTAGTGAATTTCAAATGTCTTTTGTGATTCTTCTTGAGATAAGTACAATCTGATTTCTTCATCTGGCTGATCACAGTTTATTCCATGTGGTAAATTGGAGGACTTTTGGAAGCCAATTCTTTTAAGGTTCCTTTTGTCCATTTGAATAAAGATTAGCTTTTTACAAAATCTTTATCATACAACTCTGTTCATAATATAAGACTCTTAACTGGTGAACCACCCTGCTGCAAAAAGCAGATCCCTGGGACAACAATTTTCTGGTTCTTCATTTTCAGTCAGTTGATAGCACTCGAACCTCTGAATCAAAGGGCCAAGTATTCCATGACTTGAACATCATTTGCACTTCAGTGTTGTACTGGGAAAGTACGAGATTGTTAGAAGTTCCATCTTTATTGAGATTTGGATCTGAAGTTGTATCAACTTTTAAATATGCAGATTAATATTATATTATATTATCTTGATCTATCAAGGTAGTGAAAATGACCCGTTAAGTCACATTGAGTTGAATAAAAGCTCAACAATAAAAACCTTGCTAGACACCCATAAGCCATCAATGCACTTAGCCGCAGAGGTGAGAGAAGTCTGAATTCATCAGGTCAAAAGAATCATACAAAGTTCCAGCCAATCCAGCAGTGATATAAAGAATTCTTCGTGTACTTATACATTCTGTCTGGAGATGAAATAAGTGATGAGGTCAGTTATATGCTTTGGTGAAAATGGGTTTGTGCTGATGTCTTGTTGTGCTAAACCAAATGAATGTTCAGCTCTCCTGAAAGTGTATCAATTACCACATATGTGGACGTGGATCAGTAATATTACACACTGTAGTTGCTCACTTCAGTCAGTGGTGTAAATATGGAATGTGGTTGTTGCCTTCACAGCCGAATAAAATTCAGTATGTAAATGATTTTGACTTCAGGTATGTGGTGCATCTCCCTTTCTTGTCTCTATAAAATTGTGCACATTTCTCACACAGAGGTCACTATGAGATCTTGAGAGAATATTTGTGGGGGGTGGAGGACCTAAAAACTGCCTCAATTTTCTTTCCTTCATTCAATACTACAATTCTTCCATAAAGCAACCAAGCAATAAAAATCCCATTGGCAATCAATCCTTATGTAGTTTATAAGTAGTAAATCGCTTATGTAGTTGCTGCTAAAACTATTCATCAGGCAAGCCCCAAGGGCCTTAGGTTGTCACAGGTAAATGCAGCTGTGTCTGTAAAGAAAGCAAGAGAAAACACTGCAAAAGTCTCTTTTCCTAACATGATTAATCAAAGGTCTTTTAGTCTTCACTTTTTTAAATTTAAGTTTCAGTTGTTCCAGGCAGCGGCTACATTTTAAGTTAAATCAATCTGAGTTTGAAATGCAAGCATAAATTCACAGAATTTGGAGTGCTGATATCGAAGGTCCCAGTTAAAATATATTCGAATGATCATGTTTTAGAGTCAGGTGATGGCAAGGAAATCTAAATTGGATTGTTGTCAATAACAATTGGAAACCTGACAGAAATGGGTCTTGACCTTGACCACACCATACAAAACTCATGTGTATAGAAAAAGCCCAGTCAATGTCTCAAATTTGATTTTTTTAAAGCAAAAATGGTAATTTTTTAAAAAAAGAGCATTCTTTCATTACTTTGTGTAGCTCTTCATAGATTTTGTGACAACTTGGTTGATGATGTTGTATGACTCCATGCAATATTGCTAACAGTAAAATTTGGTTCAAGAGGCAATTGACAAAGTATCAATAGGAAGAAATATTATGATGTCATATCAGATGTCAGAGGTAGTTTCTTTACTCAGAGAGAAGGAGGGGCGTGGAATGCACTGCCTGCAATAGTAGTAGACTTGCCAACTTTAAGGGCATTTAAATGGGCATTGGATAGGCATTTGGATGATAATGGAATAACGTAGGTTAGATGGGCTTCAGATTTGTTCCACAGGTTGGCGCAACATCAAGGTCCGAAAGGCTAGTACTGCGCTGTAATGTTCTATGAATAGAAGAATCATTAATTCACTACAGTGTGGAAACAGGCCCTTTGGCCCAACCAGTCCACACCAACCCTCCGAAGAGTAACCCAACCAGACCCATTTCCATCTAACTAATCCACCTAGCACTATGGGCAATTTAGCACAGCCAATTCACCTGACCTGTACATCTGTGGGAGGAAACCCATGCAGACGTGGGGAGAATGTGCAAACTCCACACAGACAGTCATCTGAGGCTGGGATCGAACCAGGGACCCTGGTAATATGAAGCAGCAGTGCTAACCACTGAGCCACCGTGAATGTAGGTGGATTGTGTTGTTGGGTGGCTTTTTATCTCTTTTCTCCTTTCTACACTAAAAATGTTTGGTTTTTATTTAGTGTTTGCTCAGAATAAATGCTCGCTCAAATTTTAAGCTCAATGGTAACTACTGTTGTGTTGCTGCTGAACTTTTTGTGTTGCTCACAAAGACTTACAATCCCCATGGCATTGGCTCTGACACTAATAGGACAATGCCCTGACTAATCAAAATCAACCTGCTTGGCTGTTAACTGTTGATCAGCATTAGTGGGTACTTTTCCATAGCAACCACCCCACCAATCAGAGTCCACTTGCTAACCAGAGTTGAGAGTGTGGTGCTGAAAAAGCACATCCTGTCAGTCAGCATCCGAGGAGCATGAGAATCGCGTTTCGGGCATAAGCCCTTCATCAGGAAATGCTAACCAACCAGCACTCTCCTCATATTCAGCATACTTTTTGGTTTTTGCCTTGAATTTGTATTCTTGCAAAATGTTCTGATGAGAACAAGATTAAAAAAATTCAGCAAATGTGCCTTTTTCAGAAATATGCAATGCTAAAATTATGACGTATTCTTTCCTAATTGAAAAATTTGACATTCTGCAAATTTGTGCGAGGTTTTTAAGTCCAAAGTCATTCTCAATTGTTAAAATTCCAGTCACGGATATCACACTTCAAGTGTTTTATAGCGAGAGTAATAGTAAGTTCTCATCAGCACAGTGGTTTTTCTATTTGATTGCAATGTGCCTCATAGGGAAGAATAGAATCACTGAATGTTACAGGATTTCCTTGTTTATCTGCACATGTGCAGACTCCAAAAGTTGCTGTCAGTTTCAGAGGAGTAGTGATGGCAAATGGTGCTGAAAATTTCACCACCATAAAATTTGGGACATTGTCAAAAGAAATTCAAAATGCATCTCAGTGATATTAAGTGAATAATAGTTGGATATTTGTTACACCTGTTTATGATGATTGCAGGCAAGAGATATCACAGTCTGCATGCAATGTAGGTATTTTCAAAATTAAGCAAATCATTTTTAGTTGGTTAAAGTACAATTCTACTCTTTCTTGGACTCTCAAGCACAAGCCAACTTGTGCAGTTCTTTTTCTTTAACGTTGCTGATTTGCCCTCAGATTTGGCTGCTATCCCCGACTTTCAGGCTGGGGCGATGGAAAACTGGGGTCTGACCACCTACAGAGAGTCAGCTCTGCTTTACAACCCTGTAACCTCTTCAGCCTCTGACAAACTTGGAGTCACCTTGATCATAGCGCATGAACTGGCTCACCAGGTAACATCAGCTTAACATTTTGCAACTTTAATTGAAAGTTAAAGACTAATCAGGCGGAATATCTTTCCACTACTCCAGTTGAACATGGAAATGACAGGCAAATGAGTTGAGAGACAGCTGGAGCCTCCTGGCCAACAGCTCCATTTTGCTTCCTTGCTCCCTATAATGGGTGCTACAAAAGGAGTCATGTGGAGCAAGGCCTTCTGTCCCAGTTAGAACCATTTTTCTTAGCACTGTTTTGTAGGATTACCTAATCCACCATTCTGGTAGACCTGGGATAGTTGCAACAGCACTCCAATATACAAGAATTTGCCTAGTGGAAGACTTCTCCTCCCTTCATGTTGCTGCTCCTCAGTTACCTGAAACTACAGAGCCTGCAGTTCTGCTGTTGTCTTTTATGAACCTTCACTGCTGTTTCTGTTGGAAGTGTTCCTTAGACTGGAGTGCCTTTGGTGTCATTATTGGTCATAGGAGTCTGTCACATAATGCACTTTGATTCAGGAAATGAACTGGGGTTATGGAAATCTTTGAGGTCCAGTTGGAAGTTTGTAATGGTATTGCCTTAATAACAGGATGGTAAATCTTTTGTTCAGCAATCAGGAATATAGTTGTCCTTTTTTTTTTCTTTTTAACATCTATGATAAAAAAAGAAACATTCCCTTGATGTCCGCTGTTGCAGCCCTTAATTAGCCACTGATTGTCCTCAAGTGTGGCTCAGGAAAGAGTTTGCTTCTGATTTATGACTCATTCAATGTCGAAGAATTCTTCGAACTTTGAAACAAAAATGAAACTCTAGAAGTGAGAATCAATGATTGATCTCATTGCTATAGCAAATTAGACATTGGCATTCCAGTGTGCTATGAATCCATACTGTTTTTCTTTACATAATATTTTGAAATAATAGTTGCTATGCTGGATTGTGTTAACCTGTGGTGTATAAACTCATTATTATTTATATAGGCAGCAAAAGAATAAACTAGTTGCTGATGTCTGAAATGTATTTCTCTTAGTGGTTTGGAAATTTGGTAACCATGGAGTGGTGGAATGATCTTTGGCTGAATGAAGGATTTGCCAAGTTCATGGAAATTATCTCGGTTAACATCACACACCCAGAGCTTCAAGTTGTAAGTACTGATGAGCTTTTGTTGAGGATAATTGAGGAGTCTAGATCTTTTATAAGGATCATCGTCACATTGTAGTGAATTCTGTCTATTAAGAAATTGCATATGTTAAACATCTCATATTTAATATTGTGGAAAAGACTAAGCAAGCTATAAATTTCAGCTGCTCCAGCTTGAAAATATTATTATAAAATAATAGATAAGTCATATCCACAGTGCACTGATGCAGATACAGAAATATTATCTGGCAAGGTAGTGATGTCGCTGTCTTCCTACTGAACCGTGAGAAACAGATTCAAACTTCCCATTCATATGTGATGATTTGGATGTGCCGATGTTGGACTGGGATGGGCAAGATCAGAAGTCTCAGCCTTCGAGACACACAGCAATGCAGAATCGCTGAGCAGAAACTGATAGCTAAGTTCTGTATACATGAAGATGGCCTCAACCATGATCTTGGATTCATGTTGCGCCTCATGTAGCCCCACCAGACATTGTTCTATAATTTGTAAAATCTTCCTTACGGTCCTGTTTTAACACCATCACCTTGATAACGTGTTATGGTCTCTCTGCCTTAATTAGTTTACACAGTTTTAGATTACTTGTTAGACCCTTGGCATGCATCTCTTATAGGCAAAAGTGAGGACTGCAGATGCTGGAGATCAGAGTCTAGATTAGAGTGGTGCTGGAAAAGCACAGTAGGTCAGGCAGCATCCAAGGAGCAGGAGAATCGACATTTCGGGCAAAAGACCTTCAAAAGCCATTCCTGATGAAGGGCTTTTGCCCGAAACGTCGATTTTACTGCTCTTCGGATGCAGTCTGACCTGCTGTGCTTTTCCAGCACCACTCTAATCTAGACATGCGTCTCTTATACCTAACATGTCATTCCAGTCATTTGGTTTGTCTTGAGTACTATCTTATTTTTAATTTTTTGTAATTATCTCTCTGCCTCAACTAATTGGATCATAGGTCATCCCTTCACTTGCTATTCAGCTATTGACACTTTACTCACACCATCTGACACTTGATCACCTGCAGAGACTTGCTATTCAGCCTGTCAACACTTTATCACAGCATTTGTACCACCTTTTGAACTCTCTGCCTATAACTTCCATGCCTGTGTGCTTTCCTTCACTTCACCTGGTGAAGAAGTAATGCTTTGAAAGGTTGTGATTTCAAATAAACCTGTTGGACTATAACCTGGTGTCATGTGACTTCTGACCTCATTTATATGTGATTAGGTGTTGATTTTTGGAAGCAATCAATATGAGCTCCTAATGATCATGCAGAGTGAGAAAATTTTGAATTTGAATTGCCTTAATCTGCTCTCCTCCAAATTTTAACAGTTAAACCATTGGTGATAGAAATGAAAAGTTAAGGGCAGTTACTTGCTTGAGCTGCTGACCTTTTAGCGAAACAGTGGCATTGAAGTTCATTAAAAAAACTGTTCAGTCATTGTTAATGATTGGTGTGTTTGCTAAAATAAATGGAACTGTTGTACTTTGTAAAAGTTTAGTTTCTACCTTTGGTTTACTAATTAAAGATATAGTAGAGTTGGTTAAGGTAAAGTTGCACAGAATTCATAGTAGATGAATCATAGAAGTGCAACTTCAGTGCGACTTGAGAAGCTGAGACCATCTGGGACGATGCAACCCTCTAGATGTTAGAATGTGCATTCACTTCTGGTCTCCCTGCAATAGGAAAGATGTTGTTAAACTGGAAAGGGTTCAGAAAGACTTAGAAGGATTTTGCCAGGATTGACGGGTTTGAGCTTTAGGGAGGGGCTGAGTAGGCTGGGGCTTTTTTCCCTGGAGCATTCGAGGCTGAGGGGGGACTTTGTAGAGGTTTATAAAATCATGAGGGGCTTTGGGGAGAGGCTGAGTAGGCTGAGGTTTTATTCCCTGGAGTGTTGGAGGCTGAGGGGGTCGTTATAGAGGTCTATAAAATCAAGGAGTTTTTGGGAAGGGTTGCATAGGCTGAGGTGTGTTTCCCTGGAGCATTGGAGGCTGAGGGGATACCTTTTGGAGGTTTATAAAATCATGAGGGACGTGGGTAGGATAAAGAGTCAAGGTCTTTATCCCAAGGTCTTTTTCCCAGGGTAAGGGAGTCCAAAACTAGAGGGCATAGATTAAAGATGAGAGGGGATCGATATAAAAGGGATCTAAGGGGCAACGTTTTCATGTAGAGGGTGGTGTGTGTATGGAAGAAGCTGCCACAGGATATGGCAGAGGCTGGTACAATTACAGCATTTAAAAGGCATCTGGATGGGTACATGAATAAGAAGGATTTAGAGGGATATGGACCAAATGTTGGTAAATTGGAGTAGATTTGTTTAGGGTATCTGGTCAATGTGGATGACAATAGGCCATTCTGCCCTTCGAGCCTGCACCACCATTCAATATGATCATGGCTGATCATCCTTAATTAGTATCCTGTTCCTGCCTTATCTCCATAACCCTTGATTCCACAATCCTTGAGAGCTCTATCCAACTCTTTCTTAAATGAATCCAGAGACTGGGCCTCTACTGCCCTTCTAGGACAGAGTATTCCACACAGCCACCACTCTCTGAGTGAAGAAGTTTCTCCTCATCTCTGTCCTAAATGGTCTACCCCGTATTTTTAAGCTGTGTCCTCTGGTTCGGCACTCACCCATCAGCGGAAACATGTTTCCTGACTACAGAGTGTCCAATTCTTTAATAATCTTATATGTCTCAATCAGATCCCCTCTCAGTCTTCTAAACCCAAGGATATACAAGCCCAGTCGCTCCAGTCTTTCAGTGTAAGGTAATCCCGCCATTCCAGGAATTGACCTCGTGAACCTACACTGCACTGCCTCAATAGCCAAAATGTCTTTCCTCAAATTTGAAGACCAGAACTGCACACAATACTCCAGGTGTAGTCACACCAGGGCCCTGTACAGCTGCAGAAGAACCTCTTTGCTTCTATACTCAATCCATCTTGCTATGAAGGCCAGCATGCTATTAGCCTTCTTTACTACCTGCTGTACCTGCATGCTTACCTTCATTGACTGGTGTACAAGAACACCCAGATCTCTCTGTACTGCCCGTTTACCTAAATTGATTCCTTTTAGGTAGTAATCTGCCTTCCTGTTCTTGCCACCAAAGTGGATAACCATACATTTATCCACATTAAACTGCATCTGCCATGCATCTGACCACTCACCTAACCTGTCCAGGTCACCCTGTAATCTCCTAACATCCTCCTCACATTTCATCCTGCCACCCAGCTTAGTATCATCAGCAAATTTGCTAATGTTATTACT
>NC_057711.1:52956546-53043778 GCF_004010195.1 Chiloscyllium plagiosum
TTCCCAGTCCTCCGTTTTCCCACTTATCTTTGCTATGTTATACTTTTTCTCTTTTAACTTTATATGTTGTATAACTTCCCTTGTCAGCCACGGCCACCCATGCCTCCTCCTGGGATCTTTCTTCCTTTTTGGAATGAACTGATCCTGCAACTTCTGCATTACACACAGAAATATCCGCCATTGTTCCTCCACTGTCATCCCTGCTAAGGTATTGCACCATTGAACTTTGACCAGCTCCTCCCTCATAACTCTATAGTTCGCTTTATTCAACAGAAATATTGTCACTTCCGATTGTACCCTCTCCCTCTCAAATTGCAGAGTTGGACTGGAGGGTTTGTTTCCGTGCTATGTAACTCTAACTCTAAACCATCACTCCTTCCATCACCAATGCTCAAGAGCATCACAGTGTAGCATCTATAAGGTGCACTGCAGAAATTCCCCAAGGCTCCTTCAACAGCACCTTCCAATCCCACAACCACTGACATTAAAATCCCTTCTAAGCATCTCACCATCCCGACTTGGATATTTATCATACCTTCACTGTCTTTGAGTCAAAATCTTGTAATGGCAGCTAGGCATGGGCGATAAATGTTGGGTCCAGCAAGCTAGGGTCACATCCCATGAATGAAATAAAACAATGATTTTCTTGTTCACCATCACAGATTACCAATTTCTAGCACTGTGTATCTGTGCATAGATTACATAACCTCAACGCCTTACATAAATGTTCTCAGTACTATTTTTCTTGTCACATTCTCTCAATATAATGACAAATAATAAAAATGTTTCACAACAACTGAAGGTTAAGCCAATCCATTGAGCTATTTTTCTTTTATGGTCTTTATTAAAGAACTATACAGGGATTTGAGTAACATATGGAATAGTGAGGTTGGTGGTAGAGTCTAATGCGACGTCTGGCAAAGCTAATCTTAACTTCAGGAGAATCTTGCCGCACCTTTTATGTTTTTGCTGATTATAATAGTGTCCTGCAGATTTATCAGTGGCAAGTTGCCAATTTAAAGGTGATTACTGTTTGTTAAAATATCTATACCCCACAACTAGCCTCATTACTATTCAGCTTCCCATCATACCAAATGTGCCAAACAAGCTCACCATTAAGGATTATTAACATAGAAAGTCAGCGTATGTTCTTGAAAACTTCATCTCATTGCTGGCTGCAAACCACCTTCATGTTGGACACAGGGCACTAACATCTTGGATACACTGCAAAGGCACCAGTCACACGGACCCCATGTGCCTGGGCATTGGCATCTGACATGTGCCAGCCACAAGACCCTTCATTACACATCTCTGATCCACTCACAGTACACCTGGGGTACACTGGCAACTTTCATTATAGTGCTGCAGCAAGGACACTTTATGTTCAGGGACACAAACAAGCTCACGGACTGCACCAGGCTGCATCTTCAGCATGTTTACTTATTGTCACAGCTCATTCTCGCTGAGCCTACCGAGATGCTCATGGCATCTCCACCTGCCTTGCCACTTAGAGTCTCCTCATAAGGGCAGCACACCACCCATCATGACTCTTTCTGCTATATTATGAGCTTTCTTTTCCTCCTGGCAGGAGAAGGAGGTAATGTGTTAAGGGAGATTAAAGTGGATATGGCAGCTGTTACTCTAGATGCAGTTGGGGAGCTGTCCTGAGTGAGTGAGTAGAGGGGATGGAGGGAATGTATAGTGGTGTCGGGGACTGGTATGGGTGACAGGGAGTGAGGGAAGATGTTGCAGCCATTACTGAGAGTAGTAGAGAGCAACTGGTGGCCCCTTTTGCCAGAGTGGAGAAGGTCATTGACCTTCTTCCTACATTGCTGTATGTTCCTCCAGCTGAGACTGCACTGACTCAAGTGGACCAGCCTGGCATGGTGTGGTGCCATGAAATCCACTATTGGCCCTGCAGGAAGAGAGTACCCTGCATCTACAACAGTCTACAGTGGGATCTCTTGGTCCTTGCCTACAAAGCAGGCCACCATTCCCCCTGTCTGCTACATCCAGGGGCAAAGGTCCCATACCGTGCAGGGCAGCTCCTAGCTGACAGTGCTTCTCCCGGTGCTACTGGGCTTTTAAAGATGGCGGGGTCACTAGGAATGCCAGCAGCTACCTGATGAGTGGCACATTGTTTTGGGAATGGCACATGTTGGGATGGGGATAGAATCAAACATGAGGCTTGCCATTGATACTGTGAGAAATCTTGCAAGACCATGCAGCAAGATTCCTTCAAAAAACTACACAACTCGCTCTTAGCCAAAAACTGAATGGTTCAGCCTGTTATGTAAAAGCTGAGTCTCATTTAATAACATGACTTTTATTTTGAGTCGAAATGTGTGGTGCTTGAACAGCACAGCTGGTCAGGCAGCATCTGTGGTGGAGGAGAATCGATATTTTTGACTCTGACCCTCTCAAATATATCGTCAGATCATGTTCATTGTTCCAAGCTTCCAAGGTGCTTGAATACCATTAAGTCAGTTGTATTGATGAACATTTTTCTTCAGCTTTTACAATTTTTTATTTAGTAAAATTGTTTGAGGAAAATAATCTTAATTACAATAAAATTTGTGAATGGTTAAACTTTATTCTATTCCATGGTGTCGACCTGCAAAATTTAATATTTGCAGTATTGAGCTCTCCTGGTATCCCGTAGCAATTTTGAAATAAGTAATGAATATCTAACAAGCTAGCTATTTCCCAGTGAATGTGCCACTAGACTTATTGGGGCTTAACTGAGAGGTTATTTCCAGTGTCTGGGGCATCTAAAACTTGGGGGCAATATTTATGTGTGTTTATATCAAAACATGCAACATTAATCAGTTAAGAAAAAGGACAAAGTTAGTACATTTTTGTCATGGCCAACATTTTACTATTTTTGAAGCATGAGGATGAATATCTGTCATTCTTCATATCTCAGCCACTGATGCTGAAAGTGCGTACATGAAAACAATGAAGACCAACCAGGGACAGCTTTGTCAACTGACTTTATTTCATCCAGTCAAGAAATGTCAATGATTCTGTTCAGTGCTTAAGATAGAGCATTCTGAGTACTGCAGAATCCAAACCAAATCCATTCTCGTTCTGTGGTAGTGATTGTTCAGGAATGGTTGTGAGACATTTGTTTTGCTTTGTTTAAATAACAGACTAATTACAATTTGTTAAGTTGTGGCAAAAGTATGTGTGTAAAGTGTGACTGTGAAATTCTAGAATTCGAGTGTAAATCTTCCTGTTTCTCATAGAGAGAATTCTTCTTGGGTAAATGTTTCAGTGCAATGGAAGTAGATTCCTTCAATTCTTCCCATCCAGTATCAACTCCAGTGGAAAACCCTGCACAGATCCAAGAAATGTTTGATGATGTCTCCTATGAGAAGGTATGTTGTGAAATTAACCTATAGTTGCTTGTTGAGTGGAGAAGCAGAAAAATAGTAATTCAGTAGCTTATTACTTGAATTTATACAATGTAATAAAAGAATGTTCCAATTATTAGTAATCTGTCTTATTTATTTGAAAATGAATTAATTGCTAAAGAATTCATATGGTATTGAGTAGTCAATGGGGAGGGACTTGGTAGATTCAATGCATGATAACAGAGAAAGTAATGAAGCCTTTTGTGTTCGTACTATATAAAACTAGCCAACTCGGTGTGACTTATAATAAGTTGGATAACAAATAGAGTTGGGGAGGTAAGCAGAGAGTTTTGGAAAGGAGAGAGAGATTCAGGAAAATTACAATTACCAGAGAAGTGGAATTGAGTAAATTATTTGGAGGTGTGCGTTGAGAAGTCTGGGTCCAATTTGATTTCATCCTAGGATCTTAAAAGAAATGGCTAGTGATATAGTTGATGCATTGGTTTTAATTTTCCAAAACTCCCTAGATTTAGGGAAGATATTATTAGATCAGAAGATAGCAAATATAACCCCTTTATTCGAAAATGGAGAGAGCCTAGTAGTATTGTCACTGGGCTAGAAATCCAGAGATCCAGGCTGATATCTGGTGACATCTTCGAATCCTATCATGATAGATGGTTCAATTTGAATTCAATAATAATTTGAAAGACAAAGCTGGCATAATGGTGACTGTCAATTGTCGTAAAACAAAAACCCATCACCTTCACTGATGTCCTTTAAGGAAGAAAATTTGCCATCCTAACCATATGTGTGACTCCAGACCTAGAATACTGAACTTTAGGCAATTAGGGATGGGTTTTAAATATTGGATTATCCAACCATGTCGGCATACCTCAAACAAATCTTAAACAAATACAGGAAGCAGAAATATATGGGCTAGTCAATTTAACATTTTTTTATTGGAAAACTGTTGAAGGTTTTATTAAAGAAGCTAAAGTAGAACACTTGGATAAATTGAAGGCAATCAAACAGATGACATAGTTCTGAGAAAGAGCAATCATGTTTAGTCTGACAAATAGAGTTCTTTGATGAAGTAACATGTGCTTTGGCTGAAGGGAAACTGATGTTATCCATCTTATCAAATGCCTTAGATATCCCGAAGGCATTTGATAAGATGGCCTAGAAAAAGGATAATACACGTAGGGCCTATCATATTTGCATTGGTAGAAGATTGGCTGGCCAATAGGAAGGAGAAGGGTATAAATGGATCATTTTCTGGTTGGTGTGATGTAACAGGTAGAATGCCACAGGAATTAGTGCTGGCACTTCAGCTGTTTGCAACTTATATAATTATTTGATTGTCAGTTTTGCTGATGACACAAAGATAGGGAAAAGGACATAAGGAGCCTACACAAAGTTATAGATTGGTTCAATGAGATTAGATTAGATTAGATTAGATTAGATTAGACATGCCACCTCTGAGTAAGATTATTGATTTGACTTTGGTTTGCAATGAATAATGTGCTGTGTACCAGACGCATTTTATAAAGGGAAAAAAAACTGATTTGACCATGCTTGGGAATTTGAAACACAGATCCTGGAGGTAGAATGCCACAGGAATTAGTCCTGGCACCTCAGCTGTTTGCAACTTATATAATTATTTGATTGTCAGTTTTGCTGATGACACAAAGATAGGGAGGCGCTATGAAAAGGACATAAGGAGCCTACACAAAGTTATAGATTGGTTCAATGAGTGGGCAAAGGTATGGCAAAATGGAACATAATGTGGGAAGATGTGAAATTATTTATTTTGGCAAGAAGAATATAAAAGAAATATTATTTAAATGGCGAGAGCTCTAAGATGCAGAGCAACATGAGTATACTTGTGTATGAATTCCAAAAATTGAAAAAGTTAAGAAAGCTAATAGAATATTAACATGTTTTGCAAGAATAATTGAATGCAAAAGTAAAGAGGTTATGCTTCAGTTATGCAGGGCATTAGTGAACATCATTTCTTTGAATTTTCATTCTGGCAGTGTGGGACCTCCAACGAACTGGAATTCAGTGCCCAATTAATGTGTTGATATATATGTCACGTGTAGAATCTTTAGAATGGCTGTGCGTGCAGTCCTATAGCTTAGAGAGAACATTGTTGGTGGACCACACCCAGATAACTGTGTACAAATAAGATTGCTTAATTTAAGGGAGAATGTACATGTGTTTTTGGCAGTGTAAAGAAAGTTGACTAGAATAATACCAGGAATGGATGGGGGAGAAACATAAAAAAATTAGGAAAAGGAGTAGGCTATTCAGTTCTTTTGAGTCTGCTCCATTATTCAGTCTGATCCTGGCTGCTTATCTGACTCAATACCCTGTTCCACTGTCACCCCATGTACTTTGAACCTTTTAAACTCAAGAGCTATATCTAGTTCTTTTTTTGGAAAACATTCACTGCTTTGGCCTTAAATGCTTTCTGTGGAAGACAAATCCACCAGCTCACCACTCTCTGGGTGAATAATTTCTCTGACTTGTACTGTGGGGAAAGACTAGACATGCTGAGCTTGGAATTTAGAAGGCTATGAGGTTATTTAATTGAAATACATAAGATTTGAAGTGATCTTGAAGGCGTGGCTGGACAGAGGCAGTTTTTTGTTATGGGAGAATCCAGTACTAGGGTCAATATTTGAAACAAGAGGTCAGTCATGCGAATCAGAGATGAAGCAAAAGTTTTTCCCATAGAAGGCTGCAAATCTTTAGAACTCTCTTCCTAAAAGATTGGTGGAAGCAGAGGCTTGGAATATTTTTAAGAGAGAATTGGATAGATTCTTGTAAGCAAGGAGATGAATGGTTATTCGGAAAATGGGGAATATGGATTTGAGCGACAATCATCAGGCATTATCATATTAAATGGTGGCACAGTTTTGAGATGTCGAATGGCCTACTCTTGCTCCTTATTCCAATTTTGTTAACCTGCAAATACTAGCTGCAGGGAGTCAGTAAGCTCAGTTGGTTGGATGATTGGTTTGAAATGCAGATTGACGACAACAGCATGGTTTCAATTCCTGCAACAGCAGAGATTGCCAAGAAAGACTTTTCTCCTCAACATCTCACCTCAACTGAGGTATTGTGACCCTCAGGTTAAATCACCATTAGTTGTCTGTGTAATGAGAGGGCAGCCCTATGGTCGATTAGGACTATGGTGACTTTACCTTTATTCCTATGTCCATGTGTTTGTATGGCGGTTAAGGTAGCGCCTACAGATATTGTTTATATGTATTTCCACAAGACATTTGATAAGGTTCTCCGCAAACGATTATTAACAGAAGTGAGAATGGATACTGTTGGAGGTGACTGTGACATTGGTCAGTAGTAATCAGGGAAGTAGTAGGTGAGATAAAGGAAATGATCTGAGAGCGTGAATATGACAAATACATTCTGTTCTCTTACCTTTTCAGGCACAACAGCTTATGATATAGTCACATAAATACCCGTCATTAATGTGCACAAATCCACTTTAAATTATTGTCTTCAGTGAAAAATACATTTTGGATAGCAGTATTGATTAAAACTATACTCGTCTCAATCTGTGTGATGAAAAGTTTTTATGAAGTTGGTTATAGTTTCTTTTCTGTTTTTGAAATGGACTTGATAACACTGTACTCATACCAGAACTTCTTATAAATTCATTTGCAGATAAATGTAGTTTGTAAGATTAATTGATCAGCCTGCACTGTTTTTGACAATGAACTGATGTTGTAATGTGCGAAATTAAGGTTATTATGATTGACTGGTCTGAATTGCAGGGAGCTTGCATTCTGAACATGCTGATGGACTACCTGACAGAAGATGTTTTTAAAACTGGCATTATTCAGTACCTACGTCGCCATAGTTATGGAAGTGCAAAAAATGAGGACTTGTGGAACAGTCTGACTAATGTAAGCTCAACTGATTCAATTGTCAAATTGCTTTTGTTAGTATAGAGTGAATCATGTCAACTGCTTAGTGCTATTCTCCTTCTTTGCACTGGTTTGCAGCCAGGTGATTGCTAATGCTGGTGCAGTTGTAGAGAACCATCTGTCTGTCATGACTTAGAGTGGACCATGACTCAGTTGAGGCTGTTAAGGTGAGCTCACATCAGCCTTCTGGTTTTTATCCCCTCTGAGGAAAAACAGAGTTTCAGCTTGGAATCTTCTGGATAGAGTGATGGCAAGTGAAAATTTGAAGTGCTGGCAAGTTTTGCCCAAGTTAGTCTATTTTCAGGTTACTTTTAACTGAGACTAAGATAATGAAAGAAAGGTTAATTTACCAGTAGAAAATAGGATTAAGTTTCCTTACATCAGGAAAACGCACAGCTGGATGAAGAGTAAGGTTTCTTTATTGAAGAAAGTTCCTTCATTTTAAAGACAGAAGGAACAGACTTATGCTTGAGCCATACCCCTCCTCCTGCCTGCGCACCACCTACCCTCCCCCTGCCCCCCCACTCCCATTGGATCAGTGGGAATTCTTGTGTCTCCTTTACGGGTTTTGCACATGCCACCTCTGAGTAAGATTATTGATTTGACTTTGGTTTGCAATGAATAATGTGCTGTGTACCAGATGCATTTTATAAAGGGAAAAAAAACTGATTTGACCACGCTTGGGAATTTGAAACACAGATCCTGGAGCTGGAACAGTTACATTCTAGTTATTAAGTAAAAATCATTGAGGTCATGTTGGTTAACTTTTTCAAACAGGAGCAATGTTCAAAATCAGTGAGTATTTTTGCACAACAATCAGTCAGGAGATTAAATGGAATGGGCTCCTCAGAAGAGAGATTGTACTTGTTCTGTGGAAGGAGGAACTTTTAAGCAGGTGACTAAAAGCTTGATCAGAGTTTGTATGCAGTGATGCACAAGAAGAAACACAAAGCAATTTAGAGTGGGAAACTGCAGCTTAGGGCCGAGATGCATAGGTATAGCTATCAGTGTGCTGGCAAAAGATGCCAGAGTTTGTGAAGCATTGGGTTCACAAGGTTGTAGGGTGCAGTTGGTGACAGATATTCAGAAGGACAAGGGCATGGAGATGTTTAAACATAATGCTGAGAATTTTGAAGTCAAGCTGTTGGTGGATTTAAAAGCAATGCAGGCTGAAGATGAGGATGGGTAAAAACATGACAAATTAGGATACAGGCAGCAGATCTTTGCCATCTTACAGGAATTTAAGGATGAGGATAACTTTATATTTAAATTTATTTAATTTTGTTATCATTTCAATAATTCCACATTTAAGCAAATTAGATTCCCTACAGTGTGGAAACAGCCCTTCGGCCCAACAAGTCCACACCAACCCTCCGAAGAGTAACTCACCCAGACCCATTCCCCTATGACTAATGCACCTAACACTATGGGCAATTTAACATGGCCAATTCACCTGACCTGCACATCTTTGATCTGTGGGAGGAAACCCATGCAAACACAGGGAGAATGTACAAGCTCCACACAGACAGTCGCCCAAGGCTGGAATTGAACCTGGGACATTGGCGCTGTGAGGCAGTAGTGTTAACCACTGAGCCACTGTGCCACCCATCCAAAATGACCAAAATTAAATTCTGTTTGTTTTTTTTCTAGACTTGTCCATCTGATGATACACATAGAAGCAGATTAAATGAGCAACAGTTTTGCTTAGGAAAGTCAGAACTACCTCCTGGCTCAGTAAGATTACAATTTTTAAAAAATTCATGTTGTTACTTTTTAGATGATTTTCATTCTGAAGGTAATAAGAATCAAAGTTTTGAAATGTAATTGTTTGGTGAAAAAGTCTGACTTTTACATTTGACAATAAAATATATTTGAAGTGTTATTCTAATTATTCTTTCTAAAAGTTTTATTTTGCATATTTCCTAATGTGTGCTATTAATCAATTTTTTTTGTACCTCAATGTCCATCCTTTAAGAATTCCAATCAATTAGACATTCTAGTTTCTTTGAATATATTTCACATTGTTCTGAGTTGAAAGACAACCTGCTGATGCAAATAATTATATAGGTTTACCTTTATCATTGAACAAAAAACAAGGGAATACCTCTTTACTTGCATTTGGTGAATTCTGATTAATTGTGATTGCCAACTTTATTATTGTTTCACATAAATTAGAATCACATAGGGTTGCCTCAATTTCTCAAGTCTTAGAACGGTTTAGTATATTACAGAAATAAATGATCATATCTGTAATTTATAAATCATCCTATATTAATGCAGGGAACCTGATGTTTGTGGTGCTTGATGACAAAAGCTTCTTTACAGGTGACAGCATACTATGGTTATTACAGAAATGCCCTGCTAAAAATTCTAGATCAGCAGATTGGCATATTTTAAGAGCATTTAATTAATCACTGTATTCACAATTACTCTTCAATGTACCACAGAATATTTATTCTAGAATAATATCCATTCCAATCACAAACTCCTACACAATTCAAACCTGCTATGCTATGCAAGTTTTTTTTTAATTCATTGGGCATCGCTGGCTAGGGCAGCATTTATTACCCATCCCTAACTGTTAACAGTCAACAGTATTGCTAGTCTGGAGTCAAATGTAGGCCAAACCAGGTAAGGATGACAGTTTCCTTACCTAAAGAACATTAGTGAACTAGATGGGTTTTTCTGACTGTTCATAATGGATTTGTGGATTCTGAATTCCAGATTTTTATTACATTCAAGTTCCACCATATGCTTTGCTGGGATCCAAACCAAGGCCCCCAGAACATTATGTGGTTTCCTGGATTAACAGTCCAGTGACTTTACCATGAGGCTGTCACTTCCCAGTAAAAAATGGCAATGCACGAAGAAATATAAATGACAGTATTACCTGACAAGCACTTTATTCAAAGTATAGGTTAATGTAGAAAACCATGACAAAGGAACAACAAAGCAGTACAAATATATACAAAATGATATTTACAAACTCCAAATGATTTGAATTCAACCATATAAATGATATGATAATGTGGACATTGACAATAAAAGGAGTCATCAAATAATTTGAATTAAGTGAAATGTATGAATCTATTTTATGTGTAGTACCTCGGAAAACTGAAAGATGGCAGCACACTTTGTTACTTTATTGTGAGCTTTGATATATGACTAGGAATTAATCAAACAAAAAATTACTGTATCAGTAATAGTGGACACTGCAAAACATGTCAGTTTATTGTTCTTATCTTCATTTATAGCAGTGGTTCATGAAAGATGTCCTTGATGTAAAGGAAATGATGAATACGTGGACTCTTCAGAAGGGATTCCCACTGGTTACTGTTACAGTGAAAGGAAGAGAAGTATTATTACAACAGGAACTTTATCAAAAAGGTTCTAATTCCAAAGATGAAAATTCTGAATCTACAAGGTAGCACTTCTAATTTTTTTAACCTTTATTCACATTTATCCTGCAATTAATCTTTTACTCAAACTTTTTTATACAAAGCATGATGACTATGTGGTGATAATCAGAATTCTTTGGATCTGTACAGCATAAGTTTGATATTCATGAAGCTACAATGAAACTTACCTGATAAAAGTTTAAAAACTGCAATAAACAACAAAACAAGAGTGCTACATGGTGGTGTGTCTAACACATTTCTTTATCTCCTTGGCTCTTGTGTTTGAATCATATGCAGATGGAATAAAGATTTCCTCTCTCCATTCATTTTTTAAAGTTCCTATGTAAGATGAGCATCAGAAATTTTAGCACAGCTCCTATTGGACCTGAAAACACAGCATAAGATGTTCTACAGTTTAACAGTTAATTGGTGAACATACAGATAAGTCTCAAGGATTGTTGTGAGAAATAAAAATTTCTTGAGTTTGGAGAATGTTTGATAAATTAAATCTCTGTAGGTGACGTTTCTTGTGTTTATATACCTTTTTATCTGTCTGCTAGCTTAACTCTGACTGTATCGCGTCTATTAACTCCCGGTTGAGAAAGTGATGATGTACTTTCTGAATATTACTTTGATAAATGTATTCATTTCAGTTACACAATGCACTACAGCTGGGAAATGATATTGCTCCAAATAACGTTGAGGTAGTAGTGCAAACAAGAAAATCAAACCTACATATTCCTATTCTGTTAATCCTGTCATATTATCAGAAAATGCTTAATTAATGTTTTAAATACTTGAGCATTTCCTTTAGCGTATGAAATGTCAAAATGTCAAATCAAATGCCAACATACCAATGTGCTGATTTTCGTGTGTGTGCGCGTGTGTGTCTGAATGCGTGCCTGTGGCTTGCCCTCCTTAGGTAAAGTACTTCTGTTGATGAACCCAATAGAAGCCTCCTCCACATGCATAATGTACAGGAAGCAGGCTAAATATAACCGTAGCTTCTGTCCCTCACTGGGAGCACGTGCCAGTCCTTTGGAATTGTATTTCTTACAGTTCTGACAGTGTGACAGTACTGCGCACTCCTGGAACTGGAAGGAGCCCTAATGTATTCTGATAAACTGGGGAGCTTTGCACACAGGCTTTTGGCACCTCAGGGAGGGGAGTGAGAGAGGTAGGTTTTGTCATAGAGGCAGATAGGAAGGAAAGGGTGTACTATCTACTCAGGGGTACCCCCAATGGTCATGGGTATATTTGCAAAACAAAATACTTTATTAAAAATGGCATTCCAGACATGTCTGCTCATGGTATCCGTTTTATGCAGTATAATATTTGATCAGTTGAGATTTTGACAAGCTCTATTCACCTTTTAATCAATTATTTACATTCTCAGGGATGAATGGGAGGATGATGGGCCAGCCCCCACCCTATGATGTTCTGGTACCGTGGTGCATAATTTGAGTTCACCTGTCTTATCAACATCTCACTTTTCTCCTTCAGAGAACTTTTGCCAAACCATGCTGACTTCTTCTAATTACCTTGAGTTTTGCTTTAATAATCTATTTTCATACTTGCCCCATGGCAATATATCGAGCAAGCTGACCTATTGTTTCTTGTTTTCTGCCTCCTTTCCTTTTGAAATGAAGTGTTACATTTGCTATTTTCTGGTCCAATAAGTCCTTTCCCAAATTGAGGAAATTTTGTAAAATTAACACCAATGCATCTACTACTACATCAGCAATCTACCTTAATGACTTTAGCAGTCCATCTGGACATGGAAACTTGTTAGGATGCAGCTCCATCAGTTTGCTTAGTGCTGCTTCCCATGTGACTGTAATTTTGCTAAAGATACTCTCTCACTTTGGTCTCCTGATATATCAGTATTATTGAAATGTTTTTGTATCTTCTACATTGAAGACAGAGCAACATATGTGTTCATTTCTTCTACTATTTCCTTATTATCTACTGTTTACCTGTCATTCAGACTCTGTACAGGACTAAAGCTCATTACTCAATATTTACCTTTATTTACCTGTAAAAACTCTTACTATCCATTTCTCATATTCCTAGCTAGTTCATTTTATAATTTCTTCCCTTTGTTTAACCTTTTAGTCATTCTCTGCCATTCTTTATATTCGAAGCAGTTGTCTGATGTGCATTAATCTTTGTCGTGAGTGTGGTGCTGGAAAAGCACAGCAGGTCAGACAGTGTCTGAGGAGCAGGAGAATCAACGTTTCGGGCATAAGCCCTTCAGCAGGAATGTTTGAACTGCTGTATTGTTTGTTCCTCAAGATTGATGCTTTCCCTAACTTCTTTAGTGAATTGTGGATAGATTTTTCTTAAAAGTAAACATATGCTTATTCTGAATATTCTGAAAAATCCCCGTAAACTGTGTCTCAATTGATTTATCCCCTAACCTATTTTTCCAGCTCACTTCAGTTAACATGCTTCCCTACCTTACTTATGTTTAAAATATTCGTCTTGGACCTCATCTGCTTCCTTTCAAACTGGTTGTAAACTTAATCATATTATTGCCACTACTACTTGGTGAGGCCTTAACTCTGAGGTCATTAGTTAATCCTGACATGTTACACAGTACCAAGTCTAGTACAACCTACTGTCTGGTTCATGCCAGAACATGTTCATCTAAGAAACATTCTCAACATGATGAGCTGCTCATCCAAAGCTACTACTGCCAGTCTGTGTTTTTTTCAGGTTATATGCAGATTAAAGTCACCCGTGATCATCGTTGTCTTCTGGTACACTTTGTCCCACATTATGAGTACTGTTAGGGGACCTGAAGACCACTCCCATTAGTGGCATTTTTTTTACTACTATTCCATAATTCCACCTAAATTGATTCTACATCCCGATCTCTTTAACCAAGGTCATCTCTGGCTATAGCACAGATAATATCCTTGATTAACAGTGCTATCCCTTCAATTTTACTTAGCTTCCTATTCTTCTTGAACGTCATATTTTCCTCAACATTTTTGACACAATTCTTGTCATTGCAAAGCCAGTGGCTGTCAGATCGTATTTATTTCCTTGAATCTCTGCAATCAACTTACTTGCTTTTTGAATGCTATATACATTCAGCTACAGACAATTTAGTTTTAACGTTTTGTTATCTTGTAGTATCTAAATTTTGTATCTTCCTAGATATTTTCACTCTGCTCTTCCTGCTATTCTCTGACCCTCTTTTCCCATATTACTATTTCATTCTCTTACATTGTCTCTACTTTTTAATATCCCACATCTGTCCCACTTGATCCCTTGCCCCCTCTATTTAATTTAAAGCCCTTTCCATTTGCCTAGATATGCAGTTTGTAAGAATACTAGCACCAGCACAGTTCAGGTGTGGACTGTATAAATGGTGCAAGCCCCACTTTCTTCAGAAATGATGCCAGTGAGCCATGAACCAAACCCCACTTCTTTCAAACAAGTCTTCATTTCAATTTCCTTATTCTAAGTCATAATATCGATTGTGAATAGCTGAAATCCCAGAACTGATCCTTGTAGCATCCACTACTTGCAGCCTGCCAATTTGAAAATGTGCTGTTCAGCTCCACCTGTGGTTTCTGTTCATTAACCAGTCCCCATCTATGAAAATATATTACCTCCAATTCTATGAGCCCTGATTTTGCATTATTAACCACTGTGTGGCCCCTTATTGAATGCCTTATGGAGTGTCAGATAAAATCACAGTCAGTTTGCCAGTTTAAAGATTTCTACAAAGCTGTATAATAGCAGACTATGTTGATAATAGTTTAATAATATGCTATAGATGATGGATGCTTCCTTTGGTGGGATCCAGCCTTTTAAGATATGCATGTATAGCAAATGTTCCTGTTTCTCTGTAACTTTGGATATGGGGCTGGGTGGATGATGGTAGATTGTAATCAGCAGCTTCTCCCCTCCGAAATGAAAGATGAGCTGTGACAATGCTCAATAATTTTTAGTTTCAGAGCATTATAGTTACACGAAAACAGCAACAATGGCCACCCCTCACTGACTTTTGATATTCCTGGGTGCAAACTCTTTTTAAAAAATCTACATTATGTTTGCATCACTTGTCTTTCTCTTGCTCCCTGATAACATCACTACATTTGTCTAGTTAGGTACCTCTGATGTTGTGGGTTCCCGTGTAGTCTTTTGACATCTGGGCTCAAATCAAAATCAGATCAATGGGATAATTGGTTTCAGTGTTCTTTATGAAATTAGTTTCTGCAAACTGAATTTCGAGTCGGTGCCACTATTAGAAGTTGGCAATCACCATCATCAGTAAAACGTCATCTTAATGAGATAAGAAATTCTTCTGTCCTTTAAAAGAACCTGCTTAGATATGTTATGATACAGCACCAGAGCGACTGGGACTTGAACCTGGATCTTCTTGCCCAGAGGCAGGGATATTATCAATACATCATTGGACGTCCACGTACTGCTTTATATTTGCGTCGGTACTAGACCATCTAGAATGCACTGCTGATGTGCTCCAAGCAAGAACTATATGAGAATGTCATATCTGCATTCAGCACTTTTAAACCACTGAGACATATGACCAGACTGTTCACTGGTTGAGTAATTTTTTTATGGTCTGAGTGAGTTGGACTTATCCTGTAATTATTTCTTGGAAGTGTTTGACACCAATACTGGTACAAAGTGGAGAAATATTTTATTCCACACCTTTGATAGACATAATCTAAGTTGGTAAATACTTAATGTCCTGTAAAAAAATCTTACTGTCTTTGTTTTATAGTTATCTGTGGCAGATTCCACTGACTTATATTACAAGCCATTCCAAAACTGTCCAGAGGCACTTGATGAGAACAAAAAATGGTAAATAACATTCATTATATTTTTCTGTAATTGAAGATTCTTGACAATTTAATACCACCTTAGAGATCTGGTAAGGTGATGAACCAATGTTCTGGTGTGTTCACTAAACACCTTCTTTGAAAATGACATGAAAATATTCTGTAAATATTAAGAATGACAAAAGCTATAATTGTTTTTCTCTTAGTTGTCTTTTCCCCATCTCCTACTACAATTTCTTCTCTCATCTTATTGACTTATCGTTGAGCATGTATCCAGGTTCTGCATCCTGGCCTATCCTGGACAAATGGCCAGTCTTCATTTGTGGACCGAAACAGAGTGGCTGTAGGGTATTCTACAATATAGTGCAAATTGTGGAATAGATTTACTTTTGCATGTACTCTAAGGAAGGACCACAAGATACTGGCCTGTGTTGGAACATTTTTCTGATCTCTAGCACAAGGGTCTTGTGGCACAGTGACCTTGCCTTGGAGCCAGCAATCCTGGTTCAAGTCTTATCTGTCCTGGAATGTATCACAGCATATCCAAACTATTGATTAAATAACTAAGTCATGCAAAGGAAAAAAAGCTGGGTTGATATCCCCAGAAGCTTATTGTTGTTACTTTATGCACAGTACTCAAGAAATGTAAATGCAGAATAATTTCTTATCATTGCTAAATAAGTATGGACATTATAAAATTAAAAAAAAGCTGGGTTCAATCTCCTGGTGGGAATTGCTTGTAATTCATTGAATGTTTAAAGAGTGAAATGGGAGTTTTGATGGCAGTTTACATAAAAAAGCTATGTTGAGAGGCTCTTGTCAGGCAGTAATAGGCACCCTGCCAAGGACCTGGGAAGCTTGTATTCAAGTTCTTTTTGCTCCAGAAGTATGTAATAACATCTCAGAACAGGTTGATTACAAAATTTGAAAAACAAAATTGGATTTTGAGGGTCATCTGGTGCAGTGGTAGGGTCCCTGCTTCTGCGTTAAAATTCCATCTTCTCTGATTGTGTGTATTTTTTTTAAGAAAACAGAACTAGGCCGTTTAAAATTTTTGAAAAAGGTGAGTTCTTTGCCCCTGTTGAGTAGTGTTTGTGATAATTAGTCATTGGGTATTTTTATTAATATGGTGTTGGTTTAAGATGTTGAACTAACTGGTTATAGCCTGCTGCTTTCAGAAAGGTAAGGACATTCTGCACTGAAGGGTGAAAATTCATACTATGTTTTCCCACCCCATCAGCATGAGTTTCGGGGGCAAATCCATCCCCTCTCTGAGGGCATGTCACACATCAATTTATTGGCTAGCGGGCTGTTAAATGGATCATTTTATTCAGAGGGTTTGAGTTCTGCCAGCTAATCAAATGACCGGCAGCTCTCTCTTCCCAGCAGCACTACCAGAAGCAGTAGTAACTGCTGTGCATTGCAGATTGTTAATGCTGGGTGAAATTATATATAGCCAGGCTGGTAGATCCTGGTGATGTTGGTAGAGCCTCATCAATCATTGGCCAGTGCACAGATATTAAAAGAGCAATGTGAAAAGGGTCTTTGCTCACAACTCCAGTAATACTGTTCACAGGACATAATGTAGGCAGAACATCTCTTTGCAGGGAGGCACAGTGACTCAGTGGTTAGCACTGTGGCATCAGTGTGTCAGGGATTCGATTCCACCTCAGGCGACTGTCTGTGTGCAGTTTGCACATTCTGTCCGTGTCTGCGTGGGTTTCCACCAGGTGCTCTGTTTTCTTCCCCTAGTCCAAAGATGTGCAGGGTAGGTGGATTGGTCATACTAAAAAAAAAGTCCATAGTGTTCAGGTGGATTAGCCATGGTAATTGTGGAGTTCCAGGGATAGGGTAGTGGGCTGGATCTGGGTGGGATGCTTTTCAGAGGGTTGGTGTGAGCTTGATGGGCTGAATGACCTCCTTCCATAGTGTAGGAAGGAGGTCATTCCATGATCTGTGTTACTAAAGCAAGTGTAACTGCAATAATTCTGATGCTGAAACTTTCAACCTCCTCAAACATGCAGTTAGTAGCCTGGAGGCTGGGCTAAATCTGGTTGTGGACTTTCGCTCAGCAATTGATGTGTGATGATCTAGACCAGACTGCGAAAAAAAAAACTGCAAATGATTCATTTCCGCCATGTTAGGGGCCAGTTGGATAAGTGTTTAAAAGTTATCCATGATGATGTCACTGGCTATCAAATACTCAGTTGGCTTTGTCATCCTTTCTCTTCTCCAGCAGTGAGGCCAGTACGTAAGGAGTATGAATGTCCATTACTGGCACTTACTCTAAGCCTGGATACTTCAGTGAGACTACGGGCGGAGGAATTTTTGCTCCAGTGTGTTTAGTACAATTTGAAATGATTTGTCCTTTGTCTTTGCAAAGGGAAAAGGACTGTGCTCTATATATACCTTGTGATTTCTTTTGTAAAAACTAGATTAAAAAATAACAGCTAATGATGTTTTTAATGTGGCCTATGGAGGCTTACAAAAATGATTGTGTATCTTAAATGTGCCTCTGGCCCAATGTGTCAGCTGACTTATTCTGTGAGCAGGTCTTGATTTGATTTCTCCTCCACTCAGATGTTATCACTCTTTTGGAGGAAGTGAATTGGATAAAGTTCAATGTGGATATGAATGGTTATTACATTGTTCATTATGAGAATGATGGTTGGGATGCATTAATCAAACTACTGAGAGAAAATCACACTGTCCTCAGCAGCAATGACCGAGCCAGCCTGATTAATAATGCCTTCCAGCTTGTGAGGTAAAGAATGTAATTGCTTTTCACTTTGTCTGGATACACAAGAAAGAGTTTTGTAGCGTTTAAGAGGCAAACATCCTGGTTCATAAAGCTAATATTACAGTGTCAAATTTCCAATATTATATGCAGTTAAACTGATCACTGTAGTTAGGTAGTGAAGAAAAATAGGTTAATGGTGGGTACGATTGGGATTACTGCTAATGTGGAGCATAAACACCAACTTTTGGGGTCCTGTGACCTGTTCCTGTTGTATAATTTCTATGAATTTTAATAATATATCTGAATATGTTTTAAGAATGTTTTTGGATATTTCTTCATGAAGTCCCTTCTTTTTCTCTGTCGCTGACAGTAACTTACATTGAGATAACTCAAGGTTTTGCTGCAGTGGTCATCATACATATTTTCAGTCATGGCTCAGGTTGATTTATCCCACCTTTAGCGTGAGAATATAAAGGTCAGGTGCATAAACAGACTGCTTCACTGGCACTCGGGGCAGCACATTGGCTCAGTGGTTAGCACTGCTGCCTCACAGTGCCAGGGACCCGGGTTTGATTCCAGCCTTGGGCGACTGTCTGTGTGGAGTTTGCACATTGTCCCTATCCCTGTTTCCTACGGGAGCTCCGGTTTCCTCCCATAGTCCAAGGATGTGCAGGTCAGGTGAATTGGCCTTGCTAAATTGTCCATAGTGTTAGGTGTATTAGTCAGAGGGAAATGGGTCTGGGTGGGTTACTCTTCAGAGGCCTGGTGTGGACTTGTTGGGCCAAAGGGCCTGTTTCCACACTGTAGGGAATCTAATTTCAAAAAAGATACCAAGGATTGAATCCTTGGCTGCATTGTGTCAGTAACACACAAATAAGAATTATACTAAATTATATTCAACATAGCAATCCTGTAACCTGGAACTCTAGATTATTGGGCTAATACATTGTGAAATATTCCCTGGTGGCTCAGTAGGTAAATATTGTGTGATATGACACTGAGTGAATGCAACCAGAAGGTACCAAGTTAATATTATGAATGAACAAAAAGCAACATACTGCAAATACTGAAATTTGAAACAAAAGAAAATACTCAGCATGTTGGACATGAAGAGTGATACAAACTTGGTGCAGGGCTAACATTTTAAAAAGGTTATTCTTGTTGTTTGACCGACTCATGAAGTTTAATAATACTACACTTGTATTGTGTACCCAGTATTTGTAGTCTTGTGTACTGAAATAATAGTGCTGTCTATCAAACCTAATAAATAATTGTTTAGGTAAGCCATACATTATTGTACTTTGACTCACATTTCGTTGGAATGGCTATCACAACACCATAACTGATTAGTTTTTTTGTCAATTAGTATAGAAAAACTGCCTCTTGACAAAGCCCTGAATTTGACACTTTATCTGAAAAACGAAATCAGTACCATGCCAGTCTTCCAAGGCATGAATGAGCTCGTACCCATTTACAAGCTTATGGAAAAGAGAGAAATGGTGGAAGTTGAAAATCAAATGAAGGTAAGATTTATTACAGTGACATATAGTTCTGTTTAATGTGGCACCAACTGACAGGAAAGCTTAACTTTGAAATCATGTTTCTTTCCCTTGCACAATGTGGTGATGATGCTTGTGGACACCATATGGGGTTGGTCAGTTAAATCTTTTGATGGTCTGCATGGTCTGTTTTGTTTTTATTTATAACACTGAGAGCTAATGTTTCCTAAACATTGAGGAAAGTAAAGAGGTAAGGAGGACCAGACCCATGAGGTAAATACATTTGTAGCACTGTTCCAGCTCGCTCAAGTTGCCATTTACATTCACAATGTAAAATGAACTGTTCTTAATTTCAACAAGATGTCCAAGATGCTCTTCCTTCAGATTTCCAATCTGGAAATTTCTGACTGCCATCCTACTGCTCACATTTTTGCAGCTATGAAAAAAAGAAAATATCATATTCTTACATAGTACTAGAAAATCCAGCCACCAGTCTCCCATGCATTCACAAATCAGTTTCAGATCATTGTAGTTAAATACTACTGATGATGTTAATGTGAAGTCAGGTACTCCTTCAAGCCAATATCTGCTTCTTGGATGAAATAGGATTTTACAGGTTACAGCAGCAGTGATTGTAATGAGGTCAGACAGGTGGACCACATTGAATATGGGATCCCTGATTGGGGCTGTAAATCTGGTCTAATCAGGGAGTCCTGGCTGACAAATATAATCAGGCATGTCGGAGATTCTGTGCATTCTGAGAGCTTGCTCTGAGAGAGCTGGATCAGTTTCAAGGGCTCTTCACGTGTAAATAAAGGGCGATTTGGTGATGAGACACTGGCCTCTGGAGTTATTTCAACAGCCAGAAAAAAAGAAACACTGCACAATAGTTATCCTGGCAAAGAAAAAAGCCAAATACCTTTAAAACCCACTGTGTGGCCCTGATAAACCACGTAAAGCAATTGTGATGGTAGGGTATCGATTAAATTCTTCCAATCAGTTTCCTCAACTTACACTCAAAATTTGCACCATTAAATTCATAGTAGTCGATCATCTATAACCTTAGATGACCAATCACTGTCTAGTTGCATAATATGAGTTTAATCAGATAACTAAGATTGACAATGAATAGTTTCTGCTGTATCTCCATATCAACCATGGTCCAACCAAAAAATTTCCTCTTCTCATGCGAAATAAATTGATGTTTGATTTCTAAATTCAATTTCTTAAATACAAGTTCTGATGACAAAAGGTTTGGACTTTGTGTCTCTTTTTAGCAAAGTTTTCCTTCAAAAGTGATGTGTTTAAAAGGTAGGACTACTCTACCCAGGCTTCCACTTGTAATAAGATAAATTAGGAAGTGCATGGTGGAACATACATGGTAGATTTATCCCACCAGAATTCTATCCAGCTTGTGCCTCTGCACGGTTTTCTCAGAGAATGAAGACCAGTGACATAGCTAGCAGGTTTAAGATGGAAATAATGGATTTTTGTCTTTAAACTGGAATGACTAATGGTGATTTTTAAAAGTTTTGGAATAGATGTTTTCATTTTGCATCTGGTGCTCTTTGTTAACTTTGTAATCATTGCTTGCTTGAGGGGCTGATTTGAACAATTGCTGGGAGTACGTAAGTAGCGACAAGAGGACAATTTATCAGGAATGTTAAATCAGGCAAAAAATTAAGGTTGAAAACCTAATTTCAGACAGGCTCAGCTGTCAACTCATTATTAACATGGATGAAGACTGAATGGGGATGAGCTAAAGGTGACAGAGAATTTCCACTTGAGATTAGATTAGATTAGATTACTTTACAGGCTCTTCGGCCCAACAAGTCCACACCGCCCCGCCGAAGTGCAAACCACCCATACCCCTACATTTACCCCTTACCTAACACTACGGGCAATTTAGCATGGCCAATTCACCTGACCTGCACATCTTTCGACTGTGGGAGGAAACCGGAGCACCCGGAGGAAACCCACGCAGACACGGGGAGAATGTGCAAACTCCACACAGTCAGTCGCCTGAGGCGAGAATTGAACCCGGGTCTCTGGTGCTGTGAGGCAGCAGTGCTAACCACTTTTTTGTTAGAAAATATATCCTGCATACCCAAACATTAGGACATGGTTCTCACTTTCGATCAATATTTTAAATAAATTTTCTGCCTGTTTGAAGTTATTGCTTCCAATGTCACTGTCATTCAGCATAAAAGTATAAAGTGGATGGAATTTCAGTCAAATAAAATTGCTACACATTTTTCACCATGGAGTACTTAATTTACTTCTTACTACAATTAGAAGCCTGAAATAGTTGTCATCCATTTTACTTCCATGAGGCTCATTCATATGCAATTCCTCTGTTGACATAGTCTTTACTGATGTATTATGACTTGGGTTTTGAGTATTTTGGAGTGGCAAGATATTTGTATCATCAATAGCCACAGCTGAGGTGCCAGAAGACTGGAGATTGGCTACTGTGGTGCCACTATTTGAGAAAGGTGGGTAAGGAAAAGCCAGGGAACTATTGAGCGGTGAGCCTGACTTCAGTGGTGGGCAAGTTGTTGGAGGGAATCTTGAGGGATAGGATTTGTATGTATTTGGAAAGTCAAGGGCTGATTAGGGATAATCAACATGGTTTTGTGTGTGGGAAATTGTGCCTCACTAATTTGATTGATGTTTTTGAGTAGTAGCGAACAGGATTGATGAGGGCAGAGCGGTGGATGTGATCTATATGGACTTCATGATTTGGAGGTGCTGGTGTTGGACTAGGGTGGGGCAAGTTAAAAATCATACATCACCATGTTATAGTCCAATGGGTTTATTTGGAAGCACTAACTTTTGAAGTGCTGCTTCTTTATCAGGTGGTTGTGGAGCAGAATCATAAGACACAGAATTCATAGCAACAGGATTGCAGTATCATGGAATATATTAAACAAGTTTAGCATGAGTCTTTCATCTTTTAGAATGATCATGTTAGTTTTGATTCCTTCATATGTAGATTCCAGAACTTTTTTAAAGTTACATTCTCAAGATAGTTTTAACAATAGGTGCCATCTCAGCTCAGATAATGCATTGAAGGTGTGAGGTTAAAGTCAGTATGTGTTCCAATGTTAGGTCAGACTGATTCTATTTCTAAAGTGGGATTTATAGAATCTTACATGGTTTTATGCAGTTTTTGAGCAAAATAAAATGTAATCCTGCAATGACAAATTCACCCCACAAACTTGAATGTGTGTGCATGCTGGGGAAACTGAGTGAGTGTGTGCATGTGGATGTGTGTGTGGGGGTGTGAGTGTCTGTGAGAGAGTATATGTATGCGTGTGAGTGTAATGGGGTATAAGTCTGTGAGAGGGTGTGTGGGTGTAAGTGTGGGGGGTGTATGTGTTAGCATATGAAAGCTTGTGAATGAGAGAGATGCGTGAGTGTGTGGATCTGTAGGAGTGTGTGTATGTGTGCGCGCTTGCGTGAATGTGTGTGTGAGAGAGTGCATAGTTCATTGGGGTCACTTGTAGTGTGACATGAACCCAAGGTCCCGCTTGAGGCCATCCCCATGAGTACTGCTTGGCCACTTTGCGGTGTTGCCTGTCCTGAAGTCCGCCTTGGGGGATGGCCACCCGAAGGTCCAAGGCCAAATGTCCTGGAACAATGAAGTGTTCCCCAACTGTGAGGGAACACTCCTGTCGGGTGATTGTCGTGCGGTGTCCACTCATTCATTGTTGGAGCGTCTGCTCGGTATCGCCAATGGACTTCAGTAAGGTGAGTGACAAGGTTCTCATGGTAGACTGGTTAGCAAGGTTAGATCTCATGCAATAAAGGGAAAACTAACTATTTGGATACAGGTAGAAGACAGAAGGTGATCGTGGAGAATTGCTTTTCAGACTGGAGGCCTGTGACCACCGATGTGGCCACAAAGATGCATGCTGGGTTCACTGCTTTTCATCATTTATACAAATAATTTGGATGTTAACATAGGAGGTATAGTCAGTAAGTTTACAGATGACACCAAAATTGCAGGTGTAGCGGACAGTGAAGAAGATCACCTCAGAATACAAAGGGTTCTTGATCAGGTGTGCCAGTGGGCTGAGGGGTGACAGATGGAGTTTAATTCAGATAAATGCAAGGTGCTGCATTTTGGGAAAGCAAATCTTAGCAGTACTTATTCACTTAATGGTGAGGTCCTGGGGAGTGTTGCTGAACAAAGAGACCTTGGAGTGCAGGTCCTTGAAAGTGGAGTCACAGGTAGATAGGATAGTGAAGATGGCATTTGGTATGCTTTCCTTTATGGTCAGAGCATTGAGCATAGGAGTTAGAAGGTCATGTTGCAGCCATACAGGACATAGGTTAGGCCAGTATTAGAACATTGTGTGCAGTTCCAGTCTGTCTGCTTAGGAAGCATGTTGTGAAACTGGAAAGGGTTCAGGAAAGATTTACAAAGATGTTGCCAGGGTTGGAGGGTTTGAGCTGAAGAGAGAGGCTGAATAGGCTGGGGCTATTTTCCTTGGAGCATTGAAGGCTGAGGAGTCACCCTGTAGAGGTTTATAAAATCATGAAGGGTATGGATAGGGTAAACAGACAAAGTCTTTTCCCCAGGTTTAGGGAATCCAAACCAAGAGGGCGTATGTTTTAAGGTGAGAGGGAGAAGATTTAAAAGGGACCTAGGAGCTGCATTTTCATGCAGAGGGTGGAGCATGTATGAAATGAGTTGCCAGAGGAAGTGATGGAGGCTGGAACAATTGCAACATTTAAAAGGCATCTGGAAAGGTATATAAATAGGAAGGGTTTAGAGGGATATGGCCAAATGCTGGCAAATGGGACTAGATTGATTTAGGATATCTGGTCGGCATGGACAAGTTGGACAGAAGGGTCTGTTGCCATGCTGTATATCTCTGTGACTCCAAGTTAATACAGGTTAGGTTTTTGCATATTGATTACCTCTGCTGGTCATGTGCACTATTAACATCAATTGCTGTTCTTGTGGTGACTGGAAGTGGAGCTAGAGAATTGATCTCCAGTTTTCCCCTCCAGTTAAATAGATCTAAGCCCTAGAGAACTCATTTCCCACCACCTCCCTGAAATTCTACTCGTTAACAAGGAATAATTGGGTTAAAGGTAGTTAAACTTGCTGAAACCAAACCAGCAATTGTAAATAATGTCTATGCAAATTCACCATTAACATATAATAAATGCTGTACTGGATTATCATATGAGAAAGCATGTAAAGATAGCACAAACTAATTTTTTCAAAATACCTTGATTAAGGTGTGGGTTTTCCTCATTCTAAGTGTACATCCAGGTCATTTTATATCACTCCACAGAAGCAATGTTTCAAAATTGTGGGTTTTTTTGTTCCTAGGATGTTGGTATTACTGCTTAAGCCAACATTTATTCCTAGTTGCCCAGACGGCATTTAAGAGGCAATGTTATAGGTTTAGAATCATATATAGACCAGTCCAGGTAAGGATAGTAGAGTTCCTTCCAAAACGTTAGTAAGTCAGATAAAGTTTTGCAACAATCGATAGTGGTTCTACAGTTGCCATTGCACTAGCTTTTTACTGAATTTAGAATTCTCCATCTGTGAAGATGAAATTTCATGCTGAACATTCTGGATTCTAGTCCAGCGACATTGCCACTGTCCTCTCCTGTTTATATCATGTAACATGTGACATTCCATTATTTCTCCTCTTACTAAGTATTCATTGCTAGATGGGCTGGGAGGGAACTAGGGATTTCAACCACAAACCATGCATTTTCATCTCAAAATAGCTGGACCATTGGCAGATAGTGTAGTGCAGACTGTGGGCAATTGTTTATATGCCAGATTCAGTTTTCAGACAAGTCTACAAATGGATAGCCAACATACCTATTTTCACTTTTACTGATATCATGCTTGTGAACGGTCACTTGTCTAGAGACAGCAAGTCAGTGAGAAATTCACTCTTTTCACTTTGAAACTGAGCTTATAATATTTTGATCCAGAGTGATGAATGTTCTTCACTGTGGGGCCTCTGTGGAATGTGATTGGATGAACTCTTGTACCAAGTCCAGAAGCTGCTTTATGCCATGAATGTTCCACAGTGTCGCAATCCTTTTCGTTTCTTCCACTGCACTGTTGGCAGAGTGATTTGTTCTATCTAGAACGCAAACAATCAACAGAAGTTTCCTGTTTTCGTTTTCTCCAGGCATACATAGTCAACTTATTTAAGAACCTGATAGACCAGCAGTCATGGAGTGATGATGGCTCTGTCTCAGAACAGTTGCTGCGCAGTTCATTGCTGCTGTTTGCCTGCCTTCGCAAGTACCAGCCCTGCGTTGACAAAGCAGAGGAATACTTCAGGAAATGGATGGATTCCAATGGTACATTGAGGTTGGTACTCGGTAGTAATTTGTTCCTCTGTTCGTGGTTAAAACTATGATAAGGAGTAGATCATACGGCCCCTTGAGTCTGCTCAACCATTCAATAAATCATTGCTGACTTGATGATAACCTCAAATCCCCATTTATCACTCAGAGACTCCCTCTCTTTTGCTGGTTTAAAAAAAACACAGAATCTGAAATACTAACAAGTTAATCATTAAAACCCTGCATGTACACAGACCAAAACCCATACTCCACAAGTTAAAATCCATACTCCAAAATAAATGATATTAATATATGTATAAATCACATACTTTACATCACACATATTGTACTCCATTTGCCAGATCTTTGGCTACTCATAAATCTTTTGATACCTTCTTGTAGTCTCCTGTAATATAACATAAACATCCTACCTATTTTGTGTCATAGGCAAATTTCACAACAACACTTCCGTCCTTTCATTCAAGTCATTTAGGTAATTGCAAGCATTTAACGTCCCAGCAATGACCTCTGTAGCATACCACTCCTTACAACTTGCCAACCAGACAATGATCCATTTATACCTACTATCTGCTTCTTGTTGGCTAGCCAATCTCCAATCCATGTTACCCTCTGCACCATTAGCTTTTATTTTCCTCTGTAAGCTTTGATTAGCAGTTTATCAAGTATCCTTTGGAATTCTAATTACAGTATATCCAAGGGTCTCCCTTTATCAAAGCATGTTATTTTCACAAATAACTCCAATAGTTGATTAAATTTGATTTCCCTTTCATTAGACTATGTTGTCAGTAATTATCTTGAACTTTCTAAGTGCCCTGTAATAACATCATTAATAATAGTTTCTAACATTTTCCTTACGACAGATGTTCAGCTAAACTGACCTACAGTTTCTTAGTTTCTATCTTTCTCTTTTTGAACAAAGGAATTACAATAACATAATTGGACCTATAATCCAGAGGTTTGGATTATTAATTAAGGAAAGATGAGTTCAAATCCCACTTAGGTATTTTCAGAATTTGCAATCCATTTTGAAAAACAATTTGAAGGTAAAGTGCTAAAATAAATAAGAGTGGTTATGAAGCTATTGAATTGTCATAAAAAGCCTAGCTGGTTCATTTTTGTACCTTTTTTTTTATCAGAAAAGAAACCTGTTAATCTTACTTGAATACTCTATGATTTGAGTCAAACAGAAAAGTGGTTGACTCTTGACCACTATTTGTGGTGAATCAGATGATTACTCAGTTGTTTAAAAAAGACTCAAAGAACTGCAGATGCTGGAAATTAGAAACAAAATCAGAAGTTGCTGGAAAACCTCTACAAGTCAGGCAGCATCTGTGGAGGGAAAGTAGAGTTAACATTTCAAGTCCAGTGACCCTTTTTCAGAACAATTCAGAAAATGTTCTGACGAAGGGTCACTGGACCTGGAACGTTAACCTCTACTTTCCCTCCACAGATGCTGCCAGACCTGTTACAATTTTCCATTATGAACAACTAGAAAATAGTACAAGGGTAAAACAGTGCACCAGTCAGTTCTCACACACGATATGACAAAGATGTACCTGGCTCATCTTCTTCCCCATTACTAATACCTGGGAAATGCTCTCAAAATTGAGAGATCTGTTCCTCTTACCTATTAAACAGCAGCTTGGCATAGTGATATTCTCGGGATTGCACATATCTTTCAAAAACTTTGATTCTTCTGCCATGTAGGGCCATGTCTGAGTCCCAAGGTTACGAATAGAAAATAAAGTCATTTTAAGAACAGCTGCTTTAAGTTCTGTTGCTTGATCTTTTCCCAGTTTTTTCTCATGTGTAGTCCTATGTGCTGTAGGCCCCTAGTCAGCAGCTGTTTATTCTCACTCACAACTTTAAAGAGAATGAAGTAAGATAAGATTATGCATGTTGAAATGAATATTAAACATGAAAAAGGCATAAGAAGATATAGGTTTGGTTGTGGAAGTTTGGTGCATGAAGTTATTGTGAACCTGATTTCGACTCACTGACAGATTCACCTGGAATTAAGTTGATCAGGGTTCCCAGTGGACAATGAGATAAAATAATACTTGGATTTGCTCAAGTTGTACTGACTGATAATCTGAAGGATGGTCCAGTCAGCAGCATTTTGAAACCTTCCACAAGCATCATTTGAACTTGCTTTCAAGGAGAGAGGTTTAAGGGAACCCTTCAGATTGTTCAATTTCTCATGTAAAGCCTAGGAATGATGCTGATCTTGCAATTTAGGAAAAGCTTTCAGTCTTAGCAAAGTTTCTAACTTCACTTATGTTACCATCTGTAACTAATGTATTTTTTATCTAAGACCCTTGGTTTTAGCTCTTTATGACCACATTTGTACTAATTTTGAGCTTGGCTTTCTGAGTACTCTGTTCACATTTTTGATCTAGAGGTTTCCCCCCTTTTAATCTTTTTATTGGCACAATTTGAATTTCATCATTGGCTTAATTTAGCTCCTTGAAACTGCAGGAGTTTGTTTTTAAAATCATTATCAAAATTACTGACAACAGGAGCAAGGATTATTGTCCTCCTGTGATATGATTCCTTCCAGACCAAGATTCCACAGCAGAGCACCAAGTTCCCAATTGGTTACTGACATGTCCTGTTGAGACTTTTCTCCCCTTCCTTTCTCCATCATCAACCACTGACCCATCTAGCCAACTCCTACACACTTCCAAGGAGTTAGATAGGTCCTGTTCCACTGATATTACTTTTCCTACGTTGCACCCTGGCTTTCACCCTAACCAGGCTCTGTCATCTACATCCATGCTAACACACTGTTACTTCAGTGAATGGAATGAGAATTGAAAAGGGATGTAACAGTGAGAGGTCTGTTCTGCAAAGTGGAATCCATATGGTGAAGGTGAAAAATTTAATAGTGAATTTATAGGCACCTTTATTGTCTGACAACCCAAATGTTTTAAAAATGTTCTGTTTCTCTGTTTAAATTACAATAGAATTTAAGATTGACAAACAGTCTTCATCTCTTTTTATGGCAGCTTACCCTCAGATGTTACATTAGCAATTTTTGCAGTTGGAGCCCGGACTTCGGAGGGATGGGACTTCCTGTTTGAGAAGTACAGACACTCACTCTTTACCTCCGAGAAGAGCAAGATTAGATTAGCCCTGACAATCAGCAATAATACAGAGAAACTTCAATGGTAAATCATATTAAGCATATTGTTATTTCCCTAACTGGAGTCAGCTTACACTTGTATTTGTTGATCTAAAGTTGCATGGTGTAGCGAATAAGAATCAGACATTTTCTGTGCAAGCATTGCTACTGTGTCTACTTTATATGGTAATAGAAATCTTTAAATACATTGATATGCTTTTGTTTGTAGTTTGTCTTTTATTATTCTTACTCTTATAATTTCATTGGCACCCATAGTATCCCTTCAGTTTTGTTTCTCTCAGTATCATCTAGTGCTTTGCTGTTCACTCTTTCAATTTAACCATGAAAACGGAAAGCCCATTCTAATTAATTCATCGCATAGTTAATGAATAACATGACAAGGGAATCCAGATTGAGAGATTGAACAGCTACAGAATATGATATTTTTAGAAAGGCAGCAATTAAAAATGAGGAAGAGAAAATACCGAGAATACTGCAGTAACATTGCAGATTATATAAATGAGATTGTGTAAAATAGATAAATGAAATAAATAAGGTAAATGATTTGGTCATTTTTCAGGGAAAAAAGGACTAGTCCTTGCAGGACCATTGTATCAGTACACGAAGAAGAATATTCACCAAGCATACCACATTAATCCCTAAAATATTTCACCATAACTGCTTGTTGAGGAATTTATGTTGAGATTAATGATGCCTAAAATTGATTCATACATAAATCAAATCAGATTACAATAAAATATATACTTTGGCCTGTCATCCAGATTCACACAAAGTACTGAGTGAATTAACACTTGTTAATTATTGGAAAAACTGCTGTTTATTATTTACAAGTAATTACCTAAGAATCATTAATTTTAATATTTCAATATAGAGCTTAAAGGTTAGATTTCCTACAATATGGAAATAAGCCCTTCAGCCCCACACCAACCCTCCAAAGAGTAACCCACCCAGACCCCTAATACTATGGGCAATTTAGCATGGCCAACTCACCTAGCTAGCACATCTTTAGACTGTTGGAGGAAACCAGAGCAAACCCACACAGACACAAAGAGAATGTCTGTGTGAAGTTTGCACAATCACCTGAGTCAGGAATTAAACCCAGGTCCCTGTAGCTGTGAGGTAGCAGTGCTAACCATTGAGTCACCATGCCGTGGATGCCAATAATTATTAGACTAGGCTAATTGACATAAGAGATAACAAGATCAGTTTAGTTATATCACAGGAATGCAGTGTTAATTAACATTTTAATTACACTGCAAATGTAATTTACGCTTGAGATCAGTGTCTGAAATAGGTATAAACTAGTGAGCTAATTAATGATTAAACTCCATAGTTTACTGATGACTTAATAAGACTAGATAATCTATTGAAAAGTTAAGACCCTGGGAAATCATTTCCAGTTAGCAAGATGGGTGCAAATTATGCTCAAAATTGCACTTGTTTTACTGAATTGAATATTTTGCTTTTGTTTCCACTCAAATATCTTTGCATACCAATGAATCTGAAATCTTCTGTTAATCAATACAACTGGACAACATTTTAGTACATATCTTTTTTTATGCATTTAAAAAAATTCCTTGATTTTTTTAAGAGGCAGTTATATTAATACAGATGAAATTTGGTTCTTTATAAAAATCAGCATTTTTATAATTTTCTCAGTAAGTTATATTTTTTAACATTTAAGATTTTCCAAAGAGTGCCGATTAGTGCCTTCGTGCCTAAAGATCAGCTTATTTCTAGGAGTCTTCTTGAAGGCAACCAAGAACAATTAGTGAATGTCACTGTTGTAATTCATTTAACTGAATCCGCCAGATTTGTTGTCAGAGGCTGGTTTCTAATGCAATGGTTTTTAAAATAGTACAAGATTTTGCAGTAATGAAATTTCTGCTGAATGGAATTAACACTTGAAATTCATTAATCCTTTGCTCTAATTTTTGATTTTTGAACAAAATCACCTGGACAGTCTCACTCAAACCAGTGGAATTGATGCCGCTATATGGTCATGGGCAACATTGTTTCCAAAACCTGTATGTCCACATGAGATGATCTGGTTGTGTAATCTTATTTTTAGATGATGGATTGACCTCCTGAGATATTAGATAAGTGTCTATCGAGGAATTATTTGTTTCGCCTGGACTTGTTGGCTTGAATATGATCATCCTGTCTCCAGGAAACTTGTACATCTACACGAAGCATTTATTTTTAGGTTACAATTTAACTTAAAGATCTTAACTTCTGTAACCTTTTTATCTTTATGCCGGATATGGCCTTTATGTCAGATATGGCATGTCTGTTTTACAAAGTATCTGTCTACTTAGACTAAATATACTCCTTTTAAGGGTAGATTTTAACTTTGTCCAATTGTGTAAATCAGATTACAATGCACTGGCTGCTCACTTCAGATATCTCCTGAATTCTCTGCCACTGAAGCCTATGGATTCTGAGGAAATGGTGATTAGTGATTTGCTATGATCATTTTTACACTAATACACAAAGTCTAAATTTGCTGCACAAATCTTTTATTATAAAGACCAGTGAAAACATTTAGAACTAACTTGAAGTTGAGTATTGAGAACATTTGTATCAAAAATGCAATCTTTAAAACACTGTATTGCAAAGAAACCTCATTCATTTTATGGACCTATCTCGCTGATCCCAGGTAAAGAGTTCAAGCTTTATGTTGTGCATCACATCTCCTAGCCTCATTGATAAATATATTCATTGGAAACTCGAATTTCTTGTCTTATAATCAGGCTAATGGACCAAAGTCTGCAAGGTGACATTGTCAAAACACAAGATCTGCCTTCCATTATTATATCCGTGAGCAAAAATCCAACAGGATACCATCTTGCTTGGGAATTCTTAAAGAAGAACTGGGACAAGCTAATAGAAAAGTTTGTATATATTATATTCGTTTCTAATAACAATTTGAATTGATTTCCATTTTGAGAATAATTAGGAAACTCTGCCCTGTTCATGACTTCGGGATGCTGGTGTTGGACTGTTTTGCTACTACGAGAATGAGTAATTTGCTGAGATGTTGTTTGCTTTTGCTTCTACAAAGCACAAGGTACTGCGTAGGCTTGATGTTTTTATTCTCTTTGTTAGGAGACATTGCAGCCTCTGTTCAGCATTTCCTGATAATGTGGCTTGCATTGGAAAGCGATTGAAATGGGGAATCCAACTTATTCTTCCTTTTGAAGTCGTGGTACTTGTTGATACTATAGTGCTCAGCATCTAAAGTCTCACAGGAAATTAATTGCCCCTACTAGCGATGCAGGGATATTGAATATCAGAGCAAGCTAATGGTTTGAGTCCAGATGATTCTTCATCAGCTCTGATGAAGAGTCATCTAGACTTGAAACATTAGCTTGCTTTCTCACCATGGATGCTGTCTGATTAGCTGTGACCTCCAGCATTTGTTGTCTTCAGTCCTGTTTGTCAGTGCCTGCTGATACAATTTTCATGGTTAGGGATTCAAGCCTTCTGTCTCTTGCACCATGCCCAAGATGGAGCCAGAAGCAGGCTGATGCACAGTCAGCTAGATTAATGTCTTTATTTTCTAAGACACCAACCCAGTTTCAGCGATGAATGTGAGGCTCCTTAACCTTCACTTCATTAACCCCATTGCTGCTCGACCCCATACACTCCTCTCCACCTATTCATTCATTATCCACTATAAATAGAACTCACCCTTTAATAACTTTGGGATATCTTTGAGAAGCTCACATGTGTCAAAATATATAAACAGTACATGAAAATCTATTTTAAAGAAACCATAATCCTTTTAACAGTTCATACTTCTGTCAAAGTGACTGTGCTCACATTTTACATGACAACTGCTTCAATAACCCTTGCTCAGTAGAGTTCTTTAATGGCTATGCTACTCAGCCAAGAATTCATGATGAGTTTCATTGAATGGCTGTGCTAACAAAGCCTCCAGGGTTGTAGACATTAAAGTCTTCAAACACAGCTAAAGGTTCAGTTCTCGTCAAAGATTTGAAATGGCCAAGCAGATGACTGAGCTGAACTTGAAGGACATCATGAAAGCAAAATGGCTATTCACATAATAGAATCTGAATGTCACTGTTGTGCAATGCGAGATAATGTCAAGATTATGTATTCTGATGCATCTGAAGTATGTTCTTTTTGCACAATATTGTTTAATGGTAATTTGAATTTTCAAAACAGCCCTCTTATCAATCACTGCAGGAAAAAGCCATGTACATCTTTGGATGCAACATTTCATTTAACATGTGAATTTGGATGCACCTTTTGAAATGATTTTCCATATGGTTTCTGCTTTCTATTCATATTTCTGCCTTGGTTCACAACAACTCTGAGCTACAAGATATTCATTTCCTTCTGAAGCCAACCAGACTCCTTCAACATTATGGAAGGTCTGAACTTAATGCTTCCACGGTTTTGCGACAGCTGGCTGCAGTCTCATGATCTGCTCCATTTCTGTGCCAATGAAATTTGATGGTGATAGTAATGGGAGTCAGACCGTGTGTAGCTACTTGTAGGAAAATCTGCATCAGAGAAGTAGGAGTTATTCAAAACTACATGAAGGTTAAGTGGTGGGGGGGGGGGGCGGGTAGGTGGAGGGGGGGAGGTGGAGGGCGGAGGTGCAACAAGTCCAGAGAACCCTTGGTGTTGAGAAATATACAGGATTAGATAAGAAAAATGCCATGTCTTTAAAAAGCAACAGAACCCCTTGAGGAGTGTAGAAAGTCCATGGGGCAGGTCGTCACGGAGTAGTGTTCCGAAAGCTTGTGGTTTCAGATAAACCTGTTGGACTATAACCTGATGTCATGTGACTTCTGACTTTGTCCACCCCAGTACAACACCGGCACCTCCACATCATTCATTTTTAAATCCTGACATGGTACCATTATTCAAGAAAGGTGATCGGGATAAAGCGGGCAATTATAGGCCTGACTCTAGCATCAGTAGTAGGGTCATTTATGGCAAAAATGCTGAGGGATGGAATTAATCACTGTTTGTAGAGAAAAGGATTAAATCAAGCATAGGCATGTCGGGCAGATTATGTCTTACAAATTTGATTGAATTTTTTGAGAGGTTGACATAGAAAGTGTTTAGATGACATTAATGCAGTTGACATCTATGATAAGAGTAAGATTTTGACAAGGTGTCACGTGGGATACTGGTCGGAAGGTAAAATCCAGGGTAGTTTAGCAAATTCCATTCAAAATTGACTAGTGGTGGGAGTCAGAAAGGTCTTTTGTGAAAGAGTGTCTTTTTGACTGAAAGCATGTGCCCAGTGGTGTATCACAGAGTTTTTAGTGCTGGACCAACTGCTGTTTGTTGTGTACATTAATGATCTAGTCACAAATGTTGGAGGTTTGAACAATAGGTTCGCAGATGACACAAAAATTGGTGTATGATAAAGAGTGAGGTGGAAAACCTTAATGTGATAGCTGGTCAGATGGGCAGCACCTTGGGAAATGAGTTTAATCCTGAAAAGTGAGAGATGATTCATTTTGAGATGACTAACAAGGCAAAGGAGTACACGATGAATGGTAGCCCCTGGGAAATACATGGGACCAGAAGGACCTTGATGTTCCTGTCCATTGACCTTTGAAAGTAACCAGGCATGTGAATAGTGCGGTTAAGAAAGCATATGAGATACTTATCTTTATTAGTTGAGACATTGAATACAATAACAGAATGATTATGATAGATCTGTGTAAATGTTAGTTAGGCCACAGTTGGATTACAGGGCACAGTTCTGCTCACTACACTGCAGGAAGGATGTGACTGCACAAGAGGGTACAGAGCAGATTCACCAGCATGTTGTCTAGGCTGAACATTTCTTTAAAAATGGAGAGGCTAGGTGCTTTTTCCTTGAAATTGAGAAAGTTGAGGGGACACTGATTTAAGGTGTATGAAGTTTATCAGGTGCATAGGTCAGGTAGATTAGGAGGAGATTTTTTCCCCTTGGACGGGTCAGTAACCAGGAGACATAACTTTAAACTTGAGGGGCTGAAGGTTAAGAAGGGATTTCAGAATAGTTTTCACCCAGAGAGTGATGAGGTATCTGGAATTCACTGCTTGAAAGGGTGGTAGAGGCAAAATCGTCATAATATGTAAGAGATTATTAATGAAACTAGAAAGACCATAGCATATGGGCCAAGTGCTGGGAAATGAGACTTGACTAGATGTGTATCTGATGACCAGCGGGATCATCATGGGCTGAAGCGGGTCATTCTATGCTATAATACTTTGTGACTCTGTAAACTTGGAATTGAAATCCTCCTGCCACCTGTAAAGCATACCCAGTACAATTTGGCCCCCATGTCAGGACAGGAAAATGTGGCAAAAAATTGAAAACTGACTCCAAAATATATTTCTGTGCAAATGATTTTAAAAAGACATGGAAAGCTAACAATTGTTGAGGTGCATGCTTTGAGGAACATGCTTTTTTTTTGTACTTTGTTTTTGGTTTAAGTATCTCCTTTATTGTGTGCTACAGAATTATACAGCAAATGACCAGGCCATTCTGTCCAAATAGTCAATGTCACTGATTATGCTCATGCAAGCCTCCACCCATCCTTCCTCATCTAACTCAATCAGCAGAGCTCTCTCTTTTCCTTTCTCACCCATGTTGATCTAATTTCCCTTTAGACGCAGTCATGCTGTTTACCATAATTATTCCCAGTGGTAGCAAGTTTCAGCAATAATAAGAATCCACCAGTAGAGAGTGTGTGGCATTTATTGATTGTGTTTGATGTTTATTTTAAATCAGTAGTCCTTTTTTTTTAGTTCAAAACAGCATTTAAATGTATTATTCAATGTTATAGTTTTTGTGATTTACATTGAAGTGTAGAAACAAAATTGTAAGGCTGCTGTGTTTATTTTCCAGCTGACTAAAATTTCATTCAGTTTGGTGGTATGACACATAGAGTCATAGAGATGTACAGCATGGAAACAGACCCTTCGGTCCAACCTGTCCATGCCGACCAGATATCCCAACCCAATCTAGTCCCACCCTCCAGCATCCAGCCCATATCCCTCCAAACCCTTCCTATCCATATACCCATCCAAATGCCTCTTAAATGTTGCAATTGTACCAGCCCCCACCACGTCTGGGACATATCTTTGTGCTCAAATTGTTTGACTTCAAAGAAATTATATTTTCATTGACCAGTACTTTTTAATCAATTAGAATTATGTTAATTTGATCATGACCCTAGTTGCTAAGGTAGGGCTTGGCTTCTTTCCAAAATCATTAAAGTCGAACCAGCTATACGAGTATGTGGGGTTGTCCCATTCTGAGTAATTGCTGATGGAAACCTGCAATCTGCCCCAGGTCTATCTGATTATGGATAATCAAGAAGGCTCTGCCAAAGGTGATGCAAGTATCATTTTCTCATACTAAAAAAGGGAATGCCCTGGAACAGAAAAATACAGTTCTTTAACCTCTCCTTTTGCAACTGAATGATGCAATTCTTTTCCAGGCCACTAGATGGCAATTCTGAAAGAATGGGGAGCAAGGAGAGAACTGGTAAACATTCTTCAAACGACAGAAAGACAACTGTTTGCTTGGACAGCCTCCTCCCCTCCACTTCTGTCACAGTTCAGGCTTTTACAAGAACTTTGTCTTATGTAAATTTCTGTAACCATAGTTATAGCACAGAAATAAGTCATTCAATCCTTTTGGCTGACTGAAAAACAAAAAGAATAACAAGTCACTCAAGTCTATTCCCACCTTGCAGCAACTGGTCCAGGGTATAGCACTTCAGGTACAGAGCCACAAACAAGATCTCCTGTAATCTAATTTTATTTTAATTATTGTAGTCCAGGTCTAACCAGTAACTCCATGGTTATTTTCTATTTACGCATTATGTCTTCAACCCAGAGAATTGAAAATATGGTGTGATTACAGAAATTTACACAGGGGAATGTAGCAAAGAAATAAGCCATTCATTTGTTTCGAGAGGGCTTTTGTGGCATAATGTCTCTACCTCTGACCCAGAAGACTTGGGTTCAGGTCCTACCTGCTCCAGACATGTGTAATAACATCTCTGAACACATTTATAGCTCGCTGGAGATTCAGGAGTACATTTGCCGTGAAACTCTTCATTGGAAGTCAATATCACATGTCCTCCTTAATCTGTCCCTGGGTTTTAGTGATTACTAATTTCCCTATCTGTTATCTTCAGGCACTCTAGTGCTGCAGGGTTTTTTTTTGCTGATAGGAAACCAGCTGCTTACATTTCAAAATGGTATCAAATGTGTTCAGTAAACATTGTCTGCAGGTATATTGTAAACTCAGTGCACGAAAAAGCACTTCAATTTCCTTGGTAGAGAACAGCCAGTATGTTTGAGTTTGTGGGCCAAAAGGGGAAAGCTTGCAAAGAGAAAAGTAAATGGAATGGGGAAAGAAGTGGGAAATGGTGAGAGTTTTTCTGTGAAGTAGGGGAGAGAAGTAGAAGGTAAAGATTGAATGAAAGGCAAGAGAAGAACTGTTTCTGTCTAAATTAGAACAGTGGTTGAAAGGGAGATGATGAAACTGATCTAGATTAGATTACTTAGTGTGGAAACAGGCCCTTCGGCCCAACAAGTCCACACAGACTCTCTGAAGAGCAACCCACCCAGACCCATTCCCCTACACCTAACACTACGGGCAATTCACCTAACCTGCACATCTTTGGACTGTGGGAGGAAACCAGAGCACCCGGAGGAAACCCACACAGACAGGGAGAATGTGCAAACTCCACACAGACAGTCGCCCGAGGCTGGAATTGAACTCAGGTCTCTGGCGCTGTGAGGCAGCAGTGCTAGCCACCGTGCCACTGCCAAAGAGGAAAACAAAACTGAAAGATTGTAGAATGACATGAGGAAAAAGGAAATGTGTAGCATGTTTAAATGGTAATAGGTATTCATAGTTCAAGAAAATATTGACAGCAAGAAAAGAAAAATAGCAAACAAAATTAACTCCTCATGATAATTATTGATTTTGTCCAATTCTTGTTATCTGATGGGGAGAAGAGGCAAATAGAATGAGATGGGTTCAAACATAGGCAATGCTGAGAAAGAAAAGATATGAGAGAGGGAGAGAAATACAAGTTCAGACATGGGATGAGAAGTGACAGAAAAGTGAAGTCCTGGAAAGCTAGCCAGCTAAGGTGCCTGGAGGATGAATTTAGACAAATACCCAAAAGAGCATGAGTTGATGGAGTGGCTGTACCATGTATCCATGAAGTTGGAACCATTTTGAAGATCCAGCATCATTAGCAGCTGGTATTGGATTGGCTTTCCTTATATAGCTCATTGTCTACCTCCTGCCTCCCAGACCAAAGTAGAGAGGGATTGAGCACAAGTTGGTAACAGGTCATTTTATGCAGTGACCACCTGCTGATCCTTTTTTAGAAAAGACTACCTGGCAAAGGTAGCCCATTTGCACTTCAAAATTGCAATGTTTATATTTATCCAGCTTCCCTTAAGTATGCAATGGATCTTATTTGCAGGTGTGTCTAAAACCTACAACCCATATGCCTAAGGAGTTGAGATCGTCTCCTTCTGATTTTCCTCTGCTGCTCAGTCAATGTTTGAAAGAAAAATGGTGAAACAGAAATTGACATTTGTCCCCATGGATTCATTGACATTAACAACTAGGAAAGAAATATGAATCTATGTGCTTCCCAAACCCTTCAATTTGTTGTAGCCCTGCTTGTTCTTTGCTGGAGTAAACTGAAATAATGGCACAGTCTCTCAGTCTCTCTCTGTATCTTCCACAGCTTCATATAATTATCCATATTTTCTTGGAAAATGTTTTATACCCCAACTACCACATGTGACAAAGCATTCTATGTTCTAATTTCATGTCTTTGACATTAAATTGTCCTAGATTGTCCCTCGACTCTCATTGTGACAGTTTCAAATTGAGTTTCACTCATCACTCTTTTGAATGTTACTGGAACTACTTGCATTCAGACAAGTGGAGGGTATTGCTTCACTTTCCTGATTTGTGTCTTGTGGCTGATGAATAAGATTTGGGACATTCAGAGGTGAGAATTCCCAGCCTCTGACCCGCTCACTGTATTTATATGGCCCATTAAGTTTGGTTTTTCGGGAATGGTAGCCTCCAGCATATTGATAGTGACAGATTCAGCAATGGTAATGCCATTGAATATCAAATGGCAATAGTTTAATTCTCTCACTGGAAGTGGTCCCTTGCCTCGCACTTGGGTGGCATGAATGAGATCTGCCACTAATCAGACCAAGTCTATCCAGATCTTGCTGTGTACAAACACAGACTGTTTCACTTGCTGAAAATGCTACTGAACAAGGGCAATTAGGGATGGACAACAAATGCTGACTTAGCAATTTCATGAATTAGTAAAAAAACATTGTGCAGTCATCGGCAAACATCTCACTTCTGACCTTATGGTGAGGGGAACCTCATAGTTGAAACAGCTAGAAGTGGTTGGACTAACGCTTTATTCTATCTTTTTATTTCCCCTTCATGTTTTGAAAACATCAAATAAATCATCCTTTCACCTAAAATTCAAGGAATACAACTCCTAGTTCATCTAATCTCATAATGTAACAATTGGAGTCCATATATAATTCTGCTAGGTTGCACTTTGCAAAATGCCTTCTGTAAAATGGGGTGCACATAGTATTCCAGGTGTGGTATCTGAGCTGAATCATACCTATGCACTATCTCATTATATATAAAGGTCTTGTTCCATTTATCTTGATGATTTTCAGTACTTTTCATGTCATTTTAAGGTTTTATGTGCATGGACTCCTCTGTGTCTTCAGTGTTTCCAGCTGTCCACCATTTAGAGCATACTATCATCTGTCTTTTTTGGTGACTTGCCTATTTTGAAATCCATTTGTCAGAGTTTTGCCCATTTAATTAATCTATCAGTCACAAATCTTTTTATGATTTTATTTTTCCATTTACACTGGTATTTTTGTAAAATATCAGTATTAGGTTATTTGCAAACTAATCATTTATCTTTCTGTCTCCTCATCTAAGTTATTAACAAATCTGATTTAATATTTGAACCCTTAAAAACAAATTTTTGGGGGCGCTATCCTGTGAATCAGCATACCTATCAATTGTCCTTATTCCTTTGTTTCTTGTGATTAAATCTAACTGGTTCATAACGTACCTTCAATTCCATCAGCTTCAACTTTAGCTAACAGTGGTATACAGCAATATACTGTACATAAAATAAGAAAGAGAGAAAAAAACATTGAGTTGAACCCCGATACTGTTGTGAATTTTTTTAGAAGGTATATTTAAAACTATTTTGTTCCTGAGCTTCAAAATTTTGTTCCAGTAAATTAAGTCTGAATGCCCCAGATTTGGCTTCACTGTCCTGTTAACTACCCTACATTCATAATGGCATTCCCCTTCTCCCTTTTGCTGGCCTGCCTTCCATGCTAGCAGAATGGCATTGACTGCATGTGTGGTGAGCACTAGTGTCGATTATCCAGATGTTCTGCCTAGAAGAGGAAATCGAATGCAATAATTCCAGAAAGATAATGAGTTCATCAGCATTTGGAAAGAGAAGAGGTGGTAATGTTTGTTTAGTAATCAACGGAACACACCTGGTGATAGAATGCAGCAGTGAGAAATCTAAAACTGACTGATATTGGCTCGAATTCAGGACCAGTCTCTCTTCGTAGGATGGTTTGTATTTTATGGATTCTGTAGTGGGGATAATTACAGCCTCAGCAAATTCAGAACCACAGGTAGTTTTGAATTAACTAAGATGTAAATTTTGGCTTGAAATTGTATTGTTATTTGTCTTGACCCTTGTGGACCCTTTTTCTTATTTTTGAACAGTGTAAACAATCTTGTCATTACTTATCTAAATTGTTCCTTAGGTTTGAACTTGGATCACCTTCGATTGCATATACTGTGACTGGCATTACATCTCAGTACTCAACACGGCTTCACCTTGAAGAGGTAGGTAACAAAAATTATCAGCTGTGTTACTTTATGAATGAACTTTATTATATCCTGATTTTGTAAAATGCAGATCGATATGAAGAAAAATGCAGAATTCAAGTTGGTTCCAATTTTTTTATGATTCTGACTCTCACTGTCTTCATGTGATTCTATTCAAATCACTTTTTAGTCTTTCTTATTTTTCACTCACTTGATTTCCTGAAGTTCTGTCCCTAGTTGTTGTACACCTCTACATAGATGATAGCAGATCTCCAGTAATTTACGTAAGGGTCATGGGGGAATTTTTTCTGTTTCTTCCTCACACTAACTCATAAGTTTTCTGGATGTTTAGTGAAACATTTCCCACATGCTTTGGAAGAGGCAATAATACCATGGGGGTTCAGTTGCTGAGTTAGTGCATATTGCCACCATCATCTACATATTGAAGCTCAAAGACTGAGGAAGGGACTGGGGAAGGATCACTCAACCCAATTTCTGTCCACAGATGCTGCCAGATCAGCTGAGCTTTTCCAGCAAGTTCTGCTTTTGTTCGTGAGGTTTGAGTAGTTTTTGTTTTGAACTGGAGGAGCAGTAGTTGACAATGATACAGCCTTATTTGAGTCCTGTTTCAATCTCCTGCATCCACACAGTTCTTTATTTTATTATGTTGAAAAAGAGTTTATGGTAAATCAGTTGGTGAGGATTACAGCTTACATCTCACTGTGGAGTAGACAGAGAATGGTGACAAATTTATGAGGGCATCTAAGTTTAGGAAGGATATACCATACTTGACAGAATCAAAAGCTTTCATAAGACTGAGAAGGGCCAAATAGAGTGGTTGGTGCTGTTCCTTGTATTTTTCTTGGAGTTGCAGTATATACAGACACACAGACACCACACATGAGCGTGCACATACACCCCCCATTCTGCTTTCTATGAGCATTGCTTGTTTACTGTTCCTTAGCTGAGGATGTTTGGGGATAAATGTGGTCAGAGCTTAAAAATGTGTTGCTGGAAAAGCGCAGCAGGTCAGGCAGCATCAAAGGAGAAGAAGAATCGATGTTTCGGGCATAAGCCCTGCAGTGCTCACTTTCTCCTCCTGATAAATGTGGTCATCCTACTAGTATATGGCAGAACTAAATTGTTGATTATTTCTCTTGAGGCTTTGTGCTACCACCAGGGGAATTATCAATGTCCTACTCAAACATCCTTGATGTGATAATGCTTAGGTGGTCTTCTTTCTCATACACCTCCTTCCTCTTTTCCTGTTCTTTTCCAGCAGCGCAATATTTATCTGATGATAAAATGATGGAACCGTTGGAACAAATCACAAGATGCAACATTTGGAGTAATTCATAATATACTTTCAAATACTTTTTATTTTATAGCTTTGAAATTTGTAGAACACCATTAATTATGATTCACTAACCATTCATTTCTCAGTTTTAATCATTTACTTTCATCAAAAGGGATAAATTCTCATTAATCTGTTTTCTAGGTGCAAGGATTTTTTGAATCCTTAAAGGATAAAGGTTCACAGCTCCGATGTGTTCAGCAGGCAATTGAAACAATTGAGGAGAACATCCGATGGATGGACAAGAATTTTATTAAGATTGTTACATGGTTGGAGAATTTAAAATCCCTTGATTAATTCAATGACTATTATTTTGCATCCTTAGTCATTTCATCAGCTCCCTTACATAGATACTGTTCTTTTCTATGTTGTCTTAAAGTTATATCATGTTTCAGGGAAAATGTTATTTACCAAGTTTGAAAATTCATGTGTAGGGATACCATTGCTGATGCAGGATCATCAATACTCAAATATAGATTAAAAGAAAAATGATTGAAAAGAGCTATTAAAGCTTGAGGCGGACTATAGCAGGAATTGCGTTTGCTACAGAGTAAATATTGGGGCAACATATATTTTTAAAGTGTGCATTGAAGAAATATAATCCACAGAAATTCTACAGTAAACCATACCATAGGTTTCAAAGAAAATTTTCCGAGATTCTGAGCTCATTCTAATTTAAATTTTCTAAGTTAAAATAGTGTAACTTGCAGAGAAAACTCCATTCTTAAGAACAAGATCATTTGCTTTGAATTGACTTGCCCAACTAAAGTAAAAAAATTAATAACCATTATCTTTTAAAAATGTCACTTCATCTGTATTATTTCAGTGAAACACTTTAGAAGGAAATTGTATCAATGCACAGGCTTTAGCAGACACAGTTAAATGTGATTGATGATTCTTGGTACCTTAGTTCAGAATTCTTGAGGTATTATGTTTTATATTTGCTGTGAGCACATATTTTACATTTTTGAACTCTTACCTGCTCTGCATAAAACTTTAGGATATTATTAGCTCTGTATTGACTGCAGAATCTCCTCACCCCACAAAAAGGTAGACTATTATCTCGGGACAGTGCATTTGATTTGATGACTACTGTATTTGTGAATTCCTTAAAGAAATAAATAGCTTATTGGTTAGGTGGAACTCTATGGTTGACAGCCTGATGTCTAAAACCTCTATTACATAGAATTAAAGGGAATGGGATTACCAAAGAAAATTATTTGTGATTTTGTTAATGAGTAGAATAAGGCCTGTCCTAATTTAAATCCTGAGCCAATTTAGCTTTAAACAGTTAAGCTAGAGAAGGTAAGCTTTTTTTCTTTATATTTAGGTAGAAAGGAAGTTACAAAATTGTGAAATAATTGAGGTTTGCTTTTTAAAGTGGCTTAATTTTAGACTTTTTAATTCCTTATTTCTTTTGCTGTTGTGTCTTACTGTTTTGCAGTTATAATGTGAACTGAAGGTTGCCTAGCATTTGAATTTCTTCATTCATATTTTGGTGTCCTATTCAATAGGTGGTCACCCTCTGAAAGAGGGTAATTAGTTAAGCAAATAAACATATTTCTCCTTTTTTGGAGGCACAGTTAATCTAAGCCTGAATCTTATAATGAGGGTTCACATGTGTTATTAGGTGAGTCTGTCTAGTCTCACCAGGCCTGCTGCTACATCTTATGCACTGGTTCCCTCTGAGGGCCACGATTGTGGAAACTCCTGAGTGAGTGCTCCATCTAACAGCTTTGTGGAAGTTTTGCCCCATCCAAGGCTTAACAGAAACATAGGCCAGGATCTGGTGCATATGAGTTTGTTTGATTTATAGTTCCATTGTACATACATGCAGATTTGACAAAGTTCTGGCTTAATAGATTCATAATATCTTTAACACAAGAAATTTGCCAACAGGCCGATAATTAATGTTCAGGCTTTTTAGAAGAGCTGACCTATTTAGTCCATTTCCTACAGCTTTTATCATAGAATTCTGCAAATGTTATCCTTTCCGTGTCTGACTATGTGAGAATTAAATTTGTCTTGATCATGACCTCTAGTTATTGATATTATAGAGTGATGGAGATATACAGCAGAGAAAAATGCCATTCAGACCATCTAATGTGTGCCAGTGGAAAAAAAGTTTTAGTTACATTTTCTAGCACTTGGTACTAAGCCTTGAATGCCTTGGCATCACAAAAGCACATCTTAATACTACTTAAATGTTATATTAGACACTAGACTTATAGTTACTATGTTCATGCCATTTTGATTCTGAATGCATTGTAAGAAAATATAATTCAAATATAGAATCCAGAAGGGCAAAATATCAGTTGAATGACATAAGCCAACTTATAAACCACATTTTTTTATTGTCTTATCTAATTTAGATATTATTTTGAACACATCATTATGAGCAATAATTAAAATGAAACTTGAGATTATACAAGAAATGTATACAGCTGATAAACTGGGCACAATGCGTCTGGTTGATAGGGAATTTAACTTTGTTCATGCAAATTAGCACAATTGATTTTTAAACGATGTAACTAACCTTTGAATTGCCAGAGTAAGTAACTGTACTAAAATAAATTTGTGGTAAGTGACTATATTTCAAGACAACTTCATTCTTTGTAAAGCATATTGAGGCATTCTCAAGTTGTGAAAAATGCTGCAGTAATGCAAACTTCTTTATTTTTATGTGTGATGATTTAAAATTATTAGCAATTGATTTACTCGGGTTGAGAATAAAAGTGTGCTTAATATTAAGTGTTGAGCTTTTGATTGTGTTCATTGGCTTTTGTTTATTGCTTAAAGTATATTGATTTTACAGGATTATTCAGAGCAACGATAGATTTTCTTTAATTCCAAGGAGCAACTTTAACTCTTCATTGCCTAATTTTCATCATTTGAATATTTATAGTCTAAATACAAACTATGGATAAAACAAATTTTAGTGTATGAAATTAGTCTCAATTTGCCTTTACTTCATCCAAAAACAAATTTCCAATTACACAGAAAAGTCAACAGGGAAGCTCTGACTTCTTGCTATAGGAGACTGGCGACTAATGAATCCTTTTGGAAAATATGCAGTTTTTGAAAGCTAAAAGTGTGGATGTTAGCAACTCATTCCCCCAACTGAAGCTTCCTACACACTACTAATGATACTGCTTTTGACCGCATCCAATCTAGCTCCTAAACTACTATTCTTGCACCTTTGCCTTCCATCCAAAATTATAGGATTCTCTTTGTCTTAATATTCCACTTCATCAGCCGCCAACTTTACCAAATCAACCTTCACAATCTCTTTAGTGTGATGCCACTAAATATCTTCCCATCCCTCATCAGCATTCCAAATGGACAATTCCCACTGCAACACTCTAGTCAATTCCTTTTTTTTTGTTAGGTAATGTGGTGGTTAACCACAGAGATAAATGTTGGAAATTGGAGTCACCTCAAAACCAAAATTTCCCAGTATTTACTGCGTATTGTTAGATCTCACTAAACTGCTATTATAGCTTAACCAGCTTTCACAGTTTCTAGTGAATAATGTCAAAAAGAACAACAAAAGAACATTTAAAAATAGGTGTAGGAAAATTAAATAGGTTTTCAACAAAACCACAATACTGCATTTCCACTGAAGGTATGTTGTAAAACTAGCAACAATAACCCACAGCTGAAAATGTGTTGCTGGAAAAGACCTTCTTCAGGGCTCATGTCCGAAACGTCGATTCTCCTGCTCCTTGGATGCTGCCTGACCTGCTACGCTTTTCCAGCAACACATTTTCAGTTCTGATCTCCAGCATCTGCAGTCCTCACTTTCTCCAACAATAACCCACAGCAATCTCAGGCAGTGTCAGAGTAGGACCGGAAAACAGAATAAAGTAAACAGCACATTAACACTGATATAGCCCAAACTAAAGCCCAGGTAGATCCAATGTTTGTCATAGCTCTGAGATTTCCAGTTTAGAGACACTATACTCTACAATGTTTGCTGAGTATCATAGCAATGTGTATGCTTTGGGACTGATCTTGGTGTTCTGCATCACTTGATTTTGAATGTTCAAAAAGTGTCCTTTCTATTGGAAATCAAATTAATTTGATACACAAATAAAATGACAACTATATTTTACAAGTTAATTGCAGTTTATTTTCAAATTACCTTTTAACCCACCTGATTCAATTTCTATAATACACCCAAAGCAATAGTCCACAAGTAAACTTGAACAACTGAGTCCCAAACAAAATGCTTTATGTGGTACAAGGTTAGGAAAATATAGTATATTCAAACAGTTATATCAGCCTTTTACACAACGTAAACACATTATTGTTCAAGAACTTGTACTTATGTAACACATTTAGTGAAACATACTGAGGGTCTTTACAGGAGAGTTCCCAAACACAATTTTACACCAAGCCACATAAGATAACATTCTGACAGGTCACTAAAAGCTTCTTTAAAAGCAAATCTTAGTGTTTTAAAAGAGGCACAAGTTTATGGCGGGAGTTCCCAGGCTTAGGTTCCATGTCACTGAAGACATGACCACAAATAGTGAAGCAATTAAAATCAGGGATGCTCAGGAGGTTAGAATTGGATTGCTGTAATAAAAGGTCGTTGACCTGAAGTGTTAGGTCTGTTTTTCACTCCACAGATGCTGTCAGGCCTGCTGAGTACTTCCAGCTTTTTCCACTCTTAATTTGACTGGAGTGCAGATATCCTTGAGGGCAATAGATACAATGATCTGGAAACAATTCTCTGCAAATCAGGCAGTATGAGGTTGATCGGAGAATATAAATGGTGTGAGTCAGAAGATGGGCAACAGGATGTTACCTGTATGGGAGCTCAGAGGATGGCCAGTACAATAATTGAATAGGCAGGTCAGAGATAAGGCAGGTATGAACATGGGTTTTCAGCGGCAGATGAGCTGAGACAGGGATAGAGTTGGGCAATAATTTCAGCGATGGAAGTAAGCAGTCCTGATGAGGAAATGAATATATGGTTAGAAGCTTATCCTGCGGTTCAGTACCACACCAAGGTTGAAAACAGTAAGGTTCGGCCTCAGAACAGTTTCAAAGGAGAGGGACAGAGACAGAATTCATTATTGTGCACAGACTTCAGACATCTCCTGACTCAAAATGAAAATGTAAGAACTACACAGTCTAATGTCCTGTGGTAATTATCATACAACACCAAAAATGTAACACGAAAATTTTTGTGGCTTAAAATATGAGTAAACATTCCTACAAATATAGCATCCTTCCCCTTAGAGAGAGAAAAAAATCTTTTTAAATATATAAATCCAGTTTGTAAACCTTCAGAGAACAGGTGATGCAAAATTAGAATTAGTAAGTTGAGTTTGAATTTTGATTATGCTCAACATTGATGTTCAGTACATTACTTCTCCACAAAACATGTTACAGCAGCTCAAAATGAAAGAAAACCACAGATATTTATTTAAATGGAGGCACATTCCCAAAGTAGACAAATTTGCACAGTGGTCAGTTTTAAACCCGGACCTGCAGAGGGGGAAAAAAAAAGTATTATTTTAATAATATAAAAGTAAATCCAGTGAATACTAAGAGGTAAAATTTCTATTGGGTTCCCTGATTGCCCACTAAAATTTTGGTACAACGCTGGGGAAATGGTATAAGCTGCCATCTATTATTCTACAGTTCCTGTGAAATAATGGAGGGGATCAGGAGAATTGCACAAAAAGTCTTTTCCTGTTCTAAGCAAGGTTTAGATTAGATTACAGATTAGATTAGATTACATTACAGTGTGGAAACAGGCCCTTCGGCCCAACAAGTCCACACTGACCCGCCGAAGCGCAACCCACCCATACCCCTACATTTACCCCTTACCTAACACTACGGGCAATTTAGCATGGCCAATTCACCTAACCTGCACATCTTTGTGACAGTGGGAGGAAACCGGAGCACCCGAAGGAAACCCACGCAGACACAGGGAGAACGTGCAAACTCCACACAGTCAGTCGCCTGAGGTGGGAATTGAACCCAGGTCTCTGGCGCTGTGAGGCAGCAGTGCTAACCACTGTGCCACCGTGCCGCCCGTCTAGGTGGAGAACAGTTGCTTTTAGTTGTCATATGGAGTGACTTTGATTGGCTGGATGCTGGCATTGATGATCAGAATCTCAGGAAGAGTACAGAAAATATTTCACTTAAGGTGCTTGTAAATTTCAGGCTTTTTCATTGTTAACAGACCTCCTCTTCTCATTTAGTTCTCTATTTTTTTTGTTGTCATTTTCAACTGGATGTGATAGAATGACAAGACATTATTCTCATTGTGGGACTACAGAGCTCTAGCTATATTATGCTGAATTTGATCATTAGCATGCAAGTAACAATGTATTTTATCCTCAAAATGTGTTCTTCATTATGGAGTATGTCTAATGGTGCACTCGACACATCCTTCTACAGTCCCCACTGGATGAGAGTTGGTATCACAGTTGGATGGTGATGTAAGAGTGATAAGTGGCTACTTGTAAATGATGATGGTATACAATTTTGTAGCTGCTACTGGCTAAAGTCATTGGAGTTTGGACTGTTGATTCACAATAGTGGACAATTGCAGTTCCTAAATTCAGAGTACATTCTGTACACATACATCATTATATTATCTAGTTTTCAAGATGAAAAAATATTAATTCAGCAGCTGAGAGTGAGCACAGCATCTAAGCTGCATCCGGCCAAAGATATTTCACAATGGACTTCTGGTTGGCATATCCTACAACAGACAAGTCTCACAAGGACAGTGATAGAGATGTTTGGAACATGATATCACAAATATATTCATACTAAATTGTTTGTTTAGCCGCTTGCCAGACAGCTCTCCTAGATGTACCCCAGTACCTAGAGGATACAGACAGTAGTATTCCTGCCACAGTCAGAAATTCTAGGTTCAAGTGCCATCTCAGAGCTTAATGGCTAAAGATGGTATCTTCATAATGCTGTCCTTCCAACACAGGCAAGTTACAGGCAGGAAGATTAGAACAGATTCCTCGTTAGCCACATTATTGGAAGAAAATTAATGTTTCTATAGTGTCAAGACTACAATGTGTGTGAGAAGGTGCAATTCAAGATTCCTTGAGTGATCAGTAACACATTACATCTACACTGGTAAAAGACAAGACCACAGGGCTGACTGTGAATAACAACTGGTCCTCTGTTCACTTTGCCAACTCCACAGTTGTTGAAGTGCTCAACCACTCCCTTACCTCCACTTTTGATGCCCTTGACCTCATCAAGACCTTCACCGAATCCTATGCCAATCACTTCCCTGGAATAATCACCAATTGTTGTCCCTAAATCCAAGGTACACAGGCTTAATAATAGCTGGTACATAACTGGTTTAGCCAGCTTCAAACAGATTTGGTCCAAATCATGAGTTACTGAGCCTCATTCATTGCCCACTAGAATCATTCTGCAGAGTAAAAGGTAACCACCCTACTTTTTATACTCCTTCACTGGTCATCTTCACCTCTGCCTCCTCTCCCAACAACTGCAAGTCTCAGCATTGGTTTTAATCACCAAAACAACAAAAAATTACTCAGTAGCCCCTGCTGACTTCATTCCTGCCCATTGCCCACCTTGTTAATAATCTTGCACTCAGTCCTGAATTTCCATTGCTCTAACTCCCTAGATTGCCACCACCAAGAGTTCTTTCCTACCATCGAATTCATAAGAACCACCTCCTGCTGTCAACAATTTCCATAGCCACTCAAGTGCTGGCAATCTAACTTGAATTCCAGGGTTATGGAATCAAGTTTTCTTTAAAAATTTCCTTGATCATGTTCCGATTCAAAATAGCCTTTATTGTCACATGCACTTGAATGAGTGCAATAAAATGTTTGTAATGTCGCCTTTCAGCACCATCTTAGGTACAGAGTACTAAGGTACAGATACTTTGATGTGTAGTTACAGATTAAAAAAAGATTAGCATGGAACAGGTAAAGTAGACCAGAATAATAATACAGGTACTTAAGTTCCAGTCCATGCCTGTCAGCCCCAGAGCACGAGGCCTCCACTTGCCAGCCTCCATCCAGGACTTTGCTCTGCAGTTGCTCTGGGAATCAGCCAATTCGCTCTGCTACTGGACTTGGCCTATTCACTCAGTCACTCCGGGAATCAGCCAGTTCACTCTGCCACTGGACTCGGTCTGTTTGCTCAGTTGCTCCAGGAATCAGCCTGTTCACTCTGCCACTGAATTCGGCCTGTTCACTCAGTTGCTCTGGTAATCAGCCCATTCGCTCTGCCGCTGGACTCAGCCTGTTTGCTCCACCATTCCATTCTGATGCCACTGCACTCACAATCATTCACACAAGCAATTGTAGCAGTAGCTTCTTTGTCACCATGTATTGTCACATTAGTTCCCTCCAAGGATCCACCCATATGCTGCCAACATGGAGTCAGCTTCCCTAACTCTCCCTCAATAACCACCATCACCACTCTCAACAACTCCACTGCTGCTGTGCTTTCAGGCTACCTCTATAATATGCAAACAACTTCCTCCAGCTGATAAACAGCTAAGTCCTGGGAGCTGGGCACCAGGGCCAAGAATTGGAAGAATTTCATGGGTGGAAACTTGGCTTATCCAACATGGAGACTCAGACATTTTCTGTGGTGATTAGAGGAGAATTCCTGTCTCTTCCTTGATTGGCTTTAGTGTACAGTTGGTACTCCACACGGTTGGCAATTAACTGACTTAGGAGGATGTGCCAGTCACTTAAAGAAAGGACCCAGTTAAAGCAGCAGCAAACAGGAACACAGTAGATTTTTTTCAGAGACAGCTTTAAATGCTCTATTCCAATTCGACTGCATGGATTATGATGATTGCAATATTTCCATCATTGTGTGTTTGCAATGAAAATAAAATGATGAACAGTGAAAATAACAAATCTCCTCAAGTGTTGGTGGAATAGTGGGTCTGCAATAAGTACATACAGTGACAGTGGAGCAAGATCACTTGGCTTAGTTGGACCATGGCCTGGCCTTCAATCTGGGTTTTGTTTATGTCTTTATTTGGGAAGTTACCACTGTCTACTATGTACAATAAAATAAATAGGAGAGGATACATTAGCATTTTCTATATATGGTTACCTGGTTTTGTAGTCATTAGGGCTTGTGGGCTTTTTTTGCACTGGGTTGAGTTTTTGTCTGCAAAGCAAGAGATAGAAAAAATAGTGTAATGAGATATGCAGTAGATTAAATGTAAAATCTATTTCAACCATAATGGACGAGAAGCTGGAACAAGCAGTAAGATAGAAACAAGAACGTGTCTGTGTTCTGGTAAGGAAGAATGAACTAAATTAGGCAGGACTCCAGTTCTGCTTGTCATGCATACAAAATATGTTCACCTGTCAATTTTACTCAAAGTACCGCAGAAAATGTAAAAATAAAAGTTGAAATATAATCTTGTAATTTCTGTGATTGCTTATGTCCCAAGCAGGTTAACAGCGCAGCCAATCAATCGTAGTTAACGGGAGGCAGTCAGTTTGGTGAGCCATTAGATTCTTTCAATTCCATGCTACCTTAAATAATGCTGTGGTGACTGCAGCTAAATATACTCAGACTAAGGTCGTGATTCCCCTTAGTCAAAAACTAGTAACATTTTCATGGGTTCAGCTCATTAAATTATGAGAGTAATCTGTTCCCTTGGAACATTTAAAGGCATCTCACTGATGAGGCTGTCAAGAGCTCCTCCAATCGCTGCACAGCTGTGCTGGGATTCTTTCCTTCAAAAAGGGAGAGCCATGGAGACTCTAGCAGTGGAAGGGAAGGTTTCGCTAGGTGAGGATGAATCTCTCTCTCCTTCCAGATTCTGTAAGTAGCACAGCTACATTCCCTTTATATGTGAATGATCTTATCCCAGGGATTTGAGTTGGTGAGTGTCAAAGATCAAGTCCCACTGCCCTTCAGCTCAGAACCTGAAGCATTTCCCACCTCATGGGAAATACACTTTTGAATCCAAGCTTGTCATTTACATGGGGGATTTCTAGTGAGGAGAGACTGAAAATCTGATGGCACAGACTAGTCATTCAGCAAACTCAGGAATAGATCCATTCCATTTTGTTGGCATAAACTTTCCAATGATGGATCAAACAGCCTCTGTTGCTGGATATTTAATATGCAATTCCTCAACATAACTGATTCCCCGTTACAAGAAACTCTTTCACCAAGTGATGACTTCAGGTGCTAAGTTAAGCATGGTTTTAGATTTCACATCCAAGTATCCCTAATCATATGCAGGCAAAATACTGCAGATGCTGGAAATGCAAAACAGACACAAAGCATGCTGTTCTGAACTGTTTCTGAAGATGAGTCATACTGGACATATGACGTTAATTCTGTTTCTCTCTCCACAGATACTACCAGACCTGCTGAGTTTCTACAGCATTCTCTGTTTATTTCTGCTCCTGCAGTCTTTACCTTTGGTGATTTCGGTCCTACATCGCTGGTCTTGGGTTCTGAAGCTGTCTTGCTTACACTTTTAGTATTATGGCCTGCCTGTGGGAATATATTTGCAAATTGTTAGAGATATAAGACTGCATCTTTAAATCCATAATTACTCAGTTTGGATGAGCGGTCTGTTCCATGGCATGCATGGGTGGAATGGTGGTACAGTGGTTGGTACTGCTCCCTCACAGCACTAGGGACCTGGGTTTGATTCTACCCTTGGACAACAGTCGATGCGGAGTTTCCAAATTCCAATAGGCAACCACCTCATGAAGGAGCGGCACTCCGAAAGCTAGTGTGCTTCCAATTAAACCTGTTGGACTATAACCTGGTGTTGTGTGATTTTTAACTTTGCTAGATATGGGAGTGGGCATCGGTACTCAGATGGGAATTCCTGCGAAATGCACTGCAAGACTATCCACCGACTGATTCTGGACCAGGGAGCTTCTAGAGACAAGGTAAATGGTGTTGATTATGAAAATATATTCAATTGTATTAAAATGAGAATCACTATACACGGCCACATGAAAGGAATTAAAGTAATTTTAATACGCACATGTAGTCCTAATAAATGTTGGGGGCTCCAGCCCCGCTTTTGACAACTATGAAAACAAGCAGCGATTTAAACATATTTCTAAGAAAAAGCATTTTTCAGTTCAGAATGTGGAATACATATACACATCAGTAGAATTAGGCCATACCTCTTTCTGCTTGGAGAGTGGTGCACCAGAAGGTGAAGCTGAAGAGTCGAACTCTGATGCCATGCATTCTATTAGCTCAGCCTCTGACGGTAGCTGTCAGAAAACATGACAATTAATTTCAAACATAATAAAGACATGAGATTCACTGAGTAAAATCAAACCAATTTGATTATAAAAATGCTACAATTCCACAATAGTATAATATTTTTTAAAATATACTGTAGCTAGCAAATCCCTGGCAATTCTTAACTTTGATCCATTTTCTTAGGTTAGAATTCGTCAGAAATGAGCAACAGTCACATTGTTTGGAAGGTCCCTAACAGATTCTGGATCAGTGGTTTTGCCTGTCCTCGGATGCTGCCTGAATTGCTGTGCTCTTCCAGCACCACTGATCCAGAATCTGGTTTCCAGCATCTGCAGTCATTGTTTTTACCTAGGTCCCTAACAGAGCAGAGAGCTCAATCTTGATGTTACTGAGGAACTGACAAAGTGCTTAAAAGTCGCCAAATGACTCAGATGATCAAAGGCAATGTATCAGTTAAAACTGGGGCTTTTAATTGGTAAATGTTGGGTCCAAATTGAATGGAGATGAAACACTCTAAATAGTTATTTACCCCTGGGGGCAACTCTGGGGTTAGATGAAGTGATGAGAATAAATTATCAATGACAGTTCTTTCATTTTCTCTTGTTCTTGCATTTGACCTATAAATGACTAAATCCACACCATTTTGTTTCTTACAAAACTCATTAAAAGGTGTAGAATCTGCCAATCATGAAAAATAGCGGGTATTATTGTTGTTAATTATAATCTTGACAGAGTGGTATTACATCCTTTAACATCACTTCTACCACCACCCCAATCTCATGAGAGAAACTAACTTAGAGAATCGTGTCCTGGAGAATTGAACAAGGGTGAGTTAAACTCCCCTTCTGGAAGAAAATCAGTTGAGTTTTACCTTCTCTGTTGCCTTTGGTTTTGCTCCAGGACCAGAGGAGGAAGTGGCCTGTTTGCCTTTATTCTGTTTCAAGAAATAACTTAATCAGATTGCTCTTAGGAACATCAGAATTATTTAAAATTTAGAAAGCAGGAAATGCAACAACACAAACACCATTAAATATTTCAGCATCTCAGAAATAAATCACTGCAATGTAAATATGGAGTACATAAATCAATGTATGTCTTTCAAGTATAAAACAAATAGGATCTAAAGTTGGCCATTTGGCCCCTCAAGTCTGCTGTGTTATTCAACAAAATCAAAGCTGATATTCCAAACGATCCCTGTATCCTTAATTCCCTTCCAAAACTCTGCTGATCTCTGATTTGAACCCATTCAAATGACTAAGAATTAATTGTGGGAGCCAATTCAAATCAAAACCTAGCCTGTGTGATAATGGCTATCCTGATCAAGTCATCATTCACGAGAAAGCATGCAAACTAATTGGGTGGCATGGTGGCTCAGTGGTTAGCACCGCTGCCTCACAGTGCCAGGGACTTGGGTTTGATTCCCACCTTGGGCAACTGTCTGTGGAGTTTGCACATTCTCCCTGTGTCTGTGTGGGTTTCATCTGGGTGCTCTGGTTTCCTCCCTAATTGAATGATGTGCTGGCCAGGTGAATTGGCCATGCTAAATTGTCCATAGTGTTAGGTGCATTAGTCAGGGGTAACTATAGGGTATGGGGATGGGTCTGAGTGGGTTACTCTTCGGAGGATCGGTGTGGACTTGTTGGGCCGAAGTGTCTGTTCCATACTGTAGGGAATCTAATCTAATGAAAGGACTATGGCCAAAACCTTTGGCTCTGAAATGTGCTCAGTCAATCTCAGACTACCCTGAAGGAAAAGATGCCTCCAATATTTGAGATACAGGTGCTCATGCTGCTCCTTCACAGTACACACATGAATATTATTTTCCTGTCATACAATGCTGCCAACAGGCCAAAAAGACATTTGCAAACCATACAGTTAATAATGTATTAGTGTCAGTATGACACCAGTTATGCAAGCCATACATCAAAATTACTGACAGACTATATCGAACAAGATATCTGTTTGACTGTCCACACCAAGGAGCATGCCAACGTGCTCAACCAACTCATGCTTGCAAATCTCAGATGGGATTCTGCCACTGGATAACAATGCACTAACTAGTCCGTACTATGCAAGGCATTGCACCAGAAACTAATTTAAGATGATCAGTCTGGTTCGCTATGCCATTCATTTATGTATACTGAAAGCTATACATATTCATAGCCAGGATCCTGTTCTTTATAGCCAAAGATATTTTTCCATACACTGCACTATTTTCTTTGACAAAAGGGATATGGAGACTGCCAACACCCTTCAGTAATCAGAGTCTGACTTCTGTTTAATCACCTTACTAAGATTAACAATTAGCAGTTCCCTGTGCACACCATAGTCCAAACAATCACCACCCTCTTCTCTTGCTGTTATGAACTGCTGTGTGCTTTCTAAGTTTGGCTTCTTGCCAGTTAGTCTTGATGATTACAAGATTAACAGCTTCAGTTTCATATATGCTTATATTCGGTATACCCAATAGAATGTCAAATGCTCATGCAATCTTTCATGTACAGAAACCTCCCCTCACTCCAGTCATAAATGTTTTATCCTATTCTGAGACTATTAAACCTAGTTCCAGATTACTTATCCAGGAGAAACATTCTTCCAGTATGTATACTTCCAAGACCATTAGAATTTTATGGAGTTATTTCACAGTTTATGCTACTGTATTTGGCATGGAAAACAAACTGGGTGACAAGCTCACCCTGACATGTCCACTATTTTACAGTAGGCATTAGACAACTTATCCTCCCTCAAGCCTATTGAGGCCCTTAAGTCATTAATGAATTGTCATGTAAAGACCTCAGTCTACTTTGCTTCTAGAATGTATATGGTTAGGGAAGGCACAAGAAAGGCAGTCAGCCCGATAGGTTTCACTGGACAGACGAAAGGTGGGAAAGAAGGATAACTTCTTTGTGGCCATTCACAGCACCACCCTCATAAAGGTAGGTCCCATCTATGCCTTAGCCAGACTCTAAAAGCTGACACCCCAAGCCCCCTCACTGAACTACTGAATCCCTCATTAATCAAAATACCTGAACTTTCCTTCAAATCCAGTATCAATGTTTTTCATTGTGGAGACTGCCTCTAGTATCCAGCAGTGGCAACTACTTGCTTTCGATGGTAAATCAGACTCTCAGTCAGGTGTCTATGGTGGGAATCCCTATCTTTGAGGGACAGAGGTTCCACTGTCAAATCATGAATGCCAGCCCCACATGTTATTATCACTAATGTTTTCACATCAGAGTAGTGAACCACTATTGTACTATGTTTAGGGCAACTTTATTCTTTATTAGTAAAAAAACAAAAAATCTTACTCTTTACTCCAGGTATTGTCTCATAAAAGCTCTGCTCCTTGCTTTAAGATATATTTACACTTATATTCCCAACTTGTGATTTATTTTTGCAACCTTCTTTCCTGACTGCATGTTGCTCCTGTTAAAAGTTTTGTGGTTGTTGCAAAAGCATGCCCAGATCTCTCAGATTATCAACACTACCTACCACTGTTGACATAATATTCTGCTTTTCTATGTTTACTGCCAAAGTGGATAGCTTCATAGTTTCCGTACTATATTCCACGTGCCATATTCTCTTCCAGACCTGTCTATATTCTTTCCCAGCCTCTGCATCCTCCTTACAATATATATGACCTAGCTTTGTATCATCAGCAAATCTCTTCATTAAGTCAGAGAATGGCGAACTTGTGGAATTCTCTGCCACAGCGAGTGGTCAAGGCCAAAACATTGCATGTTTTCAAGAAGGAATCAGACATAGTCCTTAGGGCTAAAGAGATCAAAGGATGTGGGGAGATAGCAGAACAGGGTACTCAGCAGAATGATCAGTCATGATCATAATGAATTGCAGATCAGGCTTTAAGGTTCAATAGCCTACTTATGGTAGTCCATTAGCTGTACACTACTAACACAAAACTTACATGTTTCTTCCTTCTTTCTGTTTCTGTCCATTGACTAATCTTCAATCCATGCTCAAATACTTTTCCCAACCCAATCCCATGAGCTCTTGTATAACAAGCTCTTTGTGGAACATTATTGGATTTTTTTAATGAATATCCAAATGCATTGTATCCAATGCACTCCATTAGTTGCATCCATAATACAGAGGACCTCGATTATCCGAACGATACGGGCGGGGAGTATTTTGTTTGGATAATCGAATGCTAGATAACACAGTTTAGCCAAGCATCGGGAACCATGAGATCTTCTTTGGATAATCCGAAATTCGGATAATCAAATACTGGATAATCGAGGAACCTCTGTATCTCTAATAGATTGGTCAAGCAAGATTTCTCTTTCACAAACATGTTGCCACAAAATAATCCTATTATGATTTTTGAAGCGTTCTGTTACTGCTAATGGACTTCATTTGATCAATAAATGAATTACTATATTGCTGCTTAAACATTTCTGTGATTTGAGGATCATTCCTGCTATTTTACCATTATTATGAAAGTATTGTTTTCGACTTTTTTTTTCTAATCATCCTAGCTGGGTAGAAAGGGAATATATACAGAGTTGTCAAGAAATACAAGGGTTCATGTACTTAGGGCTAATAGCTTAGCATAAATACAGGATTGGCTAACGGAGAGGGAAAAGGAGAAAAGGAATGAATGGGTAATTTCTGGGTTGGTAAACTGTTAATGGTGGAGTGCTGCAAGAATGGTTGATCTTGTATAGCAAGCATAGAAAATTAACATGCAGAAATAAAAAAATTCAAAAGCAAGTTATACTTGTCCTTTACTGCAAAACTATTTCATAATTATGCCACAGCCACCAATAATAGGGGCAGATTGAATTTGCACCCCTCAACAGGAAGAAGTCACATCCTTCAGACTGTTGCAATCGTGGCAGCACCAAGGCTCAGTAGTGGACCTTCCTGGAAAAGCACAGCAGGTCAGGCAGCATCCAAGGAGCAGGTGAATCGACGTTTCAGAATAAATCCTGAAGAAGGGCTCATGCCCAAAGCGTCGATTCTCCTGCTCCTTGGATGCTGCCTGACCTGCTGTGCTTTTCCAGCAACACATTTTCAGCTCTGATCTACAGCATCTGCAGTCCTCACTTTCTCCTTCCTGGAACAAGCAGACCCAGGATGAAGATATCAGTCAGTCCCTGGAGTGAAATAAGTGGGTGGTAATGGACAAGGAAGGATGGGCATCTTAGGGCGGTGAATCAGGGGAGTGGGGAAGGTGCATTTGTAGTGCAGGCATAGAAAATGGTAGGTGTCAGCCCCACTTCTGGGAGGGGAGCTCCGCATTGGACAGAAGGGCACCCTTTAAAAATAGTATCCTTCCTATTATTTTAAACCATGCCTGTCCACATTGTATTACATGGCAATACTGGAATCAATTAAGGCTTTAACAAGCTTAAGACCCCCCTCCACCATACTTATTTATTTACATATAGCGGGTAGGTTGGCAGTTTCGGGAGTATGAAAATTCCATCCCTTGTGTACTGTATACAGTTTTGATCTTTCCTACAAGGAAGGATACACTTGCCTTAGAGAGGGTTGAATGAAGATATATTAGATTAATTCCTGCAAATACCATCCTGTGAGAAGAATGGCCTCTTATGGAATGGAGTGTAGCAGAATGAAAGGTAATCTTACTGAAATATATTAGATTTAAAAAGATTCATCAGGATGGATGCAATGAGGCGACATAGGGCCCAGAAACTCAAGATAAGAGAACAGCTACTTCAAACTGAGAAGTAACGTCTTCCTTCAGAAGATTGCAAACATTTTAAATTTGTATTGCAGGGGCCGGTGTATACAAAATCAGTGAGCATATTGAAATCTGATATGGAGAGATTTTAGACTCTTCGGGAATCAAAGGGTATGGAGATAGTGTGGAGAAAGTGAGGGCTGCAGATGCTGGAGATCAGAGCTGAAAATGTGTTGCTGGAAAAGCGCAGCAGGTCAGGCAGCATCCAGGGAACAGGAGAATCGATGTTTTGGGCATAAGCCCTTCTTCAGGAATGAGGAAAGTTTGTCCAGCAGGCTAAGATAAAAGGTAGGGAGGAGGGACTTGGGGGAGGGGCGTCGGAAATGTGATAGGTGGAAAGAGGTCAAGGTGAGGGTGATAGGTCAGACGGGAGTGGGGGCGGAGAGGTCGGGAAGAAGATTGCAGGTTAGGAAGGCGGTGCTGAATTCGATGGATTTGACTGAGACAAGGTGGGGGGAGGGGAAATACCTTGTCTCAGTCAAATCCATCGAACTCAGCACCGCCTTCCTAACCTGCAATCTTCTTCACGACCTCTCCGCCCCCACCCCAGTCTCACCTATCACCCTCACCTTGACCTCTTTCCACCGATCACATTTCCGACGCCCCTCCCCCAAGTCCCTCCTCCCTACCTTTTATCTTACCCTGCTGGACAAACTTTCCCCATTCCTGAAGAAGGGCTAATGCCCGAAACGTTGGGGGGTGTGGATCTGACGAGGGAGTCACGGAGGGAGTGGTCTTTACGGAATGCTGATAGGGGAGGGGAGGGAAATATATCCTTGGTGGTGGGGTCCGCTTGGAGGTGTCGGAAATGACGGCGGATGATGCGCTGTACATGGAGATTGGTGGAGTGGTAGGTGAGGACCAGTGGGGTTCTGTCCTGTGGGAAAGTGGAGTTGAGATTGAGAATAAATGATTATCCTAATATTGGGTGGAGTTAAGGAAGAATAAAGGAAACAAATCGTGAGTGGGAGTCGTCCAAGAAAATTGCCTCACTGTAGGACAAAATATAAATCAGGAAATAATGTAGGTGTATAAAGAGGGCACTGCAATTGTCCTGGGTGACTTTAATTCATATGTTGACTGGACAAATCGGATGGGCAAGGGTCAAATGGAAGACAAATTTCTAGAATGCACCAGGGATTATCTTTTGGAGCAAATACATTGCAGAGTTGAAAAGCGTGGTAAGGGAAAAGCACAGCAGTTCATGCAGCATCTGAGGAGCAGGACAGTCAACGTTTTGGGCAAAAGCCCTTCATCAGGTATATGGAGGGGGGATCTTATCTGGGAACAGGCTATTTTAGATCTAATTATGTGGAATAAGGTAGGATTAATAAGAAAATTCATAGATATGGATGCTCCAGGGTAAGAGCCCACAACATGGTAGAATTTCAAATTCAGTTTGAGGGAGAACAACTTCAGGCTCAAACCATTGTAATAAACAATCTCTAAATTGAAGGCAAAGTGTATGCAGAAAGATTTGTCTAAATCTGACTGGGAAAAAAGACTACCGGGAAAATGAGCAGTTGGAGACATTGAAGCAGATATTTCACTACATTCAGCAAAGCTTTATTCCAGTCAAAAAAGACTTGAGGAGAAGGATGAACTATGTGTGGTTAACAAGACTGCCAGGGAGTGTCGTCAAAATGTGTGGCACTAGAAAAGCATAGCCAGTCAGGCAGCATCTGAGGAGCAGGACAATCAATGTTTCACATTCATCAGGAATGTGAAGGTCAGGGAGTGCACCCAACCAAATACTAAGGTCAAAAACTAGTTGTAAGCCATAGGATTGAGAGGTTTCCTGTAGGAAGCAGATGACTAAAAAGTTAAAAAGAGGTAGAAAATTGATTATGAAAATAAATCGACAAGAAATATAAGAATAAAGAGCAAGAGCTTTGACAGGCATATAAGGGAGAAGCTGAAGTGATTGTGAGACCCATTCAGGGTATAACTGGGAAATTAATAACAAGGAGCAAGGAAGTTTTAAAATATTTTACAGTGGTTGTCACAATAAGCATCCCAATGGCAACAGATAAGCGAGATGCTAATAGGAGGAAAGCTCTTACAACAGTCTGGATCGGGGAGTCAAAAGTATTTGACAAACTAACGGGGTTAAAAGCAGACAACTCACCAGGACCTGCTGGCCTGCATCAAAAGTTTTAAAGGCAGTGGCTGGAGAGATTGTGGGGGCAGTGGTTGAATTCTTCCAGAACTCTCTGGATTTCGAGAGGGTTCCGGTAGTTTTGAAAACTGTAAATATAATGTCCCTGTTCAAGAATGGAGGGAGACAAAGAGCAGGAATAGGCTAGTTAGCCTAATATCTGCCATTGGGAAAATACCAGAGTTCATTACTAAGGAATAAATAGCAGGACATTTAGGAAAGATTTACACAAGCAAATTCAGTATAGAGGGATCTGGATGTTCTTGTGCTTGAAACACAATAAGTTTACACGTAGCTACAGCAAGCAATTAAGTCAAATGGAATTTTGCTGTTTTTAGATAGGAGTTTGGAGTTTAAAGCATGGAAATCTTGTTACAACTGTAGAGGTTTTGGTGAGGTCAAATTTAGAGCACTGTGTACAGTTTTGAGTTTAAAAAAGTATGCTAGCGTTGGAGCTGTTTTAAAGAGATACACTAGGCTGATTTGTACGATGAAGGGGTTGACTTATTTCGAATAACTAAATGGGTTAGGCTTTTATTCATTAGAGTGTAGAAGAATCAAAGACATTTTTTTTGAAATGTGCAAGATTCGTATGGGAGTTGATTGTTTAGATGTTGAGAAGATATTTCTACTGTGGAGTGTTTACATTTAAAACTGATGTGCAAAAAAATTTCTTCTCCGAGGGAATGTCTTGAATTCTCCACCTCAGACAGTTGCAGAGGCTAGATCACTGAAAATATTTAAAGAGAAGCTGGACAGACTTTTGAAATATTGAGAGTTGAGGCCTATTGCAAATCAGCCATGAACTTATTGAGAGCAAGGGCGACTTGAATCATAGAATCCTTACAGTGCGGAAACAGGCCCTTCGACCCAACAAGTTTAAACCGACCCTTCAAAGAAAAGTGCACCCAGGCCCATTCCCATACTATCCCATATTTACCCCTGACTAATGCACCTAACCTACATATTCCTGAACACAATAGGCAATTTAGCATGGCTAATTCATCTAACCTGCACATCTTTGGATTGTGGGAGGAAACCAGAGCAAACCCAGGGAGAATGTGCAAACTCCACACAAACAGTTGCCCAAGACTGGAATCGAACCAGGTCCTTGGCACTGCAAGGCAGCAGAGCTAACCACTGAGCTACCATGCCATCCTGACGGCTGAATGGCCTACTGCTGCTTCTGTTTCTCCTGTTTTGTTGAACGGTGGAACATGTTTGAGGGACCATATTGCATACCTCTCTACCTATATCAAAATACTCTGAGTGTAGTAAAAGTATTGAAACAATTGGCTTAATATGAAGTAGTTGTTGGTCTGAACCTTAGGATCAGGTTGTTCTATAAATCTGTAGTCAGGGGGGATAGATTCTTCAGTCTCTCCAACAAGCTCAGGCTTCTTCTTGGAATGATCAGTTTCCTGAAAATATGAAAACATGTTTCAAAAACAATCAAATTCACAAAAATATTGAAACGTTAAATTCCTCCCTCCCCAAAAAAAAACAAAGACATTTCTAGGTAAAACCACCTGAATGAAACCAATATTTTGGTAATTATTTCACTTCACTCTAAAGTGGGTATAGATCTACAATTATTGATATCAGTTGACACCAACTGCTCTGAATAGAGCTTTACCTAGAAATCATGACCTGAGGAGCTCAAATCAATGAGACTTGGTGGTCAAATGTCTACCCCATATTTAGCATCTGGAACTTCCCTTTCCTCTCCAAAGTCCTTGACCGTGTTGTGAATTCCAAAAATTGTGATCAGTTTTGCTGAACTTCATTTATGAATGTGTGATCTGGTTCTGCTTCTGTTCCTGTATCAAATGAAGTTTACCCAAAGATTCAACTCTCTGTGGTTGTTATCATTATTTACTAGCCTTCCTTGAACTCTTTGGAACTTTTGACATGTTTGAACAGCCTCCTCCTCAAATGCATTATTCAGCTCCAGTTGAACTACCACTGGCCTTGTCATCTCAGTAATAGCCTTTCTTGTCTCCTCCAACCTTCTCCTCCATCCCTGTCCTGTCATTAATGGTTGTGCTTTCAGTGATTTTTTTCAGGGAGCTAATGGGGGCCCTCTTGTCCCATTGTTCTAGAGGTGTGTAATAACATCTCTGAACAAGAAAATGTGTCAGGGAGCAAATGGCATCATGACAACGTAATTGCTGGTAATCCAAAAACTCAGCTAATTTGCTTGGGACTGAGAGCTGGTGAAATCTGAATTCAGTTCATAATTTTTAAGGTAGTTTTGATATTGATCATGAAAATGATTGTTGTTAAAACTTATCATGTTTACCAATGTGAATGAAGGGAATGTGTCATCCATATGTGGTCTGGCCTACATGTAACTCCAGACCCACACCCTGGTTGTCTCTTAAATGCCCTGTGAATTGGCTCTAACAAGTTGCTCAGTTTAAGAGAAATTAGGGATGGGCAAAAAATAACAACACCATCTCATTAGAGACTAAAAAAATGCTCTGGTGTTCCCCCTCTAGATGATGCTTACTCTTTAACTCCCTGCACTCCAGTAAGCAATTGTTTGACTGAGCTTTTATCACCAGTCCCACTAGCTCCTGATGGATATTGTCTCCAGTTATTTTATTGCATCTGTGTGTAGCAATTCTGGATATTTTTCTACATTGAAGGTGCTATAAAAATGCACATTTTATTGCATTTTAGGAAACTTAGAAATGTTACAATACTAACAATCAAACCAGCAAGATTCTTACAATGTAAAAATAAGGTAACAGGGCTACCTATATTGAAAATAGAACCAGCCTGTGACACTGTTGATGTCCTGGATGGAGGTTTGCTCGCTAAGCTGGAAGGTTTGTTTTCAGACATTTTGTTACCATACTAGGTAACATCATCAGTGAGCCTCTGGATGAAGGCTTCAACCAGATGCTCACTGATGATGTTACCTAATGTGGTGACGAAACATCTGAAAATGAACCTTCCAGCTCATTGAGCAAACCTACATCCAGAACCTCAACATGAGCTACAAATCTTCTCAAAATTCGCTATTAATGTAACTGATCTCACTGGACTGTAACAGCCTGACCCTACCTACATTGTCAATTAACTGTAGCCAGAAACTGATCAAAATGCGATCCAGTAACAGTAATCTTATTCACAGATGGAAAACCTCAGGAAAGAAATTAAATCCATACCTTCACAGCTGGGCCAGTGTATTTGGGACCTGAATTGTCTGGGGCTTCAGATGGAAGAGTTTCAGCAAGCATCCCAAATGGATCTTCACCCTTTAAAGACAAATAAATATATATTTCTTTGAATTTCAGCTCAATCTCACCTGAAATAGATTCTGACAGCAGTGAAGTAAGTTGCTAAAGGTTTTAGTCTGCCTGCAAATAAATGAAGCAGCCTCCTTATATCGACATGAAATTCTGCAATAACGTTGCAAAGCTAAACAATTTCAGCCCCATTCACTCTGCCAATGTAGTTAGAGGTAAAACCATGGTTCTGAGAGCTGGTCTGATTCTCAAAACTAATGTCACTAAGAAGTGATTTGTACATGAAGAGCAGCTTGGCACTGTATCAACAAACTGTAGGGATACGGGATGAGGAGATATCGTAACTGGTGATAGCCTGACTAAATGGATTCCACTGTAAAGATCTCAATATGACAGTTAAAGATGATATTAGTTGCAGATGGTGGTGGTGAGGAGTATAAACGGAGAGTGTAGGATAAGTAAGTGTTTTAAAATCCTAATATGACATGTATGCAGCTGTCAGCATTCTTCTAACAATGGACATCCCATGTTCCATCTTGGACAGATAGAACAGTTAACTATTGTATCTTAAATCAGGGTTCTCCTGATAGTGGAGCCTTAACTGAATTTTACTTTAATAGTTGTCAGTCACATTTATTGGGAAAACTAGCAGCAAAATGGAGGTGAAAACTGCTGGCCCCTGAAGGTGACAGCTTTTCACATCACTAGGCAACTCGAAGGATCATGGGTGTTGCTCCCTCAGAGAAAAAAACAACTTCTGCCAAACGTAATTTCTCTCTTGCCTCCAGACATAATCGCCAATAACATCCCTAAAAGCCCTGATCTTTAACCCACAGCTAATCTGCCAAAACATGGAAGAAGTCTGGCAGATGGCGTATAATGCAGGAAAATGTGAAGTTATTCACTTTGACAAGAAGAATACAAAGACGCTACTTAATGAAAACTAATTCTGAGGTATAGACAAATCGAGTAAGATTGTTATTCTTCAGTTATATTGGTGAGACCGCATCTGGAATAATGTACAGCATTGGTTTATTTATTGAAGGAAGGGTGTAAACGCATCAGAGGTGGTTCAGAAAACATTTCCTGGATTGATGTCGAGAATGAACCTAGTGTTGTCTTATGAGGAAAGCTTGGACAGACTGGGATTGCTTTCAATGGAGTTTAAAGTGTAAAGGCTGGTTCAATGGGAGTTTGTAAGATCCTAAACGGTCTTGATAGGGGTGGGAGAGGAACATGGGAAGGATGTTTTCTCTTATGAGTGAGTCCAAATTAAGAGGCATTATTTAAAAATTAGGGACCATACATTTCAGGACTGAAATGAGGACAATTTCTCCCTCAGAGGGATGTGAGACTTTGGGACTCTGCCTCCAAAGTATTGGAGGTGGAGTTGTCAAATTATTTTAAAGCAGAGGTGAATAGATTTTTATTAGACAATAGGATCAAACATTATCAGAAATAATTGGAAATGTGGAATTCAAAATACAAACAGATCAGCCATGACCTTATTGAAATGTAGAGCAGGCCCTAGGAGCTAAATAACATACCCATGCTAACAACTGATATGTTCATAAGTATAATCACTCCCTGCAGTGCCTAGCGTCCCACTTCCTAAGTCTTGAGCTGCAACCTTCAATCACTTCCTGATTGGATTCTTAGAGCTGCTGGGAATGGCTTCTGCCAATGTTTTATCTGCTCAGCAAGCCACCAGCTTGTTTGTTTAGTCAGCTGCTAGATGGGAAAAGAGCCAAAATAAACTACAATGTGGTCCTACTGTTACACTCTGCAGGACCTCTGTGTATCCAACAGACACCCCACTACCCACTTAGTATCAGGGCTATTGCTTGCTGAGATTCATTATCCTACCTCTGACGAGGAAATTATCACATCGTATTCTACCCCGTTCAAGGGGTAGATCAATGTGTGAGGAATACTCAAAATCATAATGGGAGAATTTGGGAGTGCAAACACAGCAGACATTAACTGAAGGTCAATGAAAAGCAGGGCCCTCAAACTGTGTATGTTTTGCATGGGGTCTATCAGTATCTGGTCCCAAACGACAATGTATCCTTTTACTGACTCAATATCTATTTAGATTTGAACCTTTTCTCTAGAAATAAGAAAGTAACCATTGTAAACAGAAAATCCTTTGTTCCATAGTGTATTTTGTCATTTACCTTCGTACCACCCTGACTTGCAGAAACAGGGGCAGCTTTCGAAGCTTTCACAGGTGCCTTTATAAGAAAAGGAAATATCAACTGTTAATTATCTTCACTTGTTCATTCAGACAGTTCACCCACTGTTGGATTTATAGGTTGGAGAGTGGGGCCAGTAAAATCCCCTTGGGAGCTTACCTGCCCTCAGCCAGCTCAGTTTTAAAGGGAATTTGGGACAAGGAATGAGCATAGCCTAAGGTGGCCCACCCATACACAACCCTCAGGCCTTCCCTAGGTTGGCCCCAGCATGAAACCCTGAATCTGCATGTCCTATGTGTTCTGGCACTTTGCTGCACATCGCCTTGATCTCTGCCTCTCATCATATCACTGTCTAATGGTCGATAAACAACTGCAAACAGCATCGTGCATCTTTTGCTGTTCCTTAGTTCTATCTTACTTACCTTAGCTCTACCTTCTCCTTAGTTTCCACTCCAATTAGCCTTACCAAAATCTTTCATGACTATTGCTGTACTATTGTCTTTCTATCCTCTTTTCACAATTCCCTGCACTTGTAAAGGATCCTATGGGGCTGTAACTTTAAGTCAAGTTCTTGTGGTTGTAAGATCAGAATAATTGTGGCATTGAGAGCTAAGGAGTTTTGACTGAATGAACTCCTTTTAATTCAATGAGCAAGCTTACGTGAACACATGCTGATATTATCTCAGCCAAAATAGAACAAGCAAATCCAATTTTCTAAAATGCCACATGTACAGCCCACAGTCATACAGAGAATTGGGGAGAAACAGAGTCATTCAACAAGCAAAGTATGAAGGACTGAAATCAGGTCGGGATTAGAATCTCTGGTACTTCTCCTTATGATCCGGTCATAAAAGGAACAAGAAATGAGAGGTCACTGATTTGCAAAACAATTGATGGTGATGTGAGAAAAAGATTTTTCACAAAGTTGTTCATTCGTTTATGGAATGCACTATCTGGGAATATGGTGGAGGCAAGTTCAACTGAGGCATTCCAGAGTGCATCAGATGGTTGTTTGGTTAGAAATAACATGCAAGGGTATGGGGCAAAAGGCATGAGATTGGCAGCAGGTAATGATGCTCATTTGAAGGCCGGTCTAGGCATGGTGGGCTGAATGGCCTCCTTCTATGACATAACAATTCTGTGGTTCCAGAAAGTGTTTGGATTTTGTATTAATCCAAGATCAAATTAAACAGCCATGAGATGAGCTGCAGACTCAACTTCCTTGTTTGAACTAGCTGAATAGGGATCTCTTGCCTGGTTACAGCACCTGTTGTGTAAGTCCTTCATGAGGAAGCAGGTGATAACAGGTGATATTGTGATTCAGCAGTGATTCTCAGGAATGCTACATTGCTGTGGTGAGCACTCAGGCTCCTTCTGACTTCAAACGTTTTGCATTGTCTCTTCCTGGCAGTGTCCACTTACTGGTCAGTATCTTATACTCAGAAAAATGAAGGAAAGGGCTGTCCACTTTCTCAGACAGAACTCATTACATATCTTAGACCTCTTGTGGTATTTATACGGATGGTTGCACAGCACACCTGAATACTGGCCCCAAACTACTCCAGCATGAATGTTTTTAACAGTTGGTAATAGAAGCTACCCTATCTTAGATGACAGAAGAGAGAAGCTAAATGGCTTCTTCCTGTTCCTAAGTTCCATACCTGTTTCAGTGAAGGTGGTGGAGCTGCACAGTGAGAAGTTGGAGCTGAGCATTTTGAAATTGTAGCTGGCGAGCTTTGGACAAAGTCTGCGGACAGTGACTCCAGGACATCATCTTCTGACATAGACTGGTGATAGCAATACAATAAATGTACTTATCTATCTCAATAATATTTCAAGAACACAAATATAAAGGACTCATTTCTCAATGTTGAACCACATTGGCCAGAGTGACCTACTCCTAATTCATAAGCAAGTTGACAAAAACTTAACACTTAGCATTGGCTGTTTAAGCTCATAATTTTCCATTCCCTCCCCTTAGGTTCTCATATTATCACATTTTCCAGTGGAAAGAATGGGAAATAATAGGAATGGTTTTCTCACTACACAAATTGTGTTCTTTCATTTCTGACACTATTTATGTTCCAAGCTTCTGCTCTGTCCAAACGAGGAAGGCTCCACACACAGTCACTACTCTCAGACTTTCCAGAACATAGAGTAAGTAACTGTGGGCTTGCGGAATGGTTGGCATATCACTGCTAATTCTGACACTGGTATCAAGTCAAGTTCATCGTCAAACAAATGCCAACCTCTCCCTTTCATACAATAAGATCATAAATGTCCCCATATATTGTGGAATAGAATCCTGAAAAATGTTACAGCAAAAAATAAAATTCTCCTTCACGAAAAACACAGTGTGATTTTTAGTTTCTCTGTTACCTTTGGTTTTGCTCCTGGACCAGTAGAGGAAGAGGCAATTTTACCTTTGTCCTGTTCCAAAGAAAATCAAATTCATTTTAGAGTATCAAAATTATTTATAATGGAAGGCCACTGGTAAAGCAACATTAGAACTTTAATAAAATGCTTCAGCATGTTAAAAAGAATTGAATTAAGAGGAAATGTAATGTATGCACATTATTGTAGATTTAATTTGATCAAAAACTAAATAATCACAGAATTTAATTAAAATATACCTGGATCAACAGTGAAGGACACTGATGTGTACTGACATCAGTTTAAGAATAGTTAGTAATTTAATCTTTTGGCAATTTACTGCCAAATTCAATGTGACCTATGATTTCAGGACATTTCTATGGTAAGCCCACAAGTACAGAAGTGCAGCTTTGCAGTTAAAAGCTATGGCTAGGCATTCTGGCCATAGTCACATAGAACATAGAACATTACAGTGCAGTACAGGCTCTTTGGCCGTCGATGTTGCGTCAACTTGTGAAAATAATCTGATGCTCATCTAATTCACACCGTTCCATTATTATCCACATGTATGTCCAATGTCCATTTAAATGCACTTAATGTCTACGAGTCTACTACTGTTGCAGGCAGGCCATTCCACACCCCTACTACTCTCTCAGTGAAGAAACTACACCTAATATCTGTCCTAAATCTATCACCCCTCAATTTAAAGAAATGTCCCCTCATGTTAGCCTTCACCATCTGAGGAAAAAGGCTCTCAATGTCCACCCTATCTAACCCTCTGACTACCTTGTACATCTCGATTAACTCACCTCTCAACCTTCTTCTCTCCATCGAAAACAGCCTCGATTCCCTCAGCCTTTCCTCATAAGACCTCCCTTCCGTATCATTTACATCCTCATAAATCTCCTCTGAACCCTTTCCAAAGCTTCCACATCCTTCCAATAATGTGGTGACCAGAACTACACGTAATACTCCAGGTGTGGCCTTACCAGTGTCTTGTACAGCTGAAGCATGACCTCGTGGCTTCGAAACTCAGTTCCCCTACCAATAAATGTCAACACACCATATGCCTTCTTAACAACCATATAAACCTAGGTGGCATTTATGCACCTGGACACCAAGATCTCCCTATTCATCTACACTGCCAAGCATTTTACGATTAAGCCAGTACTCTGCATTCCTGGTATTTCTTCCGAAGTGAAGTAGCTCACACTTTTCCGCATTAAACTCCATTTCCCACTTCTCAGCCCAGCTCTGCATCTTATCTATGTCTCTCTGTAACCCACAACATCCTTCGGCATTATCCACAACTCTGCCTACCTTACTGTCATCCGCACATTTACTAACTTATCCTTGCACACCCACATCCAGATCACTTATGAAAATGACAAACAGCAATGGCCCCAAAACAAACCACTGGTAACTGAACTCCAGGATGAACATTTCCCACCAACTACCACCCTCGGTCTTTCAGTTAGCCAATTTCTGATCCAAACCGCTAAATCACCCTCAATCCCGAAACTCCGTATTTTGTGCAATAGCGTACCATGTGGAACCTTATCAAACGCTTACTGAAGTCTACATACACCACATAAACCGCTTTACCTTCATTCACCTGTTTTGTCACCTTCTCGAAGAACTCAATAAGCTTAGTGAGGCACGACCTATCCTTCACAAAACCGTGTTGACTATCCTAATCAAATTATTCCTTTTCAGATGATTATAAATCCTATCTCTTATAACCTTTTCCAACACCTTACCCACAACCAAAGTAAGGCTCACCGGCCTATAATTACTAGGGTTGTCCCGACTCCCCTTCTTAAACAAGGGAACAACATTTGCAATCCTCCAGTCTTCTGGCACTACTCCTGTCGACAATGATGATATAAAGTTCGAAGCCAAAGGCTCTGCAATCTCCTCGCTGGCTTCCCAGAGAATCCAAAGATAAATCCCATCCAGCCCAGGGGTCTGATCTATTTTCAGATCTTCCAAAATTGCAAAATCTCCTCTTTGTTAACCACAATCCCATCTAATCTAGTTGCCTGGATGTCAACATTCTCACTAACATTGCCCTTCTCTAATGTGAATAGTGACAAAAAGTATCCATTAAGAGTTTCCCTATGTCCTCAGATTCCACACACAACTTCACATTACTATCCTTGATTGGCTCTAATCTTACTCTAGTCATTCTTTTCTTCCTGATATACCTATAGAAGGCCTTAGGGTTTTCCTTGATCCTATCCACCAACAACTTATCATGTCCCCTCCTGGCTCTTCTTAGCCTTCTCTTTAGATCTTTTCTGTCTAACTTATAACTCTCCAGCTCCCTATCTGAGCCTTCATGCCTCATCCTCATGTAAGCCTTCTTCCTCCTCTTGACAAGAGCTTCAACTTCTTTCAGTAAACAATGGATCTTCTCTCAACAACTAGCTTCCTGCCTGATAGGTATATACCTATCAAGGACCTGCAGTAGCTGTTCCTTGAATGAGCTCCACATTTCAACTGTGTCCATCCCCTGCAGTTTCCTTCCCCATCCCATGCATCCTAAATCTTGCCTAATTGCCTCATAGTTGCATTTCCCTGAGTTATACCTCTTTCTCTGTGATATATATCTATCCCTGCCCATTGTAATTGCAAACATAAACAAATTATGGTCACTATTGCCCAAGTGCTCATGTCCCTCCAAATCTAACACCTGGCAGGGTTCATTCCCAAAAACCCAATATGGCATCGCCCCTTGTTGGCCTGTCTACATACTGTGTCAGAAGATCCTCCGGCAGACACTGAACAAAAAATGACCCATCTAAACTACTTGAACTACAGTATTCCCAATCAATATTGGGCAAGTTAAAATTCCCATAACAACTACCCTGTTACTCTCGCTGCTATCGAGAATCACCTTTGCAATCCTTTCCTCTACATCCTTGGAACAATTCCGAGGCCTATAGAAAACTCCCAACAGGGTGACCTCTCCTTTCCTGTTTCTAACCTCAGCCCAAACTAACTCAGTGGATAAGTCCTCAAACGTTCTCTCAGCTGTTGTAGTGACAATGCCACACCTCCCCCCACCACCACTTTTTTACCATCTTCTCTGTTCTTGCTGAAACATCTAAATCCCGGAATCTGCAACAACCATTCCTGTCCCTCCTCTAGCCATGTCTCTGAAATGGCCACAACATCAAAATCCCAGGTACAAACCCATCTGCAAGTTCACCCACCTTATTCCAGATGCTCCTGGCATCGAAGTACACACGTTTCAAACCAACATCCTGATTGCAGGTGCCCTCTCGCGACCTTGTAAACCTATCCTTGACCTCACTACCCTCAATCTCCAGTACACTGGAACTACAATTCAGGTTCCCACCCCCCCCCGCTGCATTAGTTTAAATCCTCTCAAAACGCATTAGCAAATTTCCCCCCCAGGATATTGGTACCCCTCTGGTTCAGGTGAAGACCATCCTGTTTGTAGAGGTCCCACATTCCCCAAAGAGACCTCCAATTATCCAGGAATCCAAAACCCTCCCTCCTGCACCGTCCCTGCAGCTATATGTTCAACATTGCGCTCTCTCAGTTCCTTGCTGCACTAGCATGTGGCACGGGCAACAAACCAGAGATAACAACTTTGTTTGTTCTAGCTCTTAGCTTCCATTCTAGCTCCCTGAATTTCTGCCTTAGATCCCCACCTTTCTTCCTACCTATGTCGTTGGTGCTTTTGTGGACCACGACTTGGGGTTGCTCCCCTCCCCCTCAAGGATCCTGAAAACACAATCCTCAATATCACGAACACTGGCACCTGGGAGGTAACAAACCAATCAAGAGTCTCTCTCATTCCCACAAAACCTCCTATCTATCCCCCTAACTATGGAGTCCCCAATGCCTAAAGCTCTGTTCCTCTTCTGCCTTCCTTTCTGAGCAAAAAAGAGACAGACTCTGTGCCAGAGACCTGTACCCCATTGCTTACCCCTGGTAAGTAACCCCCCCACCCCACCCTCCCCAACCCCCAACTGTATACTTGTTGAGGGGAAGCACCACAGGAGATCTCTGCACTGCCTGCTGGTTCCCTTTCCTACCCCTGACAGTAACCCATCTACCTTCTTCACGTGGCTGTGGAGTAACTACCTCCCTGTAACTCCTATCAATAATCCCTCCGCCTCCTGAATAATCTGAAGTTCATCCAGCTTCAGTTCCCTAACGGTTCTCGAGGAGCTGGAGTTGGGTGCACTTCCCACAAATGAAGTCAGCAGGGGCAGTAGAGGTGACCCTAACCTCCCACATACTGTGGGAGGAACATTCAACTGCCCTAACCTCCATTCCCACTACTCTAAATTCCCAAACAGACAGCTGAAAAAAATGAAACATGAAAGAAAACACTTACCACCTTACCAACTGATGCACATAACTTTTTTGGTTAGAGGAGGAGGATGAGCGGGAGACACTACCCAAGTAGTGTTTTGGATAAAGCAACCACCCAAATATGTAACCTCATGACCAGCCTCCTGCTCAACACTCCTGCACTTCCTGTTGCTGGAACAACATCTTGAACTCGGACGATAAGATCAATTATTAGTTTGGAACAAACCTTCGGATCAGGTTGTTCTTTAAATCTGTAATCGGGGGGTATGGATCCTTCCGTTTCTCCCACTCGCTCAGCTTTCTTCTTAGTAACATCTGCTTCCTGGAAACGTGGGAAATAAAATTCACAAAATATTAAGATTCAATAACAATAAACTGTTATTCTGTAAATTCTGTAAATTCTGTAAAATAATTCATGGAACTAAATAAAAACATTGAGGTAATTAACTAATTGCTCAAAGGAGAAAGGTTTTGGTATATTGATACCAGTTGACACAGGTCGCTATAAACAGGGCTATACCTGTTGTTCATAATAACAGGTAACCCTGTAGATTGAATGAGATGGGCACCTGACTAAACAAAGGTAACACTTATGCATTTCGATAAATTTAACTGCAAAGTTAAATGCCCTGCTTCACAACAATGTACTAATTCTTTCCCATTTCAATCAGGTCGGTTTTTAAGTCATGAAGAATCAGACAGATTCTGTCAGTGTTCGAGAGTACTGGTGATGGCTTAGAGATTCATATACATTGGAAAACTGTCTTGTAAGCGCATAAAAAGGAATAAAGCACTGGGAAGAGTACTTTGTATCCAGGTATACTTTTTATAATAAAGAATACTGCAATTACAAATCTATGAGCTTCAAAATAGCCAGACAAGTCAGATGGAAACTATCCTTAGTCCCCTGCAGAATCTGTCACCACCCATCAGCATCCTCTCAGACATCCCACAACAGTTCCCCTCTCGTCAAATAGTTCCTGCTTCAAAGACTATGTTTTAAAGCTCATTTGTAACTTTTCAGAAGCTTGCTTAAGGCAATCACTACCTTGTCAAAAGCATTCCAAAATGTTTATTTGTTTCACCTCATTTGGTTTGTTTTTGCAGCTTGGGGAATTTATAGTGGCACTTCTGGAGGTTTACCAATTTTCTTAGAATTAAGTCCCTAAACCCCTCCTCCTCCTTCACTGCAGGGGCATCACTGGGCCTAAAGCACTCATGTAACTCCTCTGGACCCTTAGCCAGCCAGCAGTCTAGAGCAGATTCAATGAAAGGCTAAATACACAAAGCTAATAACTGGTATATGTTCATTTTGACAACTATGTTCCTATTGGAAACTTGCCTTCTCATTGTCAATTTCACACCAGGTTAACTTTAGTATCCGTCTCCAGTAAAATTTAAGGACGTCAAAATGAACCCTGGCACAGGGCATCCTCAAAGTCACCCCAGGCCCTCGCCTTCAAATTCCTCTGGGAAAATCAACTTTTCAAACAAGGTTTTGATAACTCCCCCAGATTACTCATCCATTGCCCTACTGTCTTTGCTTCATTATGCATGCATGAAATGTTTTGCACGATTCTAATATGTTTAAGGCAGTCTGTAAAGAGGAGTTAATATTAACTTAAGCCTTTCAGGGCAACTGGAGAAGCATCTCTGGAGAACAGGCAGTTTCTTAATATGTTACAGCAAGCATTAACTTTACCATGAGACAGATATAACAATAGATTGGGAACAGCATATGTGCTACCAACAACCCTTGTAGGATTTATATTAGCATCAAGAAAATAACCAATATATGAGGCAGTAAAATGAAATTTTTTAAGATTGAAAGTATCAGGAGGTAAACTGATATGCACCTTCACTTCAGGGCCAGTGTATTTGGGAGCAGAATCTGGTGCTTCTGACGGTAATGTTTCTGCCAGAAGGTCAAATGGATCTTCACCCTTCAAAGGCAAAAAATACTGTTATACATTTACTGACAGCTATCAATGGAAACATATTCTGACAGCAGCGAAACATTTACTGAAAACAGAAATCAAATAAGTACTCCTTACACATAATGTGTAATTTCCAAACACAGGATAATTTTAGCTTTCAACTTTAAACACCAATGAAAGGCTAAATACACAAAGCTAATAACTGGTATATGTTTGTTTGAATGAATAGAATGAATAGAATTGTTAGAACCAATAATCCTTAAACAGGTCAACAATAAAAATCCTTCATTAAAAATATGCCCTTTGTCCTGTAATTTGTTACATTTTACTTTATTAACAATGTTGAACGTTGGGATGATGGTCATGTTCTGGAGTCCAGCCCCATATTATGATGAGGACTATGCTTTCAAATTTGAAGCAGTCTCAAAAGTAAGTGTAATTGATCATTGACTAACTGAATGCACTGAGCCAGTACAACAGTCTCAACCTCTTAAAGTTACAAACTAATAACAATCTTTTTTTTCCAAAATTGTCCGTTTCCATATTTGCCATTGAATTATCTAAGGGCTGCAACATTCTTAGCAATGGGCTCTCGGTGGAGGACTTTACAATCCCCTGAGAGACTGTGCGCTTGAAGGCAGGAACGGCTCATAAAAATAGGCTGCTTGCTGCCTTCCCTCCTGCCTCTCACAGTCTTCCCTTTTATAGAGGGTAGTAGGAGGATTGGATAGACCATGTATCCTGGTGACCATTTAGGGACCACTTAACTTCCTCCACCATTGTTTCACTCTCACGATGGGGATTGCACTGAAGCAGATAGCCTAGTGACTCTTCTGGGTGGAATGGTTTTGGGTACTGGGGAATGCAATCTCTTCCCTCAAGGTCTTCCCCCACGGCCCATGTAAAATCCAGCCTTCTGACACAAATAGATACTCAAACAGAAGCTTTGAGGAAGTGGGAACAGGATTAGACATAGAAACATAGCAAATTCATGCAGGACTCGGCCCTTTAAGCCTGCACCACCATTCAGTAATATCAGGGCTGATCATGCAATCTCAGTATCCTATTCCCACCCTCTCCCCATACCCTTTGATCCCTTTAGCTGCAAGGGCCTCGCCCAGCTCCCTCTTGAATATATCTAATGAACTGACCCCAACAGCTTCCTGAGGTAGAGTATTCCACAGGTTCACAACTCTGAATGGCTTACTCCTTATTCCTAGACTGTGACTCTTAGTTCTGCACTTCCCCAACATCAGGAACATTCTTCCTGCATCTAGCCTGCATAGTCCCACCAGGACTTTACGTTTCTATGAGATCTTCCTTCATTCTTCTAAATTCCAGTCAGTACAGGCCCAGTAGATCCAGTCTTTCCTGAAATGTCAGTCCTGCCATCCCAGGAATTAGTCTGGTAGACCTTTGCTGGAATCCCTCAATAGCAAGAGTGTATTTCCTCAGAGTAGGAGACCAAAACTACATACAATACTCAAGGTATGATCTTGGAAGAGCTGACAGCAATAAACGTATGCAGAAAAACAATGTGGAGAAGCTCCAATGGGGTTTCCTGATGCACAGGAACATCTAGATTGCAAGCCCAGTCCCAATGCTCATCATCATTTAATTCATGGTGATCCTAAATATGGTAGTATTTCATTAAACTCCACTGCACAGTCCTATCCTAATGTCATGAATGAGGGATGCAACTGGATAAGCCACTCGTTTTAGGTTACCAGGGAACCAATATTTCAGTTATTTAGTCTAAACAGGTACATGAAGTCTTATTGTAGAGACACTAGCACCTGTCTGTCTCATGCAAACCTGGTGCCCTCTTGCAAGTTCCGAGAGCCCATTGCTAAGAATATTGCAGCCCTTAGATATTTCAGCGCAGGAGGGTAATGATAACTAAGTTTCTAGCAGTCATAATCAAAACAATCAATGTAATGGTGCCAAGTGAATTAGTGAGATTCTTTGAGATTATACATTGCTTTTGGATAATTTCTCCCAAAAGTGGCACAGGGACAGGAATAGCAGAAGGATGCAATCGAGAGAACACTGGAGCAGGTCATACCATCACAGGAGAGAAGTCATTGCCGGTGATGCGCAGCATAAATATGAAGAGATGTAATTTTTGAAAAGACAAAACATCTTACAAGTGACATGACAGAGAGAGACTGTTAATGGTTGTGGCTTAGAATGCACAGAAGTCACAACAGATGGGAACAGGTAAACTCTCAAATTTCTTTGGTTTGTAAGGAGCTGATGAGCTCTCATACCAAACAAGAGCAGAGAAATTGGTGTCATGCCAGAAAACAGTAGAAAATAGGCATCCTGAAGGCATTGAGCTCCAAAATCAAAGACTTAATGGATATGGGGCATGGGTTTCATCTGCAAATGTAGCTGCTTGCAGATATAAGGTGGGTACCCTGATGAAGCTTACAGGTCTCAATACCAAACTAACCCATACGTCACTCCTGGAGTTTGGGAACCATAAGAGAGTTGAGCCCATGTAAGTGGAAATCCCATTTATCTGCTAGAATCAGGTGGAACATTCCAACCAATGAAGTTAACTTTAAATTTAAATCCACTTAAGTTTAAAGTTATCCAGCTGATTGGCAACCTCCAATGGTTCCTTAAAATAATATTGGCTGGGTCCCTGGAGATCTAGACAAATACAATAGAGTCTGCAGTGGTCAAGGTACACTCTGTTTATGCCATCTTTGGAACTGGAGTCCAAAATTGGCACGGAGTCCCTGAATAATATAGTGAAGGTACCAAAACATCAGTTTCAGAAAAATATCCAGGATATTTAGAAATTACTGCTTTCCGATCTGACAGTTAGTTGGTGCAGTTCTAGTGAAGTGTGATTAGGAGGAAATGACACCAAATTTACAAAAGCTAATTTTTCTCCCCAAAAGATTAGGTTTTGACTTAGTCTGTAATTGAGACTGTACTCTAACAGCATGTTTCAATCATAAGCAGAAATTTCTACATATCCCACTTTTTCTTTTGTCATTTACCTTAGTATCACCTTGACTTGCAGACACTGAGGCAGCTGTTGAAGCTTTCAGAGGTACCTTTGAAAAACGGAAATACAAACATTACTTCAATTTTGCTTATTTCTATTCAACTGCTTGAGATTTTGATCATTTAATTTCACTCTCCTTTTGAATAAGACTTCAAATATGATATTAAATCAATTGCAAATGTAAACAAAAGCAAATAAAGCAGATTTCAGAAGCAAAATCCTTAAAAAATCTGTTAAATTTAAGGTAATGTTTTAACTGCTGAGAGAGCATAGCATAGTGAGAGAAATAAGCATGCAATTATAAGTGCACTGCTGTGCATCTTCTGCAGTGAACTATCAATGCTGCTTGAATAAAATGAAGGGAAAGCCATTCCTTATTAATGTTTGGCCTCAGAAATGCCGAAGAGAAGAGAATGGGATAGAGGATAACCCAAAGTAATCATATATGTTGGCAAGAGAGTTAAAAACAGCAGTCAATGGAAAAAATAGGTTGCAAAAAGATAAAAAGAGCTGATGACGTTTTATTGCATAAAGTCAATACCTAAATTACACATTCACTGATTGCTCTTGTGGTTAACTGTGACCAAATCAGAATGCAAAGATTAGGGATAATCAGCATGGGAAATCATGTCTCATGAATTTATTTGAGTTTTTGAAGAAGTAACAAAGGGGATTAACATGAGCAGAGCGGTGGATGTGATCTATATGGACTTCAGTAAGGCGTTCAACAAGGTTCCTCATCAGAGACCAGTTAGCAAGGATAGATCTCATGGAATACAGGGAGAATTAGCCATTTGGATATGGAACTAGCTTGAAGGTAGAAGATAGAGGGTTGTGGTGGAGGGTTGCTTTTCAGACTGGAGGCCTGTGACCAGCCGTGTGCCACAAGAATCGGTGCTGGGTCCTCTACTTTTTGTTATTTACATAAATGATTTTGATGTGTACACAGGAGGTACAGTTAGTAAGTTTGCATATGACACCAAAATTGGAGGTGTAGTGGACAGCGAAGAAGGTTACCTCAGATTACAACGGGATCTTGACCAGATGGGCCAATGGGCTGAGGAGTGGTAGATGGAGTTTAATTTAGATATATGCGAGGTGCTGCATTTTGGAAAAGCAAATCTTAGCAGGACTTATACACTTAATGGAAAGATCCTGGGGCGTGTTACTGAACAAAGAGACCTTGGAGTGCAGGTTCGTAGTTTCTTAAAAGTGGAGTCGCAGGTAGTTAGGATAGTGAAGAAGGCGTTTGGTATGCTTTTCTTTAATGATCAGAGTATTGAGTACAGGAGTTGGCAGGTCATTGGTTTGGCCACTTTTGGAATATTGTGTGCAATTCTTTGTCTCCTTCCTATTAGAAGCATGTTGTGAAACTTGAAAGGGTTCAGAAAAGATTTACAAGGATGTTGCCAGGGTTGGAGGATTTGAACTATAGGGAGAGAGTGAATAGGCTGGGCTGTTTTCCCTGGAGCCTTGGAGGCTGAGGGGTGACCTTATAGAGGTTTATAAAATCATGAGGGTCATGGATAGGATAAATAGACAAGGACTTTTCCCTGGGTTGGGAATGTCCAGAACGAGAGGGTATAGATTTAGGGTGAGAGGGGAAAGATGTAAAAGGGATCTAAGGGGCAACTTTTTCATGCAGAGTGTAGTGCATGTATGGAATGAGCTGCCAGAGGAAATGGTAGAGACTGGTACAATTAAAGCATTTAAAAGGATGTGGATGGGTATATGAATAGGAAGGGTTACGGGGGATATGGGCCAGGTGTTGGCAGGTGGGACTACATTAGCTTAGGAAAATTGGTCGGCATGGACTAGTTTGACCGAAGGGTCTGTTTCCGTGCTGTATACCTCTATGACTCTATAAATCTAGAAACAGGGAGTGGTCCTAAGAGTATGTGACCTACTCCAGCTACAGTCTCTGATAATCAAAGATAGTTGTCATACCTCCTTTGGCACATCGTGTGGAACTGCTGAGTGCGAGGTTGCAGCTGAGCATTTTGAAATTGGAGCTTGGGAGCTCAGGCCAAAGTCTGCTGACAGAGAATCCAGGGCGTCACCTTCTGTGGCACACTGCAATATCAATATAATAAATGCAGTTAATTTAGCTCATCGAATGTACAAATCACAAAGAATCCTCAACAGGTAACATAGATTAATTAATGGTCATCGACCACAGAATTTCCCCTTTTGGATTTTTAGGTTCTGAGATATCATGTTACCCAGTGAGAATGGCAAGGTGAATTCTAACAATCCCACATTTGAACATAGAAGAGAGTGCCTGACAATCTCTTATTTCTGACCTTTTGCGGGATTCAGTTAAGCCTGAACCTTCTGTTTCCACAAAATCCCACTGCAGACGTTGGAAGTCATAATTAGAAACAGTGAGAATACACAAATATACAGTAAAGTTAACACAGCACGTTAGCATCTCTATACAAAGGTTGAATAATGCCATTTTATCCAAATAAAACCAAATTTAATCACTAAATTTACAAGATCTAGAATCTGGCACTTGTAAAAGAAAAACAATGGCTAAAACAATATTTAAAAATACCTTTATTCTGATAATTAAAGAAAGATGAACAAAGTGCTTCAATGGGAACAGTCATAAGAGAAATGATTTAATGGTGAGCCAAATTTAATTTTCTCATGTTGATTTTCTCCATGTTCCAAGTACTTGCACATTCTTTTTATTCTTTCAGATAACATTGTGAAGGATGACAACACTAATCATTTTTGTTTTAGTGGGTATGGGGGCCCTCCAATAACTACAATATCAGTACTGATCTTAAGTGATATCCTGTATAAAAACATCAAGCACTACCTTTATCTTATCAACAGAATAATTCTCATATCTAATGGAATGGTGACTCGAACATTTTAATGTTGAGAACCAAATGCCCTGACAAGAACAAACAAAAAAATCAAGCTTTACCTTTTCTGATTCCTTTGGTTTTGCTCCTGGACCAGCAGAGGAAGAGGATCCTTTACTTTTATCCTTTTATAAGAAACAAGGTAATAGCATAATAGGTTAATGAATGGAGAATATTGGTGTAGATTGCTATTAATTTTAATTTATCTGCAATTTTTGGTATTCCATGTTCAATTACTTGTGATGCATGATATCAGAATCATTTCTACTATTGAAAATGTACATAATTGCTTCATGAAATATTGATCCTGATTTTCTGATGGCCAGCTAGCCATTTCAGAAGCATCGATGGAAGCTGTACATAGGAACCACAAAACCATAAGATATATGAGCAGAATTAGGCCTTCTGGCTTATCGAATCTGCTGCACCATTCTATGACAGTTGATAGATTTCTCATCTCCATTCTCCTGCCTTCTTCCCATAAGCCTTGATCCCTTTATTAATCCATTTGATACTACCAGCAAAACTAACGTCATATACAAGATACTGTGCAAAAACTGTAAAAAACACTACATTGGACAAACTAGCAGGAAATTTGCCACCAGGATACATGAACACCATCTAGCCACCAAAAGACATGACCCACTGTCATTAGTTTCCAAACATACAGACAAAGAAGGACACCACTTTGACTGGGACACCACAGACACTCTAGGACAAGCAAAACAAAGATACACACGAGAATTCTTAGAGGCATGGCATTCTAACCAGAACTCCATCAATAAACACAGCAATTTAGATCCTATCTACCTTCCCTTGAAAAGAAAAATAAAGAACAAGAATTGAAATCACCCATTTTAAATAAGTGGGTGACTTATAAATAGAGAGGTGGGACACAACACCAGTGCTTCACCAGAGACTCTCATTGATGATATTTCCTGGTCATGGTGACAAAATGTCTGAAAACAAACCTTCCAGCTCAGTGAGCTAACTTACACAATTATCATCAACCTGAGCTACAAATCTTCTCAAAAATCGCTAATTAAGAATCTGTCCCTGTCTTAAAGACAATCAATGGCTTGGCACCTTGCAAAATCCCCATCATAGCAGACCCCAAATGAATTGTTCAGGAAAATGAAGATTGAGCCTGGATGATTCTCCTGTATTTTGAAGGTACTCATGTACACTGAAGAATTCAGAGGATTCCACCACACCAAGACTAGACTTCACCAGGCACCTTTGGCAATCTGCATGGGATTGCTATACATCAGAAAATCCAGTCAATTATATTCATGATCTCCGCAATCTCTATTCACTTTATATCATTGTAGAAATTTGTATGGAACTTCTACACATGGACATTATTTTGAAAATGCAAGGTGATTGAAACAATTATTGGCCTAGTTCAAATTGCTTGTTGAACTGAACCTTATGATCGGGTTGTTCTTTAAATCTGTAATCAGGGGGAATAGATTCTTCAGTTTCTCCCATTCGTTCAGCCTTCTTCTTCTTAGCATCTGATTCCTGAAAATATAGTAATTAAATCTTAATTAAATAGTAAGGTTCAACTTTCATGTAAAATGCTTCAGTAAAGTGATTGACTTGAGTTGGATGAATTAAATCATGTTTAGGAAACTATTGTAAAAACACCGTGTTAAAAAACATGTATAGACTTTGGGTTCAATGGTGATGAACAGGGGCTTATACTCAGTGTACAGTCCATTACTATCTAATTCACGTCAGTGTCGACACAGGTATCACCATTACACGTGAGGACACCTCTCACCATGCACGTGGTAGGTACTCATGTGACTCAGCCAATGCTGTCTCTCTCATACGCTACAGGCAAGGATGCCCTTAGGCTTGGTACACTGGCGAGACTGAACAGCCACTATGACAACACGTGAATGGACACCGTGCAATGAGCACCAGGCAGGAGTGTCCCCCCCCAGTTGGGGAACACTTCAGCGGTCTGGGACATTCGGCCTTGGAACTTAGTGTGACTGCCCTCCAAGGCAGACTTCGGGACAGGCAACAATGCAAAGTGGCTGAGCAGAGGCTGATAGCCAAGTTCAGTACCAATGGGGATGGCCTCAACTGGGACCTTGGGTTCAAATCACACTACAGGTGACTCCACTGCACTATACATTCTCTCTCAACACACACATTCCTACACACTCACGCAGACCCTCTCTCATGCATGATCTCTCTCCCATATGCACACACTTGCACCCCCCCCCACCCCGCACGCACCCTCTCACAGGCATATCCTACATCATACTTACGAACATACTTGACCAAGCTTACACACTCACATACACACACACACTCTTTCACATGCACTCACACACACATATAAATTTATGGGGTGGATCTGTACTTGCAGAATTACATTTTATTTTGGTCAAAAACTGCACAAATCCATGTAATATTCTGTAAGTCCCACTTTTGAAATACAACGGACTCAACATTGGGACAGACTTCATTTCACACCTTGAATACATTGTCTGAGTTAAGGTAACACCAATTGTTAGACAAACTGAAGCCACCTTGAGAATGCAATTGAAAGGAGTTCTCGAATTTACATATTAAAGAGCCTAAACCAGCATATCGCATCCTAAAAGATGCAAGACTTAACCTAAGTTTGTTTAATATATCATTACAACTTCCTGACACTGTAACCCTTTTGCTATAAGTTCTGTGACTTCTGTTCCTGCTTCACAACCACCTGATGAAGAGGCAGCATCACGAAAGCTAGTGCTTCCAAATACACCTGTTGGACTATAACCTGGTGTTGTATGATTTTTAACTTTGTGCATGCCAGTCCAACACCGGCACCTCCAAATCGTATCTAATTCTATGAACGCAACCAACTCTAATAACTGAACTGAGGCATTGGTGCTAAGTCCTGTCAATAGTGATGACATTTGACTAGACTCTGTAGAGTAAGAAGAACTTGTAATTTCCTTAAAATATCTGTGGAATCTGTCATTGGTTTTGTGAACATTTGGAAAGGACTTTTAAGAGTGTGCATTAGTTATAAATGAATCAGTTGTAACTTTCTTGAATAATAAGAAACATTGATCTGAGAGACCTGTAAGCTTTACCAGTAGGAATGAAATTAATATATGAATTTCATTATCACAAGGAGGAGTGCATAGATGTTTATTAATCTGTGAAATATTACATTTAATAAAGCCATTCCAAAAGGAATTGCTTTTTATCATTAAGTTTATTGCTGGGATGATGGCTCTTGATATATGTGTTACACAATCTTGCCAACGCAGAACTGCTCCTGGTTCTCTGCACTGCTGATCAATCTCCAACTGGTTACTCAGTAGCACTTCTTTTTAAGGAGACATTACAGAACCACAAAAGCAGTGATCCTCATTTTTAACAAAACATGCTGAAGAAATACTAAAAGCTGATATCACCAATGGTGATGTAGCCTTGTCATTGACATAAAGAAACGTGGGGCGGAATTTTAAGTGCCATCACCCCTCATGGAGAGCGTGGAGGAGGAGGAAGTGGGAGGTGCCAAAGTTCCCTTGCCAAATCTTATGCTATGGCAAGGAAGTGCCCATTGCCTATCCATTGCACTGAGATTTTACCAGCACCTAGATATATTGTGGGCAGCCTGCCCACCCTTGGATCAGTTGACACATGGCAATGTTGCCAAATAAACACTGGCAGCTTGGTTTTGGGCTCAATAGGCTGATTTTAGCATAGTTAGCTATCCGATGACTAAAATCCAGTCCTGCTTTCCAGCACTGGCAGAGATGACACTGACATTTTAACCAAATGGTGGAGTAACTAGGAGACACTGAGGAGAGATCAGAGTTGGTAAAAATAGTAAGGAATGGTGCTGGAAAAGGCACAGCAGGTCAGGCAGCATCGTAGGAGCAAGAGTGTCGATATTTCAGGCAGGACCCTTCTTCAGGGCTCAGGTTATGCCTGAAATGTCGACTCTTGCTCTTCGGATGCTGCCTGACCTGCTGTGCCTTTCCCCGTGCCGTGCTTTATCAACACCAATTGGTGGTGTCACTGCTTCTGTGAAATATTCCATCTATAGAGTCATAATGGTATAGAAGATGACCATTTGGCACCATTATTTCATACTGGCCCTTTGTCGAACAGTCCAATCAGTTCCATTCCCCCATTTTATACATAAAGCTCTGCAATTTTATTTTCCCCTCAACTGTTCACCAATTTTCTTCTGAAGTCATTTGTCCTCTGCTTCCACCATGCTCGTAATCATTTGGTAGATTCCAAACTTTGCATTACAGAAAATCCATTGCAAAGTCAAAATGGCGAATTTTATAGAACAAAGAGTGAGGATAACTTGAATATTCTTGGAAGAACCAGGAGCATTGATTCACTATTTTCTTACTTACATATAGGAAACTCCTATGACTGCATCATATATCCATCTTAACAAACAGAAAGACTTTCTGCTTACCACCTTATTTAAAGGATACACATCAAAAGATCCAACATAACTAAAATAAGGGGTGAAAATATAGAATTGTGGGAGCAAAGCAAGGGTGGAAAATTAATTAGTTTGCTCTTCTAACATGCAGATAAAGTCAACAACTACAACAAATACACTTATGGTGCATTAAAATGAAAATTATTTAAAGATGGAAAACATATCAGGAGGGAGAAATTTCTTTTTTACCTTCACTTCAGGACCAGTGTATTTTGGAGCGGAATTGTCCGGTGCTTCTGATGGAAGTGTCCCAGCAAGCAGGTCAAATGGATCCTCATCCTTTAAAAACAAAAGGCATATTATCACTTTTTGATCAATTTAAATAAAGTATATCTAGACCGCTAACTACTTCAAGCAGTGCTTACACCACCATGGAGTGAAAATGTGGATCTCACTACTCCAAGTTATAGTTCAGGACTCTAATACTGATGCCTTTTAGGGTTCATTAGACAATCCTAGAAGCTGGACATGTAATACAGAGGTGTCTACTAGTGATCCACATAGTGATCCAGATACAGTGACGTAACTCCTTGACCCCACTGTTGGTTTGCAGGTGGGGAGGTTGGAAACATTCCCTGGCACTCTAGTCAATCTTTCACTTAATCCTAATTTATCTGCAATTTTATAAGGTCTGGGAGAAGCCTAAGCTATCTCCCTGCCTGCATCTCAATGGAGGTCCTTAAGTTATTATGTCTATAATTGCTGGCTAGTTAAAGGGGCTTTCTGCCTCGCCTTTCTATCTCAGGCGACAGAAGCAACACGGACATCTACTACAAAACGACCGACTCCCACAGCTACCTGGACTACACCTCCTCCCACCCTGCCCCCTGTAAAAACGCCATCCCATTCTCCCAATTCCTTCGTCTCCGCCACATCTGCTCCCAGGAGGACCAGTTCCAAAAACGTACAACCCAGATGGCCTCCTTCTTCAAGGACCGCAATTTCCCCCCCGACATAGTCGACGATGCCCTCCACCGCATCTCTTCCACTTCCCGCTCCTCCACCCTTGAGCCCCGCCCCTCCACCCGCCACCAGGAAGAACC